>NC_061118.1:143221844-143310626 GCF_002878395.1 Capsicum annuum
CAATCCGAACCCGGCCCAACCCACTTAACCCCAACCCGGACCGACCCACAAACCGAATAAATTTAATGGGCTGATTTTGGATTGACCCGGCCTGACCCACTTAACACCCTTATAGTAGGGCCTGATTCCAGAATTGAATAGTCAACAGATAAAAAAAATTATCTATCAATAATGAAAATTACGTTAGTAAAATATAAGCAAAAGGATCGATCTCTCGTGGCTCACTAGTCTAGAAATATTTTAAGAATTTAAGTTTGGTGCACTATTGGTGTATTTTTTTTACACCATCAGGTGACTTTTACCTGTTATAGCAGGTCATTCATTTTTACATTTTTATTTGAGAAATGAATAACTTGATACAACAGGTAAAAATCACCTGATCGTGTAAAGAAAAGATATATCGACAATGCACCAAATTTAATAAATTGCAGACTGTTGCATAATGCTAAGCTTAGTATGCCCTACTCTCTGAATATATAAATTAAAGGACACGAACATGTAACGACAAAAAAGAGTATTTACGTACTGAGTACTCAACATCTTATTGGTCGTAACATATATATTGTTGGATTCGTCCTCTATTTTTTAAATAACTAATTAGTGTGAACAGAGTTAAAAAAGACCGATTCAAAGGTTGACTTGTGTATTTGAAAAGCTCTCAGCTGTATATTTTTATTTTTCTCCGCTGACCAATTCTTCAATCTTTAGTTAACATTTTAAAGTTGTTTGCCCCATTATTGACATTTGGAGCTGCTGTTTAGTATGGTTATAGTACGTTGAGATTCTTCTTGTTTGGATTTAGAGAAATAAGTAATCCAGCGTCCCAGTGAAAGCGAAATGCCGCGGCCTTCCACCAGTTTGCAAATATCTGGTCAAAAAAATGTTTGTCAAATTCGATATTTATATTGAAGTTTGACTAATTTAAATTTAAATCGTATAAGAAACATTCAGCAAAAATACTCAATATCAGTGAAGAATTTTTAGTATCAAAGATTCAAAATTAAAACCTCTAATTTAAAAAATATAACCTCATCTACACTACATCCTTTGATGGTTACTTAGGTTTTAAGGTTGACCTTCACACACAAAAAGTATTGGTATACAAGGGAAATAAGATGATTACATTTCGTCTGCCGGGTGAAAATCATTATATTCTCCCCTTTTCACTGTAATTTAAAAGTTGAATTCTACTTTAAACAATAAATATCATCTCCTTTTCACATTTGAAATACCCATTTTACACTCATATATTTATTTGCCTCTACTTTTACTTTTTTTAGTTGTATCACAGTGTCTTCTCTCCCTTTAAAAAGAAATTTATTACGTATAACATAGAAATCTTATTTCTTCCAAGTAACAAGAAAATTATGAAAAAAACTTATGTTGGGACTTATGTATAACATAGAAATCTTATTTCTCTTGAGTAACTAAAAATAGTGATTAATCATGTAAATTAATGATGTTGAATAATGAATGAGTAGAATAAGAAAATTAGAATAAATAACAATTCAATTGTATCAACAATTTCATCAATAAAAACAAATTGAGAATAACTCTACATAGTTTTATGTACTATGTATAAAAAAAAATTGAGAATAACTCTACATAGTTTTATGTACTACGTATATGTGTATGATGCCAGAGGTCGATGTTCTACTATTTATTGCACTAAAATGACATCCAAATCATATTTTCAAAATTTAACTACACGAAACTTTCCCCGAGTGATTTTTTTAATATGTAAACGTAACTAAAGCTGAACTTTCATCCAAACACTATAAAATAATCATGAAATTGACTTTCCAGTACTTCTCCTTAATGTCAATATTGAAGATACCTCTTTATTTTATACAGATGAATATGTAAGAAATAATTAATTAATTAATTACTGTTATACGGGGCGTTCTTACCCACTTCTAGCTACCAAGTATTATTTTTTGGCAAGGCAGATGCATTATGTAAAGTTTATTGGTTACATAATAGCTTAGTTACTAGTTACTACGACGACCAGTATTTGCATGTTTATTTTGATTAGTCTTCTCATTAATCTCACCAACCCAATGAAAATAGAATATTATTGGCTATTAAGTGTAGCAGTCACTTTCCGATACGGGTTCAATAAAGTCCATTTGCAATATAATTGATAGAAGTTTAAAAAGGTTAGTGGGTTGAACTGAAGAAACTATCAGGAAAAAGAGAGGAGAAAAGAAGGGAAAGTGTGGTTGGTGCACAAACCCTTAAATCTTTTATAGCTATATAAACCCAAGATATATGAGCACAATTCAGTCAGAAGTTTGTTTTCCCTTCCATTCTAAACAAATAAAAAACTTATAAATTTGTGCTGAGCGAATCACTAGAATGGGTAGCCTCTCACTTGAAATGGTACGTACTGTTCATTACATGCACAAACAACTCACTTTGTTGAAGTTGTACGATCTCCTCGTTTAGAATTTTACATATCGTCTTTAGCTATTAAACATATTTTTATTTACTCAATTATATCTTATATTGAGTTATGATGCTTGACAGGATTTTGAGCCGTCAGCCATAACACCGAGAGGTTTAGCGCGGCGAAGTTTGTTTCCTCCTGGGGACAACAAGAAACCGAAAGTGGCACAACCAACAGGTCCAAGGAAGAATTTGCAACTTGAGGTGATGGAGCCTGGCTTGAGGAAAGATGGTCCCTCCTTGGACTCTATCTTGGTTAATTATTTAGACACACTTACACAACGGGTCAATTTTCATTTAGGTAAATCAAAAAAATATCATTGCCTTCACTCTTTGCAACCAAGTATATTACCCACTCAATAAGATGATTAAATGATCAACTCTTTTTCTTCTTATTTTTATTAGGTTATCCAGTGAACATATGCTATGATCACTATGCAAATTTAGCTCGACTTTTGCAATTTCACCTAAATAATTGTGGTGATCCATTCATGAAGAACACTGTCGATTTCCACTCAAAAGACTTCGAAATGGCTGTTTTGGATTGGTTTGCACAATTATGGGAAATTGAAAAGGACCAATATTGGGGTTATGTAACTAATGGCGGTACAGAAGGCAATCTCCATGGTATTTTGATAGGGTAAGTACAATCAGCTCCATAGCTATCATAATTAAGTGACTAATTGCGAGAATTTGATATAGTATGTTACACGAGTACAAAATTAATATAGCAATAAAATACATTGTTTTCGTGCTCTTAAATTTTTTTACATTATTTACGCAGGAGAGAGCTACTTCCCGATGGAATATTATATGCATCAAAAGACTCTCATTACTCGGTCTTTAAAGCTGCAAGAATGTATAGAATGGATTTGGAAATGATCAACACATCAGTAAATGGAGAGATGGATTATTCTGATTTAAGAGCAAAGTTGCTTCAAAATAAGGACAAACCAGCAATTATAAATGTGACTATTGGTATACATTTACTCCAACCTCTATGTATTCTTTTTTTTTTTTTTCTTTTATGTACTTCGTCCTCTTACAAGTTTACCCTTAATGATTTTTTTTTTAAATTGTAGGAACTACCTTCAAAGGAGCTATTGATGACCTTGATGTTATACTTGAAGTACTCAAAGATTGTGGCTATTCACAAGATATGTTTTACATCCACTGTGATGCAGCACTATGTGGTCTTATGGTCCCCTTTATAAACAATGTGAGTTTTGCATCTTACTTCCAATAACTTTTTACTAATCCAATGAGCGACATTCTAATTAATTATTGGTTATCCAATTTGAACAGATGATTAGTTTCAAGAAGCCAATTGGAAGTGTCACAATTTCTGGTCACAAGTTCTTAGGATGTCCAATGCCATGTGGTGTCCAAATAACAAGAAAAAGCAACATCAATAATCTCTCAAGAAATGTGGAGTACATTGCTTCTGTCGATGCCACTATTTCTGGTAGCCGTAACGGTTTAACTCCAATTTTTTTATGGTATAGTTTGAGCGCTAAAGGTCACATTGGCCTGAAAAATGATGTTAAAAGATGCCTCGACAATGCTAGATATTTGAAAGATCGTCTACAACAAGCAGGGGTAAGTGCCATGCTAAATGAGCTTAGCATCGTAGTTGTGCTTGAAAGGCCTCGTGACCTAGAATTTGTCCGTCGTTGGCAACTTTCATGTGTCAAAGATATGGCACATGTTATTGTGATGCCAGGTATCACCCGAGAAATGCTTGACATTTTCATCGGTGAACTAGTGCAACAAAGGAAACAATGGTATCAAGGTGGTGAAGTTGAGCCTCCTTGTATTGCAGATGATGTTGGTGCTCAAAATTGCTCATGCTCTTATCATAAGATTGATGACATCAGTCCTTAGAAGGCCAAGAAGAAAAGATCATCTGCAAATTGAAATTGCAATTTTAGAGATCTAATTTGTTTGTTTTCCATAGTGATGACGTTTATTGATTCTTTATGACTTCATTTTTTTCCTCACATTGAAAGTGAATTGTATACCTGATTGTACTACTGGACGACATAATTGTAATACATAATTTTTAATTAAAAAAAAAATTACAGTCTTCTTTATGATCTTTGTGTAGCATTAATTTAATTTACTTTTATTATTTGTGATCGAAATAAGATTATACATGATGAAAACTGGGATAAGCTCATGCATATACTCACATAGGCGGATGTCGTGTGATAGCTACTAGACTCGGAAAATAGAAAAGACAAAGAAGTTATATAAAATTCTGATACCATTGTAATACAATTATGAATCAAATTTAATAAAATTCTCTTTTTTTTTTGGTGCTTAGAAGAGAGAATTTATTCAAATCAATGAAGAGTTCATTACATACAAGGACTAGACGTGTAGTTCCATTTAATTGAATGTCTTTTAAAAAAGCATGTAAAATAAAAGGGGGAGGGGAATCAAATGTTAAGACATTGCTTGGCACTCTTTGATTTTGTTGCTTGCCAAAGACCATCATGTGACCAGTGGCAGAGCCAGATTTTTCATTGAGGGGGTTTAGAAGTAAATATATAAACTAGTCGAAGGGGGTTCAACATCTACTATATATACATAAAAATATTTTTGACCATATAAAAATATTATAATTTTCAGACGAAGAGGGTTCGGATGAACCCCCTAAATTGTATGTAGCTCCGCCACTGCATGTGACTCCTTGCAAACACAACTATTTTATTTGCCACCCCATTTCCTTCTTTGTAGACGTGGATGAGTTGTGGTTCATTCAGATCCTTGATGAGCGACCTGCAATTCGATAAAATATGTGAGAAAGTTTGATTATTTTCTTTTAGCATATCGATAAGTACCTGAGAGTCCATTTCCACAATTATAGGTAATAGGTTCTTTTCTGTAACCAATTTCAGACTGTGTAGAAGAGCTGTCATTTTTATATGTATAACGGATTTTGCTTTTTGAAAATTAGTGAATTCTGAAATTCAACTCCCGGTATGATTTCGTATGGCTCTTTCTGATTCGCCATTGTTGCTCGCATGGTCAAATGCGCCATTTATATTTAACTTATAGAAGCCTATTGCCAGTGGTTCCCATTTAGTAATTATAGAAGTTTTTCTAAGGCTACGACGAGTTTTACAAGGACCCAAGTGATAGTATTCGATAACATTAGTTTCAAACATTTTTGGAGAGATTATAGAGGCTGGGTTATTGAAATTTAGAGTTTCAATTTCTCCAAATGGTCCAAAGGATGAGAGGAGTGAGAATTGACAAGGGTACAAATCTATTATTGGTTAGTTTGATTAGGTTGTCTGAAGCACAATAGTTCTTTATATCTCGAATCAAGTAATTGGTGGTAGGTTTGAAGTTTAAGCGATCCCAATTTTTTTTTGCATTTGGACATGAAAGAAATGTGTGCTCTATATTTTCAGGAGCGTTTGCACATGAGCAACATGAATTAGAGTTTATAATGTATCTTGTAAAAGGGTTGATAACGGAGTCAAATAAAGTATTTTATTTTGTTACTAGTATTTGTGTTTCATATTCATTTATGATCGAAGTATGTACTTTTATAGTACATAGTATCTGATGATTGGAGGAATATTTTATAAACATCTTTTAAGGAGAAGTTTCCTTTTGGAGAAGTATTCCAGAAGAATGAATCAGATGTTGGATTGGATTGTTTTTTATAAGTGTTTGTTATAATGTTCGAGATCTCTGGAGGAATTACAGCAGACATATTTGAGAAATTCCAAGCCCCATTAATTAAAATATGATTTACTTTTTGATTTAAATCATCTAATGAGAGGGGAGCTTGAAAGAGTTCTTGTAAATTGTTGTTTGTGTAGAGCCATCTATCTTGCCAAAGGTTAGTGTTTTTTCCGTCTCCCACATTTATGGAAAAATACTTGTGAAATATATTATTATTTTTGGTAATGCTCTTTCAAATATAGGAGTCTGTGGATTTATGGGTGATGATATTGTTGGATATTCTATTCATGTACTTTTTTTGAAGGATTTTTACCTACAGATGAGATTTATTTTTCATGATTCTCCAGTCGAGGCTTGAAATTAAAGCTGAGTTTTTTCCTTCAGATTTATAAATTTTCAATCCTCCTTTGTTTTTAGGCATTTTGACAACGTCTCAATTAACGAGGTGGATTTTTTTTTTTCATCTGAAGATCCTCATGAAAAGTTTCTTTGAATTCTATCTATGCTATCAATAATATTTTGGGGTAATAAATTAATTTGCATAGCATAAGTTGATATAGAGTTAAGAACTAAATTAATTAAAGTGGTTCTCCCTGCAATAGAAAGGAATTTAATTTTTCAATCACTTAATTTACTGTTCATTTTATCAATTATAAATTGGTTGTCTTTTCTTTTGGGATTAAGGTTAGTCATTGGGCGTTCAAGATACTTTTCAAATTCGTTAGTCTTTTTTTTATTTGTAGAAGAGAAAAAATTGAATTGACATTTGACTGGATAGTATTTTTTGAGAAATACACTCTTGATTTAAAAAAACTTATTTTTTGTTGAGATATCTCACCAAAGCTTTTAAAAAGGATAATATAGAGTTCGCATTATCGATGTTAGCTTTTGCAAAGAGAATTAGATCATCCGCAAAAAATAAGTGCGATAAAGAAGGGGTTGCTGATATTATTTTTATAGGATCCCAATTCCCTTGAAAAGTGGATTGATTAATTATTTTGGAAAGTGATTCTATGCAAATAATGAAAAGATAGGGTGAAAGGGAATTACCCTGTCTTATGCCTCGCGATGGT
Source organism: Capsicum annuum (assembly GCF_002878395.1). Taxonomy (NCBI): domain Eukaryota; kingdom Viridiplantae; phylum Streptophyta; class Magnoliopsida; order Solanales; family Solanaceae; genus Capsicum; species Capsicum annuum. The sequence goes on from NC_061118.1 coordinate 143,229,068, forward strand.
TGAAAAATTTCGTAGATTTACCCTTTAATAGAATGGAAATTGAAGAAGAGGTGACACAATTCATTATTAGGGTAGTTAAATCTTTTGAAAAATTGAGGCTAGTGAGCGAGTAGTGGATAAAAGACCATTTTATTCTGTCAAAAGTCTTTTTTAGGTCTACTTTTATCATTATTTTACTGATTTTTCTTTTATTTTGTTGAAGGAGTGAACTGCTTCTTGAACGATAATCGCGTTTCTGAAGCTCTTCTGTTAGGAATAAAGCTACATTTGTAGGGTTAATAATTTTATCCAGAAATAATCGAATCCTGTCTATCAAAATTTTGATAATTATTTTGTAAATGGTGTTGCATAAACTTATAGGTCTGTAGTGTGAGACTTGGTCCAACATATTGATTTTGGGAATAAGAACAAGATGTGTTTGATTGATATCCGAACTGATACTTTTTGAATAGAAGACATCCATACATCTTTGAATAATAGAGAAGTTAGTGTCGTCCCAGAATTTTTGGAAGAATATGGGATGTAAACCATTAGGACTTGAAGCTTTCAAAGGTTTAAAAGAGATAATAGCCCTGTGAATTTCATCGATTGTTAAATGAGTATTAAGAATTTGATGATCATCTTTCGAGATATTATTAGCAGCTTTTTGGACCAAAAATAATGGGGAAACTAGTTAGTTCAGTGGTATACACACTTTTAAAGTAATTTTTAATAGTGTTTTAATATTTTTTGGTTGGAATGATCTGTTTCTAACGGAATCAACCAAGCCCATAATTCTATTTCTACATTTTTTTATAGTAGAAATGTGAAAGAACTTGGTATTAGTATCACCATCTAGCGTCCATTGAATTCTTGATTTCATTTTCCAAAAGTCTTCTTTCTGTTTTAGAATGTTGTTAAAATCATGAAGGAGAGTTGTCTCCAGATTATAGTGAATTTTTTTTTTCTAGCCGGATTTATTTTTTGGAGGCCATTCATTCTTGCTAAAATCATTCTCTTACTTTTTAAAATGTTACCAAATTTATCTTTATTCCATTTAGTAGCACCATGTGAGAAGCTAATGACAATATTTTGATAGTTGTGGTTAAGTATCAGTATGTTTTAACAATATTTTTAAAATTCGAATGGTGTAACCACATGATTTCAAATCTGAATTTTGAAGTATTGATCTTGTCACTTTTAATAAGATTTAGTAATAGTGAACAATGATCTGAATGGACTCTAGAAAGATACGTGACCTTAGAGTCTGGAACAAATTGAACTGTAATGGATTCCAAAAAAATCGATCTAGTCTTTCCATTATTATATTAGATTGATTTTTGTTCATATTTTTCCAAGTAAATAATGGACCACAAAATCTAGGTCTACCATATTTAGATTATTTATACAGTCCATGAAATTGGTGATTCTTTTGTTGTCAACCCCTTTTTTGTCATTTTTTTTTGGAAGTATTAGTTACTTCGTTGAAGTCCCCACCTATTAGCCAAGGGCCCTTTATTTTCGTAGAGCTTTTTTCATTTAAATTTTTTCTTAAAACTTTCTTGTAGTGATACCTATTTCTAGCATATATAATAGAGAGAGTCCATAGGGAAGTGTTAGGACTAACTTGTAGACTCGCGTGAATTTCTTGTTCCATAAGGACCACTGAATTCATTATTAACTCATTATTGTTTCAGTGGATTGCAATACCACCTGAGCATCCTGAAGTTGGTACATGTATGACATCCATAAATAATAGTAACTGCATAAGTGCCTCTTGGTCTGATAGTCTAGTTTCAGTAAGAGCAAGGATTATAGGGTTATAAGCAGCGATAATTTTCAGTATATCTTTTCTAAAGTCTGAGTTGTTTGTGCCCCTACAGTTTCAGATAATAATCTTCATGGGTGGTTGTGTCTAGAGTGAGGAAATCCCTCCCAATGCAAGGGACATCTTGAGGTTGATCACTATTTGATTCTGAAATAAGGAAAAGTCTGTGCTTTTCTTTGTCGTTGTTGCTAACAATATGGCATATTGATGCACGTGATCCATTGGGTAAGATTTAATGTTGACTAAAAACTTTGAAACTGGCAGCAGGATTTTTACCAGAACACGTTCTTCTGTATTTTGTCTGAAAGTAAATGTCAATAAATCCTCTAGTGTGATTGGAGTCATTAACTATGTGACACTATTTGATAGTACTTTCTTTGATTTCTGCGTCTGGTATTGCACATTATTATTGAAATTAAACGATTAGAGTTGTGGCAATGGAAAGTAATTTTCGTATATTTATGGCAGTTCTTGATCGTGAGTCATTGCTTCCAATATTGGTGACATGATTTGTATAGTTCATCTATTGGGATGAGTCCCAACTGATGATTATTGTGTTCTCAGACATTAAATTATTTACATGTGTAGCATCGTCGCTCTTAGGCCTATTAGGTGCTGGTTCTGCATGCAGTACGCTTTCACTAAGTTCTGATAATTTTGAATTAACTCCGATAGAGTGACAATAGGAGGAAAGATTTTTATTGGTATTGCATTATTGTGAGTCGTTTTATTCACTGATGGCATCCAACTTGTTGTCCAATTGATTTGGTAATGAGGGAGGTTCTCTTCTAGTGGTGGAAAAGTCTGAGGATCCCAATTTTATGTTTGGTAATTTTTTTGAAAGTCTGGGACAATCTAGATGTTTTAATTTTCTTGGTTGTTTTGAATTGGAGGGTTTTGAAAAGAGAAGTGGTAGTTTCGGTTAGAGTTTTGGCGTCTTTGATGTAGTGGTCGTTGAGGCATTTTGTATTAGAGTAGATTTGGGTAGTTGATGGATGGAGTTTGGGGAGTCAGCAATGGCTTTTATAGATGGGAGATTATTTTTTATAGTAGAGATATTTGGCAATGAGGTCTTTGGGTTGAGAGTAGGATTAGGGTTCATGATTGAAGTAGAAGTAGATGGACTACTTGCTGCAGGTTGAGCATAAGGGTTATTAAATTGTTCATTTAAGGAGGAGATATGCTTTTGTGCCCTCTCTTCATTTGGTGTATTTTTTTTTAGAGTATCGCTGGAAACAAAAGCTTGTACAGAAAGTGTGGGCGTAATTATACTTAGAGTATGACTGTTTGTTGTTGATGTGGAAGTGGAAGTACTTGTCTGGGCATGTGAAAGTTGTGTAGTAGTTGTGGTTAATTTGTTTGCTATAATGGGAAGTGTATCGTCACTAGGATTGTAGGTATACTATTTGTAGCAGTACTAGGTAACAGAAAAAAAGAATTTGATGGGATTGTTGTCATATTTTTGATACTATTACTATTAATATCTCTTTCTATTGGTAATTGGGATTGAGTGGTTTGGGTTGGTTGTGGAGAGATGAACATGTTAGTATGAATGTTTTGTTTCACATGAGACCTGGAAGTTTGAGAAATCACAGATTGTAGAGTCCCTTTACGATGTGGACATTGAATATCCATGTCCCTTTGGTGGGGTTTGTTAGTACACGTAGCAGGCATAAGACCCTTTCTTTTTTCTTTATGATTTTCTCTTAGTGATAAATTTTGAAATCTATTAAAATTTCTATTATTCTTAGAAATTTTTATATCTAAATTGGAACTGGACAGAAACTTATGTTTTTGCTTTTTTTTTTATGGATGACTGTGGTCCAAGTAAACTCATCATCATTTTTTTCCTTTTTCTATTTTTTTCGTTATTTTTTTTAATTTTTTCTTTTGATTAATTTTTTTCCTCTTTTTTTGCTTTTTTTCCCCATCAATTTTTCCTTCATTTTTTCCTTGAGTATTATCAGTGTTAGATTCGCCTGAATTCTTAGTACTCTTATCTCGATTATTTTTTGTACAATAATGAATGTTATAGCCTAAACATCCACATAACTGACATAAGGAATAGTGCTTTCAAAATAATTTTTTTGTAGTTGAGACCTAATAAGAACATCTGGAGGCAATGGTTTGTTTAAAGGCGTCAAGATACATAATCTAGCATATCTTCCTTTAGAAGTGTTTCTTGTGCATCTATCTATCTTCAAAACCGTGCCTATAGTGTTGCCAATTTTTTCTAGAATCTATAGATCATAGTATTCAATAGGAAGTTCAGATAGACGAATCCAGATACTTGTGTAATTGGGTGTTTTCGTTATAGGAATAAACTTTGATTCCCATTTACGAATTGATAGATATTGTGAGCCAATGAGCAAAGAGCCATGAAGGACTTTTTCATAGTTCTGTTTGTGGATAGATTTGATAAGGTAGAAATCCACTGCTGGATTAATCAAGTTTTAATCCTCATTTAAGTTTCATAACTCTTTTAGCCTAGAATGAAGATAGTTGTAACCTAAACTTTTTCCTAAAAGTTTCATAATAACAACTTGTTCCCATGGCGTGTAGAATCTCTTTTTGTCGGAAGTAAAAATGGGTATAAAAAAGGGGTGCTTTGACTTGTTTTCTTGCTCGTCATCTAGGTTAAATCAGCAGAAATCTTTTCGAATGAAATCTATAGGGTTGCTAGGACTATTAATTAATATTTCAGAAAATATAGTTGACTCAAAGACTTTGGACTCGTATGACTGAAAAATCACTTTTTGGCTGGTATTTTGATAATTAAAATGACAAGGGAGGGTCATATTATCATTTCACAAATTTTTGATACCTAAATTACCCTTTCTAATCGAAAATCACCCTTAATATCTATCCGACTTTGATAAACCATTGCCCCGCACCTAATAATAGGCTGACACTAACTAACATAACTCTTTCAAGAGTTGTCTTGTCTCCCACTTTCTCCTTGCCCTTAGTCTTTTTATCTTTTCCATTTTATTTTGACATCCGTTGATAAAGAATGTGGGAACAATTTTTTTTGGGCCCATTTCTTTTGTAACCCAATTTTGACATCCTTATGTTTGGGTCCATTCCTACTAAGAAAATTATTACAATTGTCCTCAGTTTGGACCTAATCTGATGTGCATATGAAAAGTTTTCATGGGCCTGAAATACAAATTAGGTTTGTGATGAAGTTTTGCTTAATATGAAAAAAAATCTACTTAAAAAAACTTGGTTGAAGTGTAAATGTACAAGTTAGGATTATGCGATAAATATCACCTCACTGGCTTTATTAATTTATTTCATTCATATTCACTTCATTATTTTTCATTCATTTTAACAATATGGACAATTTGGTACAAATAATAGTCTAATATTTTTATTGTTAACATTTGAATTTGTTGCACTGATATTATTGTGTGATACGTAGTGACATTGTTCCACCCATCAAAGTTTGTTGAATCCTTTTATTCATTATTTTCACTCAGTGAATGTAAGAATGGACATGCGTAAATATATTATAAAGTTTGTAAACATTTGTGGTTTCACTAAATTTATCAAAATGTAAACACTGAAACTGTTCATTCATAGTGACATCTCTACAATACGTTTTATGATTATTTTAGTGAATGCTACCAGGGACAATTTTAACTTTTTTAACATATATATATTTGCAGTATGAATTAGCACTTTTATTATGTAAATAGTGAATTTTATATAGGATGTTGAATAATGCTCCTTCCATTCTTTCTTGCTCCATTTTTAGATTTTCTCCTCCCATATTCAAGTATAATTTGATTAAAAGCTTACTTTATACCCTTGTTGAATTTGTGAAGACTATAGCTGAAAATCTATTCATTAATGTATTTATTAAGCCATGCCAATCTATGACTATTTTTAATACTTTTTCCAAGTTGTGCTTGGACAATAGGACTTGTAGAGTTAAAGATGTGGACATCAAAGAGTCAATTGCAACTTCAAACACAAGGATCCTTTTATTTTGTTTCAATGCTCCATTTGAAGTGACTTTCTGTTGTAGGCATATTATTTTGGTTGTTGCAGTTCATTATCCAAGTGAATAAAAGGTATTTTTAATGAGTTTGATGAAAAGTAATTGGCTCCAATAAAATTTTTCTTTCATCATTCAAAACTTCTACTTAAAAATAAATGAAACCGGATAACTTTTCATATACCCGAATAGTGAAAAAAAGAATTGAAGTTGAATGTGATTCGATAAAAGTATATTGTTTTCATAAATTTCTTCAGTTAAATCTAATCAATGTTAAATGTGTTCAACGTATAATCTAGGATTTGTACCAATTTTTTTTGATAATTTATATGAATCCCCAGTCCTTGAATTAATTTGTGTGTTCCATTGTATGCATAAAGTTAAAGCAAGTGTAACAAGAAAACATCCATTGATTAACTGAAAATTGAAGAACAAACATGGGCAATCCCAGACAACGAAAAAAAAACTTCAATTAAAATGACTGAAAAAAAAATAACCTAAGCAGTAGGACCAACACCCTCAGCAGCCTCACCACCTTCTTCAATCTTCTCATTGTTAACCTCTTGTATGTATGTTTGAAAATGAGGCCTCAACTCCCACAGATCACGCTTAAGTTATTTCATACACTGATTAAGGTCCCTCATCTCATCTTTCAGCAGCTCAATCTCTCAAACAGTGTAATAATATCTTCTTCTTTGGACCACACGACTATTTCCATTATTTGAGGAAGACATATTATTTTGTATTTAAAAGAGGTGTTTGAAAAGATTTCTAGCAATCTCTCTATGGTAAAAGATGAGCAATATTGCAAAGAAAAGAGGATATTTAAATAGGCTAGGGTTTTTGTTAGAGAATTAAATGAGAAATAAATTGTTACATTCTTTCCACAACCAACACGCCCACCACTTACAATACCTAAACATTGATATTTGGTAACGTCACATAGGTTCTAGCAAAAGGCCTGAACAATGTTTTTCTACTCTTTGTCAAGTCCTATAAAAAATTAATCAAATCTGCAAAGAGAATTTGAAGAGTTTTGTTACCGTTCTTGTTCAAAATCTAGAAAAAAGATTTGGTAAATCTAGATGACTTCTTTTATAGTTTTCAATCATCATTATTTTCCTTTTCTGCTAATTAAGTAAAAAAATACACAGAAAAAAGAAGAAATAATTATGAGAGTTTTATTTATGTAGTGAAACTAAAGAAAAATAAAAATATATTAATGGAATTGAAAAAAAATACTACAGAATAAAGATATGAATTCAATAAAAGAAGAGATTCAAACCAATCAATATTCCAAGCACTAAAACTATGAATATTGTCACATAAATACTTTTTGAAACCTTTACTACCTGGAAACTACTTCATACATCGATTACATGTTGAATAGATAAGAAGACACATCTTGTAACATTGTAACTAATCATGATGTCCAAAACGTCTCCTATCTGAAAACCCGCTTCACGAATGAAATTTCTCTACCGGTCATATATCTTCCGCCTATTCTGAACTTTGAAGGAGGCGACTTTAGCCTTATACAACTTCTTATCACCAAAGTAAAGGATGGTTATTTTTGTCAGGTTCATGGGGCATTATTGACTTACGACTCGTGGTAGTCACTAAAAAGGAGAAAAAGATGGACGAATTACTCAATTTTGAAAAAGAATGAAAGTTAATGAAACTAACAAAGAAACATAGAATCGTCATTAAAGAAAAAAAATTAGAAATTACCACTCCGTCATGCGTCACATATGATCTATGCAATGTAATATTGAATGTTGGACGATCATTAGTTGTGTTGTCATGTACTGGAGTGAAGTTTGTCATTTTCTTTGGGGTGGGGAGGGGGGGAAGGAGAATAAAATTTTGATTGAGATTTTGTTGTGTATTGTGGAGTGTTGATTATAATAAGTAATGGAGTAGGAATATTTTCAACTTCCCCCCAAATAAATATAGGGAATATTTTAGTTGAAGCAATTTTTTGAATTTCAAAAGACATGAGGAACCTCCTTCAAAATGAAAAAAACTAGTGGGAAACTATGATTTCGAACTCGAGACCATGAAATGTAAAGTTGATGGTTGACCAATTTGCTGCAATAGCATTTATTCCTACTTGGCATGCACTAGATTTTTATTAATTCTTTATTTAGTATATCATTAAGGAACCTAATTATTTATTTAAAGTAACACACAAATTAAGTTACTCATGTTAATAATTTAAATATTTTACATGTAGATTCCGTATCTGTAACAAAAAATGGCATGATTGAATATTCAATTAATTATCTAAATTGTGACAAGAATAGTGAATTCAACTGAATGACTTATAATCGATAGTTGTTGATGTAATATATTTTTTAAATTACTTTGAGTATGAATATGACACGACAACAGTGAACCGAATTAGTCAAGGCAAAGAGTATGAAAATATTGATTAAATCAAGTTTTTTAAATTGAATTGACTCTACATTGATCTCAACTATAGTCAACACAATTACTTGAACTTTAATGGTTAGTTCTATTTTTAGTCTTAACTAGAAATCGTATCACTTTGAATAGTTCGACGGACATAGCAAACATAATAAATGTACTCTCTATAGGGTGTTGGTGATTCAATTTATATTCCATAAATGTTTTGCTTGTCTATTACTGACTATTTCAGCGAAAGCTATGGTTTGACTTGTAATCGTAGTTGTTGATTCAATGTATGTTTTGGAATTGAATTGATTCTCACTTTCTTGTGACTATATTCAGCATGATGAATCAAGTTGTTAACACAAATATTCAATCTATTTTGTAATTAAATGAATTTAGATATGTCAAGTCTAGATAAACATGATGAAATGACTTGTAATGGTAAATGTTGATTCAATGCATGATTTGTAATTTATTTGCTTGTTATTTGTGACAACTAAATTGGAGACATTGAATTTAATGGATTTTCAATTTGTTACGACAATAGTGAACAAGTTTGATTGACATATAATCATAAATGTTGACTCAATCTATATTTGATGTAGCCATAATTGTTGATTCAACGGGTGTTTGTAATTGAATACATTTTAATTTTTTTATGGACATAGAAAACACGATGAATGTTTTAGCTAGATACAATTTATTATTGGTCACAATTAAGAAATTAGTTTCAGAGCTAAGTAGGCATAGATTACGAATATTATCCACGATATTGCAAACTATTATTTTAAAATATTGCGACACGTGATTTTAATCTATTATGTAGAAATTGTGTGACCGTAAATATTTTGTTGAATTAAGAATACTTATAACTTTGAAAACGCCTCATAATATAACCCAAAATTCAAATGTCATTTTCGTACCAAAATACTATGGCCTACTCTAATTTAACTATTGTATTGTAAATTAAAAAATTTTAAATTCTTACCAGCTTAGTGGGTGTTTGGATTGACTTATTTTTAGATGCTTTTGGCTTTTAAGAAGTTTATTTTTTTTATTAAAAGCCAACCCAACCACTAATTAATGGTTCACTTGGTTACTTTATTTTTTTGTAACCAATGCATTTGCTATTCTTTTTTTTTTTTTTATGAAACACAATTTTATTTCTTTTGTTTTACATTCATTAATTAGTTCTCATTCGAAAATAAAACATATAAAAAATTGATTAACGATTTCGGTTATTCTTAAAAAATTTAAGAAAATAATGTGGAATCAACAAAATAAATAAAGATGAATAAATTCGTTGAATAAGAACAACTGAATATATTTATAACTAGTACCCAAAATAAAAAAATATTAAAAATGCCTGATAAAAAATGGTAAAGATTCTGTGCTTGCAATAAGATGTTCTAGATGTGGGTCCTAATTAAGAATAACAATTTTAACACAGTTTTCACAATTGTGAAAGAGTAACATATGTAAAACATCTCCTTCCTTTAAATTTGTAGCACTGATAAATTCTCTCCATCCATTATTGATCCAATGCTAGTTGTTGATGCCGCAAGGACCAACCCCAAAGCTGAATGAATGATCTTAATCATCATCGATTTTGATGAAAGTAGTCATTGACGCTTAGTGGCAGCCACTCCAATCCACAAAAAAAGTGTTGAATTTATTAAACGAAGACACAAACAAAGAACTGTTATTAAATATAATAAGTAAATCTACCACTCCGTCAAGTGTCAGGTTATTGCTGTGCAGCTTAGCTTGGAATTGATGAAGGGGGTCTATTTGCATTTGAACGGGGATGAACGTCGACATTTTTTTCTAGAGAGATATGAAGAAATTTAGTAGTTGAATGAACGTAAAATGTGATGTCTTTTAAAGAAGAGAGGAAGGGGAGAGATGACCTAGATTCTGATGGTCTGTATTCTCAGAGGTGACCTAGGTAGTTGGATTTGAAAGGGTCAGCATTTATTCCACATAAAAAAACTTTTAAAAAAAATATGCGTTATGGAGAATCGAACACGCGACTAAGAAATATGAAGATGAAGTCTGACCAAATTTGCTACCAAAGCTTTCAACACATTGCATACGGCATAATAATCAAACAATTACCGAACTTGTACGTTTGACCAAAATCGTGACATGAGATTTTAGAATCAATGTACGTCATGAATTTTGCTGATTCTCAATTTATCAAAGTTATATAAAATTTAGTGAATTTACTCGTTTCATGGAATTTTTGAATGAACGTACGTCATGAATTGCGTTGATTCTCAATTTGCCAACATTATATCAAACTTTATTAAATTCACTCGTGACAGGGCATTGTTGAGTGAATGTACGTTATGAATTACGTTGACTCTCAATTTATTAGCATTATATTAAACTTTATCAAATTCATTCATGACATGCCGTTGTTGAATGAATGTACGTCATGAATTTCTATGACTCGCAATTTGTGAATATTATATCAAACTTTATTAAATTCACTCGTAACACGGGTTGTTCAATGAATGTAAGTTATGAATTACATCAATTATCAATTTATCAACACTATATCAAACATTATTAAATTTACTCGTTTCATGAAATTGTTGAATGAATGTACATCATGAATTACGTCGATTGTCAATTTGTCAACATTATATCAAACATTATTAAATTCACTAGTAATAAGAAACTGTTGAATGAATGTACGTTATGAGTTGCGTTGACGCTTAATTTATCAATATTATATAAAACATTATTAAATTCACGCGCGATATGGGATTGTTGAATGAATGTACGTCATGAATAACGACGATTATTGTTTAATTAATATTATATCAAACATGATTGAATTTAACCGTGCCATCGGGTTGTTCAATGAAGGTACGTCATGAATTGCGTCGATTCTCAATTTAACAATATTATATCAAACATTATTAAATTCACTCATTATATGGGATTATTGAATGAATGTACATCATGAATTGCGTTGATTCTCAATTTGTGAAAATTATATCAAACTTTATTAAATTTACTCGTGACATGGGATTGTTGAATGAATGTACGTCATGAATTGCGTTGACTTTCAATTTATCAATAGTATATCAAACATTATTAAATTCACTCGTGGCATGGGGTTGTTGAATGAATGTACGTCATGAATTGTAATGATTATATTTTATCAACATTATGTCAAACATGATTAAATTCAACCATGACATCGGATTGTTCAATACATGTATGTTATGAATTACGTTGATTCTCAATTTATCAATATTATATCAAACATTATTAAATTCACTCATGATATGAGATTGTTGAATGAATGTACGTTATGAATTGTGACGATTATTATTTTATCAACATTATATCAAAATTTATTAAATTCCCTCGTGACATGGGGTTGTTCGATGAATGTACGTTTTAGACACGTAATTTCATCCATCCCAAAATCAATTTTGAATACACTTTATCGCGTAACCTATCCCCGTGTGATAATCCCCCCACTAAAAGGCAAATAAATAAATTCATAACCATTTTGACACCTCACCCTAACAAATTTAATCTTATCCTAACCACCCTAACTACCTTACCCCACATACTCCCTACCCCCATATACCCCTACCCTTCACATTTTTTTTCTCCATTCAACAACAATACATCGACCTCACACAGCTCTCACACTCAGAACAATACATATACTCTCACCCTCACAATATACACTAAAATCACACAGCACACGCACACACATACTTCACCGAAGTTCACACGTAACCCACCAAAAAAAACATCCACACCTCACGTCACTCATGATACACTCATAGACGCACACAACCGGAGATGGACAGGAATTGAGGGAGCAACACAGAGGAGGGAATTACACAATTCTATACAGATTCACCATCCATCACTCACACAACAATAATACACACAAAACACAGAACACACACACACTCAGTACTCTTATACGCACATACTACTACACCGAGATGGGGGAAAAACATTGAAATCCAGTGAGAAAACAGTGATAAATAATAGAAAAATAATGAACGGAGAGAGAGTGGTATTCAACAAAAAAGAGGATTTTTCTAGCAAAAATGATATCAACGACAACAACCCAGCTCCACCGGCAACTAAACAGCTTAAAACAGCTCTGGTATTATCTCCTAAGGTCGATTAGAACTAGCGTTCAAAACCAAAACCCATGAAGCCCACCCCTGCTAGCGATTCTGGTGATAGCTCATCGAAAATCGCTACATCTTCAGCGAGATAGGCCCTAAACCAGCTCCGTTATCTTCCCAATCTCACAAACCAATGAGAACCCATATTATTCCAACCTTTTTTTGCTGTGAAGTGCCATAAATTTTGGTGAGAACAATCAATACGGTTCGGGTTTTGTTTTGCAACATCATTGGTGTGAGACAGAGTTGGGGTCAAGTTTAGTCGTCATTGTGATTTGATTTAAGGTATACGGTGGCACTCTAATTGAACAATTCAAGATTTAAAAAGTTGAGGTCCAATTCTACTCTTTTCTTTTTTTATTTTATCATTTATTATATTCGGTGTGTTGGATTGAATATCGTGAGTTAGTTGATCTTGGTTGGTGATGAATCACTACTTGTTTGATTTGTTTGATTCCCTTGGATTTGATACCAACCAACAATCGAAAGCACCAAAAATGTCCAAAACAGTCAACAAATTCAACAACAAAATCGAGAGCCCAACACTATAATTCTCGACCAACAACAACAACACAAGGATGAGAAGATATCAAGGTATTTTGGACACCAAAATAGCAACAATACAATAAGAACAAGATGAACACGAGATGAGGAGAACAACAACCACAAAATAATAATAATACAAAGATTTACTAGAATAAGAACACAAACACGATTACAAAAAATGTAAAGATAGGTAGTGAGATATTTGCCTTTACAAAAACTAAGAACCTAAGTGTATCTTAAACAATAAGACCCTTAACAATTTTAAAAGCAATATCATCTCTCTTACAATGACACAAGAGGGCGTTAACCACTCAAGCACCAAGGTTTCTAAGAAAAATGAAATCACTAGTGAATCCACACTAGTTTCTTGTCCTAGTTTTGGTTTGCCTAAAATGAGAGAGGAATTGATGTTTAAAAAGTCATACAAGACTTAAAAATATCATCTAAAATCTAATTAATGAAACCCTACAATGTTCCTTATACAGTACATTACATAATCAAAACTAAAATGACCAAAAGGCCCTTAAGGGTGAGGCGCCCATCAAGTGTAGTCCAAGTGTAGTGTATGGATGGTTTTGGTGTATAATTAGGTCCTAGTTGGCTCTTCAATTGCACACACCAAGTCTCGGGTCCTACATGCACTCTCATAAATCTATATCCGTGATTATTCTTGTATCATCCTCTTCATTTTGAGAGAAATTTGTCCACAAATTCATGGCTTCACCTCGTCCGCAAAACATGAGACGACGCAAAATAATCCGTAAAACACATGAGGAACCCGAGAGCTCACTAACACAAGTATCAACAAATTTATTTATTTTGAACCTCGGCTTTTTCTCTATCTTGAGCCTTGTTTTCAATCTCATCAAAAATACGTCCCACCTCTTTTTTTGGTGGCGGGTTCTTTGTGGTTCCCTACGTCTTCCCTTCAACGTCTCTTCCATCATATAAGCATCATTGTAGACTCTTATATCCCTCTTGCTCGTTTATACCCTACTCCTCTATATGGACATATCAATTTTGGAGAAGTAGAGTTTCAGTTGAGAGGATTGTTTTGGTAATGTGGAGCTTTGGTTGTGGATCTTGGATGGAAGGAAATGGGGTTCCAAGTCCTTCTTGTTGTACTTAATCAAACTGAGGGGGAAGTGACCTATTTAGGTCTCGAGTTAGAGGGCATTTGGTAGCTTGACTTATGTCCGTGTCATTTGGTCGTGGTCTTAGAGGATTGATCATTTGAGGTAAAGTTTTGGGAGTAGAAACATGAGAGTTCCTTCGACTCTCCACTCGTTACAACCTCTCAAGTATAGTACACATATTTGAGCTATTTTTTTAAGGCCTGCATTCGCCTTCGCCATGTTTCGGGAAATAGAATCAAGATGGGCCAAAATGGCTTCCATTATGGTCAAGAAGTTACCTACAAAATAGAAAACATGTTAGTTGTACAAGAGGTGATGTGGAAGCCTTTGATTGGTTGCGGATAGTAATGTGGCAGCCTTGGAATGGCTGTGGAATTTGAAAAATTTAGTGTTTTTCCAACTTGTGGAAGACTGAATTCGGTTTTGGAGGGGAAAGACACAAGTTTTGGAGCCTTTTCCACATTCAAAATAGGTTGAATTTCTTTTCATCTTTTGGGTAAAACACCATTTTTAAGGGTGGTTGGCTCTTTCCTCTTTTGGTTAGTCTTGAAAAGTCCCCTTATCCCCTTTTGGGAACTAGTCTTTTTGAAAGCCTTTTTGTCCCTTACTACTTTGGTATAGTCTTGGAACTAGTTTTAAGACAAATAAGAAGACTACAATCTTCCACTTGGTCTTAAGATCAACACTACTTATTGAAGGTTCTTCTTGTCACAAGACATGAAGGTTGGTCAACAACATCAAGAACCTTCAACAAGATTTGAAGTCCAAGGTTCAAGTTGAACATCCCAACAATAACAACACTTCTTTCAAACACAAATCCACAATAACAATACCAACAACACACCTTTAAAATTCATATTTTCACAACCAAAACACACCAAAATTTTTCAAATTTGAACCCACAACAACAACACCATCCATACTTCGGCTCACCCTTTGAATCTACACAACAACAACACAAAAGGAGCCCAACTTGGATCTTGATTCTACTAGTGTTAGTGAAGAAGAAACTAACCCCAACAACACTCAAAACAAACAAGAGACTCCTAGATATATGTTCAAAGGACAAATATTGGCCAACACAACAACAAGAACATCAAGTCTCGACTACGAACAAACTCAATAACACTACTCTCCTTTTTTGATTTTTTTCAACTCACAAGCCAAAGATTGATTTTGTTGGAACAAAATCAATGATATATATGATACCAAATGATACCAACCAACAATATAATACACTAAAAATGTCCAAAATAGTCCTTAAATTCAACAACAAAACTGAGAGCCCAACACTACAATTCTCGGCCAATAATAACAACACAAGGATGAGAAGATATCAAAGTGTTTTAGACACCAAAACAGCAACAATACGACAATAAAAAGATGAACACGAGATGAGGATAACAAAAACAACATAATATCAACAATAGACGATTTTACTAGAACAATAACACAAATACGATTACAAGAAATGTAAAGATGGGTAGTGAGACATTAGCCCTTATAAAAACAAAGAACCTACGTGTATCTTAAACATTAAGACCCTTAAATATGGTAAAAGCAACACCAATACTGTTACTATGACACAATATGGCGTTAACCACTCAAGCACCAAGGTTTTTAAGCAAAATACAATCACTAGTGAATCCACACTAGTTTCTTGTCCTAGTTTCGGTTTGCCTCAAAGGAGAGAGGCATTGGTATTTCAAAAGTAATATAAGACTTAAAAATATCATCTAAAATCTAAGTAATGAAACCCTACAATGTTCCTTATATATTACATTACATAATAGAAACTAAAATGACCAAAATGCCCTTAAGGGTGAGGCGCCCATCAAGTGTAGTGTATGGATGGTTTTGGTGTATAATTAGGTCCTCGTTGGCTCTTTAGTTGCACACACCAAGTCTCGAGTCCAACACACACTCTCATAAATACATATCATGATTATCTTGTATCAATGATTTGTGTAAGGAAATGATATCTCATTAAGAATTAAAAAGAATTTGGGGCGAGAATTAAGAAATTAATAAAAAGGTGAATATTGATTAGTTCGATTCATTGACCAATGTTGAATTCGGTAGAATCATGTTTTAGGCTGCAAATTTAATAGGCAAATCTTAGATCGGGTAGGCAAACCGTAAGAACCAATAATTGTTGAAATATTTGTTGAACGGTTTTGTTTACCGCATTTGAATCAATTGTATTTATTTGTCCGAAGAATGCCTCGAGACATTGTATTTATTCACCAGGGAATGCCCCGACGTATTATGTAGGCAGAAGATGTTCTTGATGAAGGCCCAAGACATCAGGTAAAGCATAGTGTAGGATAGTTAGAATAGTTTAGGTTTTAATTTTAGAATTTCTACTTCAGTTTGTAATAAATTGGACTGAACGCTATATTTTTGAATTTTTCATTATTTTAGTTGTTTGTTTTTCTTGTTTATGTGTTTTGTTGGTTTATACATTTCATAGTGTCTACTAGCAGATATACTCTATGAAGTGATCGTGGTCGAACCACGGGATCGAGGGGTGCCTAACACCTTCCTTCCAGTTGACAGAATTTTAACTGAAATATCTATTCGTGGACCAATTTTAAAAGAGTTAAAATCCTTTTCAATTTTTTTTTCAAAAGTGACTTGGCACTCCATATTTATGCCAAGTGGTGACTCTGAGTTTTGATTAAAAGTCCTTGTTCAAAAAAAATTTTCATCTTTTGTCACTTAATAATAAAAACCCTTTCAAACTTAAAGTCATGGTCTTTTTGGTTAAAAAAAAGGGGTGTGACAGCTCTGGCGACTCCGCTGGGAATTTTCAAAATTCGAGCTTTATTTTGAGTTGTATCGACTCAGTGTGACACTATAGGTGTATAGACGCCTTGTTTGTGTTATCGTTTATGTTATTGTTTTATCATTATTGAGTGTCTACGTGCTACCTGTTTACAGTTTTTCTCTTATGTGTTACCATTTTATATATGTCATCATTTGCATAACCCGAGTCATTTCTTTCGCAAAATGTTCCATAGTACATTCTGTGTACACGACCTCTAGTTGAGTCACTCTTATTTTAGGAGAGGATGCCATCGACTGGTATGGAGTTGGTGGAAAGCTATCGCAGCCACCTTCGACCTTATGCTCCACCAAATACCTTGTTAGTGGACCCTAACTTAGGTCAGCCTTTAGGTCATGCTTGTCTGCACTATATTGAGACCTAGAGGGACCCACTTGATTCTTCGTAGGAGACTCACCCCTAAAGCATTCCTATGTGCTAATTGTTGCATTTTTGAGGGTAATAGGGTCATTTGACAGATTGATTTTGGGAAAATAATGTGCTAGAATTAAAGAAAAGTGTGTAAGCAAGGTAAGGAAAGACTGAAAAAAATAAAAAAAAGAAAAAAGTGAGTAAAATAAAAGAGTTTCCTAGTTTTTAGATTTCTTTATGGTTGTTGTTTTTTCATAATCCAAAAATTCAAAAAGATTTTTTTTACCTTTTGCACTCATATTCTCGAAAAAAATAAAAACATCAAAAAGATTTCCCTTTGTCTCCTTTAACAAGCATTCATAATTCAAAAATTTCAATTTTTTTAATAGGATCTTTTTATAAAAAAAATTCAAAAAGATGGTAGAAGTTTTGTACATTTTATATAGCAAAAATACCAAAAAAAATTCCCCTTCATATTTGTTGGTGTTATTTTTTTTGTTAAGTATTAAATTGAAATTCAAAAAAGATTTTATTGACATTTTTCATCGTAGGTTTGTGGTTGTGTCTCACAAGTTGTGGTTCAGTCTGTCCGTTATTGGTTAAATGTCTAATCTGGACGAACTACGCACACCTGATTCTCCTCTTTCGGGAGTGAGATACGTAGGCAGCCCTTCTAGGGTTCGGTGATCTTATAAAAATTCAAAAAAGATTTTCTTGACTCGTTATTAGAGTAGATGTTTCATATACATCTTTAAAAGAAAACAACAAAAAGATTTTTCTTTAATAGTTTCAAGTTTCTTTTTTGTATGAAATTCAAAATCGAAAATCCAAAAAGATTTTTCTTTGGTAATCATAAGTTTCATTTTGTATAGAGATTTTAAAGTTGAAAAAAATCCAAAAAAAAAAAAGATTTTCGTCAATTCTTTTGACAATTTGTTATTTTCTTTTCTTCTTATAGTTTCAAAAAAAAAGAAAAGAAAAAAGAAAGAGAGTTTGATTGGCCATTGTGTGTCAAAACTTCACGAATTGCGCACACCTGATTCTCCTATCTCGGGAGTGAGATATGTAGGCGCCCTTCTTCGGTTTGGTGATCTTTTACAAAGAAAAAGAAAAGAGTAAAAATATTTTGAAGAAATATTAAACTCTAATGCATTTGTTGTCTCTTGTTCAGTTAATTTAAGGTGATTGGTTTATGGCATTTTAGCTGGTCCTCCACATTGCGCCAAGTTGAAGAGAAAGTTACGGCCAACAAAGATGCTGAGGTTGTTGTCACTAATCAGACAGAGAGTTTGGGGAATGAGAATTTAGGAGCTAATGATGAGATTCGGAAATTAAGGCAGCCAATGATAGAAATACATCGAGCTTGGGCTAATGGGTTGCCACCTCCTCCATTTCCCACCGATAATCCGAAATATCTTTCTGGCTTGCCTCTAGTGTCACATGTATAGTTTTCTATTTTTGTTGACATGCCATATCATGCATCAGGATCTACTCCGGGGTAACATTATCCAAACACTTCCAATATTCATTTCCTCACTTTTCAACACAAAACTACCACATGCTCAGCTCTGCCTGCTGTTCAGGTTTTTGCAGCATCACCCCCACCTGAAGCTCCTAGTTTTGATGTTCATCCACCGGCTGTGCCTCCTTACTCTATAAGAGATCCTGTATTGAATATTTCTGGTGATCAATATTATGCTCCCGAGCCCATGTTTATGTTGACTGGTCCTTATGGTTACACTCACCTACCTAAATTTCCTCTTAACACTAAGAAGCCTGTTATGACAGGATAACAAAATGAAATGACCAAAAATTTGAGAAGTTTGGAACTAGCTATGAAGAAATTACAAGGACTTTGGAGTTATAAAAGTGTCTTGTATAAAGATTTGTGCATGTTTTTAGGTGTTAACCTTCCTCATGGTTTTAAAATGCTGAAGTTTGAGAAGTATGATGGACACGGCCATACCTTAGCACATTTGAGACATTATTGTGACCAACTAAGGGGCGCTGAAGGGAAGGAAGAATTGCTTATGGCTTATTTCGGTGAGAGTCTTTCAGGTCTAGCTTTGGAATAGTTTGTTGACCAAGACATCAACAAGTGGAATAGTTGGATGACCTAGCTAATGAATTCGTGCAACAATTTCAACATAATGTGGAGTTGATTCCTGACGAGAAATCCCTAACTCATATAAAGAAAAAGAGTATAGAAAGTTTTAGGGAGTATGCTATTAGATGGTGTGAACCTGCTCTTAGGGTGAAACCGCCAATGAAAGAAAGTAAGATAGTGGAGGTGTTTATTCAAGCACAAGATGAAACATATTATAAATACTTATTACCTATAGTAGGCAAGCCATTTATTAAGGTCCTTAAAATGGGGGAATGATAGAAAATGGAATTAAGACAGGTCGCATTGTGAGTTTTGCAACATTGAAAGCGACTACCTAAGTAATTTAAAAGGGTCCAGGAAGTATTGGAGGGAACAAGAATGAGAAAGATGCATCTGCTATTATAGTTGGACAGCGGGCACGGTCAAGAAGACCACGTCGTCATTACCCTCAGGCTCAAGCCCAAGTTCATGCCCAGGTACCACATAATCACTCCCAAAATCCATTATACTCTATTCCCCATCTCCATATCTAGTATATAACGCACAACCACATGTTTAACCCCCATCATATCTATAATTGCACGCACCAACTCCTCAGAGTCATCCTCTAACTCCACAAACATACAAACCCCTTCTAGGTTTGATTTTTGATCCAAGACAAATAATGAAATGAGATAGAAACCAAAGGATAATTTCACACCGATTTGGGAATAGTATGTTAGTTTATTCCAAAGATTGGTACAATAGGGCATGGTCACTCTTCTCCTTGGGTACACTTCTAATTTTCATTCAAGAAATTTTGATCCTAATGTACGATATGCGTATCATTTTGATGTTCAGGGTCATAGTATTGAAGATTGTTGGGATTTAATAAGAGAAATCGAAAAGATTATTCAAGATAAATATATTGTGGTACAGAACATTGACAATGAGGAAAGTACTAGTCATGCTGATATGCAAACCAGTGGCTAAGATGTCAAGCTCAACAATTGTCACTCTTCTCTTTGCTTGGATGGATGTTTGGTAGTTTGTTTTATTTTATTTTCTGTTATCCGAATTACTTAAAGGTTGTAGTTTGGGATCTATCTTGTTTTGTCCCTTTTTCATTTATGTTCAAACCCTTATATCTTTTATTTCTACTAAATGGAGTGTCCTTTTTCCCTTTGTGATTTAAATATGTGTTGTTTGTTTGTTTTCTTTACACAACACATTTTATGTTGATTCTAGTGATATGACATACTAGTGGAATTTTTAGCCAGATCTTAAAAACCAGTTTAAGAATGAACTTTGAATTAGAGGATTAAAGTTAAAAAAAAACATCTTAGAAAATAGGTAGAGTGCTGAGACATTGGGTGTTCAAGTCGAAGTCTTCTTTGAAAATTAAGGCAATTATTTTTAAGTATCATAAGAATAATTTGGTCATTAATTGAAAGACATGTCTCAAATAGGTCAAACAATAAATGTGCGATCCTATATCAAGTGGAATAGAAAGAAAATCAACTCTATGAAAGCATGAGTCATTCGATGTGAGGGATGTACAACAAAGGTGGAGTTGTATGTTTGACAAGTGTATAAGAAGAAGTGGCACACATGCTCAGTTAAAGTTAGTGTTGTTAAAGTGTCACAAATGATTTTCATCTTTCACTTTATATTGCATAATGTGTACTTGCATTTTCAAGGACTGATATGATAAAGGCATTTCATTCTGCTATCCAAACATTGTGTCATCCTTTGTTTGCCCCATTTGAGCTTTAGTTCTATTTTCTTTCATACCCCTTTTTTGGAATCAAGATAGAGTCGACAAAGCTCAAAATAAAAGTGTCGAGAAAAATAATAGTGTCAGAAAAGTGTGTCAAAAAGGAAGAAAAAAAAGAGTGTCAAGAAAAATACAATCAGAAAAGGTCCCAAAGAGAAAAAGAGTCAACTAAAGAAAAATAAGAAATTAGAATCATCAAAAGAATGAGTTGTCGGAACTATGTGTGACCTGATTCTCCTCTATTGGGGGTGAGATATGTAGGCTACCCTACTCTGGGCTCGGTCCAACCAAATAAATAATTTATAATTACCCAGTCAAAAGAAATTGGGGCATGGGTTAATCTTCCTTTTTTGAGTCAATTCTAAAAGTTGTAAGTCCCACTTCACTTCTAGTGTCATTTGGGCCTCATGCCATCCTTTTTTTAACCTTGTCCAAAAGCCAAGTTACAACTAAAGAAATACTTTCAGACCAAACTTTGAGAATGATAAGGCTAAGCATGTAGTGCATATGATAATGCATTTTGGGAACTGCTTGTCTTCCTCAGCATAAGGAATCAGGAGAGAAATAAATATGAGAAATTCTTATTGGTGAAAACCCTCACGAGCACCATAAGGTAATGGTAAGTTGAGAGAGATAAAAATAAGAGAGTCTTATCGGTGAAAACCCTCACAGGAATCGTAAGATGATTGTGAGTTGGGAGAAATGAAAATAAGAGTCTCATTGGTGAATACCCTCATGGAAACCATATGGAAATGGTGATCTGAGAGAAAGAAAATGAGAGAGGTGTATTGGCAAAAACCCTTCAAGGTGTCACTAGTGAATGAGGTCTCTGAATTGCTAATTGGCCTAAGGAAGTAACTCCTTTTCAAGGTTATTAACTCAACAACAATTAGTAAATGTTGGATGGAAAGATCAAACAGCTTAATCCAAAATGCATGTCATAATCATTAGAGTTCACTGTCACTTTCAGATAAATTTTGCATTTCTCCATTTCAATGAGGATATTCATTATCTGTTCTTTCTTTTTTACATTTTGTTTGTGTTTTCTTGAGTCAGTTATTCAAATGAAAAGTCATTTTTCTTATGTCTTTGAGTAAAATCAATGTCAAAGCAAGTGAGAAAAGATTTCAAAATAGGCTACCAACTTCTTCAATTGCACAAAGCAAGACAAAAAGACTAGCACTTGAAAGAGATATGATTCTGAGCTGAAATAAGGCATGCAAAAAGTTTTGTCAACAGACAAGCCTGGAAACTCATAGAAATACCAAGGTTTAAAGGTTTATCTGAGGAGCATGGCAAAGAAGAGATATTGTGTTTATTTCAGAGTCACTCTTAATAATATGAGTTTGGGTCAATGATGTAGCAAGTCAATGACATATACTAATGGTTGGAAGCAAGATTAAATGTGATGAGGGCAAGAGATATTTCCGCGAAAGCTAAAGCCACAAACCAGCCAGCATATTCTTAAACTCACAATTTCTCTTTGATGAAATAGGAAATATGTTACCTCCAAATCAAGGACTTCAGAGCATATATATCAAGGGATGCAATGCCTTACTTCTAAAAATATAGGAAGCAATGTTACTGTACAGGTTTGATAATCAAATCATAGTAAAAATTCATCATCCTATTTCCCTCGGAGTCACACTTCCTTGTCCAGGTATTTTAGTTTTCAATTGCTAGGTGATATACTTCTTAAATTGAACCTTCACTTCTAGATAATGTACTTTCTAGTTGAGTCATTCCCCTTGACTCCTATAAGATGTACTTTCTAGTCGAGTCATTACACTTGAGTCCTAGAAAATATACTTTCTAGTTGAGTTATTTTCCTTGATTCCTAGAAGATGTACTTTCTAGTCGAGTCATTCCCCTTGACTCCTAGAAGATGTACCTTCTAGTCGAGTCATTCCCCTTGACTCCTAGAAGATGTACCTTCTAGTCAAGTTATTCCCCTTGAATCCAAGAAGATGTACCTTTTAGTCCAGTCATTCCCCTTAACTCCTAGAAGATGTACCTTCTAGTCGAGTCATTTCCTTTTGCCTACTGGAAGATGTACTTTCTAGTATAGTCATTCCCCTTGACTCCTAAAAGATGTACTTTCTAGTCGAGTCATTCCCTTTAACACCTAGAAAATGTACTTTCTAGTCGAGTCATTCCCTTTGACTCCTAGAAAATGCACTTTCTAGTTAAATCATTCCAATTAACCCATAAAAGATGCATTTTCTTATTTGGGTTTTTCAAGTAGTTATGATTTGACTTTCACAAAAGTCCTTTGATGATAAACTGGGGCAAAATTTAATTCTTGTTGTTTGGAACTTTACTTTTCTAGCAAATGAAATCTCTCTTTATAATAATCTTTGTTTGGAATAATTTTCTTTCTAGTTTTAATGTGATTTTAGGAGCTCGCTTGGAGAACAGGGTGAAGAAATAGAAAGTCAAGCAACAAGGTGAAGATGTTGAAAGTCAAGCAACAAGGTGAAGAAATTAAAAGTCAAAAAATTAAAGAAATAGCAAGCTAGGAGCCCGCCTGGAGAACAGGGTGAAGAAATTGAAAGCCAAGCAACAAGGTGATGAAATTGCAAGTCGGGAGCTCACTCGGAGAACAAAGTAAGAAAATTGCAAGTCAGGAGCCCACCTGGCGAATAGGGTGATGAAATAACAAGTCAAGAGCCAAGGACAGCTTCATAGATAGGACTTTTGTAATTTTATTTATTTTTAATGTATTGACAGAGCCACGGAACAGAACCTCGATGGGACCTCACTCAACTCTCCAACTCGATATAGTCCACTTCTTTCCAAATTTTTGAAATACCTGTGACTCGATCCCCTCATAATCTAGGTAAGTAGGATGTCCAAAATCAAGAATTGGTTGTATTCCTTCCACTGTTTCCTCCCTTTGAATAGTGGTCGGATCAAAATTCAGTCTCATTGTCTACTTTTTTGTCTAAAAACACTTTGTGTTTACATCTAAAGAGGGGAATGACATAGATGCGTAATTTCATCCCTCCCAAAATCAATTTTGAATACAATTTATCGCGTACCCTATCTCGGTGTGATAATTCCCCCACTAAAAGCCAAACAAACAAATTCATAACCATTTTTGACACCTCACCCTAACAAATTTAATCTCATCCTAACCATCCTAACTACCCTACCCCACATACCATCTACCCCGTTATACCCCTACCCCTCATATTTTTTTCCATTTAATAGTAATACATAGACCTCACATAGCTTTCACACTCAGAACAATACAAATAATCTCACCCCCATAATATTCACAAAACTCACACAACACATGCACACACATACTTCACCAGAGTTTGCACGTAGCCCATCGAAAAAACATCCACACCTCATGCCATTCACGATACACTCATCGACACACTCAATCGGAGATGGACAGGAATTTAAGGAGCAACACAGAGGAGGGAATTACACACAATTCCATACAGATTCACCATTCATCACTCACACAATAGAAATACACATGAGACAGAACACACACACTCAGTTCTCTTATACGCACACACTACTACACCCGGATGGGGAAAAATATTGAAATCCAATGAGCAAATAGTGAGAAATAATAGAAAAATAGTAAATGGAGAGAGAGTGGTATCCGACGATAAGGAGGATTTTTCCAGTGAAAATGATATCAACGGAAATAGCCCAGCTCCACCGACAACCAAACAACCTAAACCATCTCTGATACTATCTTCTAAGGTCGATCCAAATCAGCATTCCGAACTAAAACCCGCAAAGCCTACCCCTTCTGGTGATTTCAGTGATAACCTATCGAAAATTGCTATTGCTCCAGTGAGGAAGGCCCTAATACAACTCCGCTATCTTCCCAATCTCACAAACCAATGAGAACCTACATTATTCCAAACTTTTTTTGCTGTGAAGTGCCATAAATTCTAGTGAGAATAATAAATCTGGTTTGGGTTTTTTTTTTCAACGTCGTTGGTGTGAGACAAAGTTAGGGTCGAGTGTGGTCATCATTGAGGTTTGATTTGAGGTATACGATGGTACTCTAATTGAACAATTTAAGATTGAAAAAGTTGAGGTCCAATTCTACTCTTTCCTTTTTTTATTTCATCATTTATTATATTTGGTGTGTTGGATTGAACATCGTGTGTTGGTTGATATTGGTTGGTGATGAGTTTCTACTTGTTTGATTCCCTTGGATTATTATTTGTGTAAGGAAATGATATCTTGTTAATAATTAAAAGAAATTTGGGGAGAGTATTGAGGAATTGATAAAAAGGTGAATATTGATTAGTTCGATTCATTGATGGATGTTGAATTTGCTAGTATCATGTTTTAGGCTGCTAATTTAATAGAAAAATCTTAGGTTGGGTTGGAAAATTATAAGAAACAATGATCAAGGCTTGAGGCATCGATTTGTAATAAATTGGACTAGACACTATTTTTTTGGACTTTTGAGTGTTTGATTGTTTGTTTCGTGTTTACGTGTCTGCTGGTTTACACATTCATAATGTCATGCTAGCCGATATACTCCACGATGTGACCATGGTCGAACCATGGGACCGAGAGGTGCCTAACACCTTTTCCTCGGTCAACAGAATTCCTTAACCGGAATCTCTGTTCGCGGATCAGTTTTAAAAAGTCAAAAATTATTTTGAAAAAGGATTCCCAATGGTGACTTGGCAAACCAGACTTATGCCAAGTGGCGACTCTGAGTTTAAATAAAAAAGAATCCTTTTCGAAGAAAATTTTATATTTTGTCACTTAATAATGAAAACCCTTTCGAACTCAAAATCGTAATCTTTTTGGTAAAAAAAGGGTGTGACATACGTTATGAATTTGTCGATTATCAATTTGTCAATATTAATCAAACATTATTAAATTGGCTTATTTTATAAAATTATTGAATGAATGTACGTCAGCAATTGCATCGATTGTCAATTTTTTAATATTATATAAACATTATTAAATTCACTCATGACAAGGGATTGTTGAATGAATGTACATTATGAATTGCATTTACGCTCAATTTATCAACATTATATCAAATATTATTAAATTCACACATGATATGGGATTATTGAATGAATATACGTTATGAATTGTGTTGATTCTCAATTTATCAACATTATATCAAACATGATTAAATTCAACCATGACATGAGTTTGTTCAATGAATGTACGTTATGAATTGCCTCAATTCTTAATTTATTAATATTATATCAAACATTGTTAAATTCACTGGTTATATAGGATTGTTGAATGAATGTACCTTATAAATTGTGTCGATTCTCAATTTGTGAACATTATATCAAACTTTATTAAATTCACTCATGACATGGGATTTTTGAATGAATGTACATCATGAATTGTGTTGACTTTCAATTTATCAATATTATATCAAACATTATTGAATTCACTCATCGCATGGTTTTTTTGAATGGATGTACGTCATGAATTGCGACCTTATTTTAATGTATTTTGTCACGACCCGAGGCTACCTCTTAGTCGCAACAACGATGCTTACGATCACAAGTGACCACAAGCTAACCCATGAGCTGGTACCTACTGTAAGCACTAAATAAAATATAAACATAACACATGTGCGGAATATAGACTAAAAAGGGAATGCAAATCTAAATACTAAGATACTAAATCGATCACAAGTCTAAAACATCTGATAAAAAACTGAAAGTAACTGACTGAATGACTAACTGACTATCTGAATGTTTGAAAAACTCTAAACTCACTGAGGATTTGATGGGACAGAGCCCAACTAACTCCAACTGACTAACTAAATAGAAATGTAGAAATAACTAAATAAACATAACAGGTCCTCGATAGATGAGGACTCACCACTGCTGCTGCTGCTGGAGCGCTAGACTATCTAAGTACAGTTGAGAAACTGAGCGTCCGAACCTACTACATAAGACATCATATCGCAAAGAAGAGTATGCGGTCAGTACTTTGAATGTACTGGTATATGCAATGACGACAGCCTGAAATGCATATAGTACTGTGCATACAAAATAATGACTAACTGTATAGCTTGAGATAACTGAACATAAATGCATGGAAACTAAAATATCTGAGAATGCAAAACCAAGCATATATATATATATATAAATTTTTGAAATAATCTGTAAACTAAAATATTGAAAATCTGATAACTAAATGACTGGTAATCTGTATGCTTTGGTCAAGCAAACCTGAATTGAATTTTGGCTTGAATATTGCACTGAGACAGTGGGAGGTATCATCTAACTGACATGCCCCATTCTGAACTAATCAGGGTCCAACTTGTAATCCCAGTTGGAAGGGTGTTAGTACCGTGACACGGATATTAACACTGGCTGTATGATCCTACTAAACTGGTGTCCTGAAAGACTATGGAGTCACCCTATACTGGCAGGAAACTCATGTGATATGTGTCAACCCTAAGATGGTAGGAATACATATCAAACCTATGCTGGCTACATAGTTTCGTAACTCAAGCATTGCTACTAAGGGTCAAACCCTAAACAGGAAGGAATGCCCCCATCCCTGGGTTTGCTCGATGCTGAATCCTACTCCCAACTAAATGATACAATTTTAATGGACTGAACTAAGCTTAACTGAGCAAATAACTGATCATAACTACTAACTGATTGACAATGCTCATGGTTTATCTAAAATCATTCTGAAGATACTGAAATTATGTAAACAACTAGGTATTGGTTATTCATAACCCACCAGTACTGAATGGAAATAATAATGATGACATCTAAAGCTTTAAAATCCATGGTAGGGGATCATTTCTCAAAACCTAAAATTTAGACATTTTATCAAACACATGAGAGTCATGAATTTAAACATGGTAATGGATAAAACAAGCAAGGATAACATGATTATAGTACTAAAACCATGAATTAACGATTTCAATATTCAAAACATGTAATGGCTTATCCCATCGAAAACACTTGTAAACATAACTCAAAATCAAAATCAATATTAAATTCATGGAGATAATTTCACTTGAACATATAAAAACTCATAAATTAAAATTAAAAGGGATTCTTGGACTCCATGGGTGAAAGGAACCCATGAATAAGCATCACACATACCTCAACTATTGAATTTGTGATGATTCCACAGATTAGAAACTTGAATTCCTCAATTACTTAAGAATGGGTTAGGGTTTAATCTTGAGAAAGGGGGAGGATTTCTTGAGAGGATTTGTGATTAAAAGAGCAAATAATGCTCTTTACAGACCTAAATTTTGTGATATGGAATGATTGGGTGAAGGAAAATGACCCAAATGCCCTTAAAATGATAAAAATCAGAAGTTGGCTGGGATGAAGGGCGCAGTGCGGGCTCCGAAGCATCAAAATAGAGGGCATGATGTGGGCTTTAGCGCGCAGTCTAAAGGGGTGCACTGGAGCCCGTGGCACAGGATAATCCCGATGCTGCCACTATTTTAGGCATCCTAACTTGCCCTTACGCTTGTCCAAAAAATCCAAAACTCACTCGAGATATACATTTAACATCCTGGTCATGAATCTACTCAAAAATCATAATTTTGAGGTCGGGAACACCAAAAATAAAATTATCAAAGTTCAGGGGTCTTGGAAATGACTAAGCCCTCAACACTTAGCCAAATTTGTAAGTTTTGGACCCCTTAAGATGCAACTGAGAGCTGAAACAAGCTAAGACTTTTATGAGGCATTACAATATATCCTACTTGGGAATATTCGTCCTCAAATGAGACTGATTAATCTGAGAACACTAGGGAAACTGAAACCATATATTGAATATGCACAACTAGAAACATGATTACATGGCTAAGTCTGAAACATGACACATGAACTAAACTGAATGTATGCAAGGACATAAAATGGATTTCATAGCTGAAAATGATAATTGAAGAGAGCCAATTTTAAGGAAAATCATTACCTTAAGCTGAATATGAGTTTGCGGAGAAAAAATGAGGGTACTTGGTTCACATATATGCTTCTGCTTCTCAAGTGGCTCCCTCAATGGACTGATTCCGCCAAAGGACTTTGACCAAGAAAACTTCTTTGTTCCTTAATCTACGAATCTAACGATCAAGAATCTTAATTGGGACTTCTTCATAAGAAAGTCTATCCTGAACATCCATGCTTTCTAATTGAACAACAATAACTGAATCACTAATAAATTTATTCAATAGGGAAACATGAAACACTGGATGCACTGAGGCTAAATCTGTAGGCAATTCAATTTCATAAGCCACCTTTCCAAAATGACTCAAGATTCTAAACGGGCCAACATATCAGGGACTGAGCTTCCCCTTCCTCCCAAATCTCTCCACTCCCTTCATGGGAGATATTTTTGAATAGACTAAGTCACCAACATCAAACTCAAGATCTCTTCTTCTTACATCTGTGTTTGATTTTTGATGGCTTTAGGCTATCTCTCCCTAATCAACTGAGCTTTTTCCATTGCATTAAATACTAAATCTGGTCCAATTACTGCAGCCTCACCTACTTCAAACTAATCGATAGGAGACCTATATCTCCTCTTATAAAGAGCCTTAAATGGTCCCATCTGAATACTAAAGTTATAACTGTTGTTATAGACAAACTCGATCAAAGGTAAGTAATCATCCCAACTTATTTTAAAGTTAATAATACAAGCTCTCAATATGTCTTCTAAGGTCTGAATAGTCCTCTCTGCCTAACCATCTATCTGAGGACGAAAAGTTGTACTAAGATAAACTTGGGTACCAAGATCCTTCTGAAAAGCCTTCCAAAAGTGAGAGGTAAACTGAGTATATCTATCTGAAATGATAGACAAAGGGACTCCATAAAACTTAAGTAACTCTCTAAGGTAAATCTTAGCATAATCCTCCGCTGAATAAGAAGTGTGAACTGGCAAGAAATGAGCTGATTTGGTCATTCTATCTATAATGACCCATATAGAATTATGCTGATGATGCATATGAGGTAACCCTATCATAAACTTTATGTTCACTACTTCCCACTTCCAAGTAGGAATGCTAAACTCCTGCAATGTACCACTACCCTTTGGTGCTCAACTTTAACCTACTGACAATTGGAACACTTTGCCATAAACTCTGTAATTTCTTTCTTCATACCACTCTACTAGTAGACATCCCACAGATCGCGATATATCTTAGTGGCTCATGGGTATAGAGAGTAAAGCACACCATGCGCTTCTGCAAGGATTTTCTGTCTTAAACCATCGACACATGGAACACACAACCTACCCTGACAATGCAACCTACCATCTCCCTCTTGGGAGAAAACCTTTATCTTCTGATCTCTAACTGATTTCTTTAACTTAACCAAACTGGGATCCCTATCTTGCTTTTCTTTCACTTCGGCAACCAATGAAGATTTTGAACCATTCTAGACCCATATATTACCCTCAGCTAAATCAACCAATCGAACACCTAATCTAGACAACTGATGAACTTCCTCGACTAACTGCTTCTTATCCTCCTCAACATGGGTAACACTACCCATAGACAATATACTAAGGGTATCTGCCACTACATTGTCCTTACTCGAATGATACAACACACTCATATCATAATCTTTTATTAACTCAAGCCATCTTATCTGACAAAGATTTAAATATTTTCATGAGAACACATACTGTAAACTTTTGTGATCCGTGAACATATCCACATAAACCCCATAAAGATAATATCTCTAAATTTTCAAAGCAAAAACAATTGCGGCCAACTTAAGATCATGGGTAGGGTAGTTCTTCTCATGGGGTTTAAGCTGTCTATAGTCATAGGCTATGACCTTACCTCTCATTATTAATGCACAACCAAGACCAACTCGGGAAGCATCATAATAAACTATAAATCCATCTGAACCATCTGTCAAAGTCAAAACTGGGGCTGAAGTAAGTCGAGTCTTCAACTCCTAAAAACTCTTCTCACAAGAATATGCCGACTGAAACTTGACTTTCTTCTGAGTCAATCAATACATGGGGAATGCAATAAACAAAAACCCTTTAACAAACCATTTGTAATAGCCAGCCAAACCCAAGAAACTCCTGATATCTGATAGAGAGATAGGTTTGGGCCAATTTCTCACTACATTGGTCTTTTAATGGTCAACTCAAATGCCATTGACAGAAATAATATGACCAAGAAAAGCTACTGATCTTAGCCAAAACTCATACTCACTGAATTTGGTGAACAACTGATGGGCTCTAAGAGTCTGCAATATAATTCTGAGTGGTCTGCATGATCATTTTCACTATGAGAATAAACAAGTATATCATCAATGAAGACTATGATAAACATGTCAATTACTATGTGAACACCCTGTTCATCAAGTCCATGAAAGCGACAGGGGCATTCGTTAGTCCAAAATACATAACTTGAAATTCAAAGTGACCATACCGAGTTCTGAAAGCTGTCTTCTGAATGTCACATTCTCTGAATCTAAGATGATGATAGCAGGATTTGAGATATATCTTAGAGAAATAATCCTCACCTTGAATTAGGTCGCACAAGTCATCAATCCTTGAAAGGGGATACTTATTCTACATTGTGACTTTGTTCAACTGACGGTAATCGATGTACATTCTGAGAGAATCATCTTTCTTATGCACAAAAAGGAATGGAGAGCTTCATCAAGAAATACTGATCATGATGAATCCCTTGTCTAAGAAATCTTTCAACTGTTCTTTCAACTCTCTAAGCTCTGTTGGAGCTATTCTATAAGGCGAAATAGAGATAGGCTGGGTATCTTGAAAGAGATCTATTTTGAAGTCAATTTCTTTTTTGGGGGGAAATCTAGGAAGATCTTCAGGGAACATATCTAGAAATTCCCATATTGCTAAAACTGACTTGAGACTTGGAGTCTCAGAACTAGTGTCTTTGACTAGAAAAAGATGGTAAACATACCCCTTAGATATTATCTTTCTCGCTCTAAGATATGAAACAATCTGACCCCTTAGGACTAAGGTACTACCCATCCATTCAATAATTAGTTCATTGGGAAACTAAAACTGATGACTTTATTTTTGCAATCAACTGAAGCATAACATGAGTGGAGCCAATCTATGTCGAGAATGATATCAAAATCAGTCATCTCTAACTTACGAGATCAACTGAGGTAACTCTCAGGGATAGGACCCTGTAACCAAGCAATTCTTGTATACCCACCTTTCTATAATTGAGCTACCTAATACCTAAGATACTGAGAAAGTTTCTGCTAAAGATTTGGGACAAACACAAAAATCGACTGCTATATAGGGTGTTACAAAAGAAAGTAAAGTTCCAGACACATAAAGATAAAAGACCTGTAACATACCCGTAACCATATCAGGAGAACTTTCTTGATCATGTCAGGACTGGAGTACATATAGCCTATTCTGGCGCTGTCCACTGGTTGCACTTGAAGTAGAACCCTGCTAAGTCGGGCGACCTGCCGGAACTTGGGAATGACTATACTGACTATGCTGACCCACCTGTGGGCATTCTCTAACTCTATGTCCTGGCTTGCCACATCCAAAAAAAATATCACTTCCAGCCTTACATAAACCCTAATGATTCCTACCATACTTCCCGTAGAGAGGATTAGTATGATTACTATTCATACTACCCCATCACTTAAAGCCTGGCGCCCTATCCCAACTGTCATTCTGGAACTTTGGCATTGACACACTAGATAAATATAGAGCTCGAGCTAAAAATTTTTGACAGATCTGAGAATAATTACCACCCCCTGACCTCAGCTGAGAAAAGTTAAAGCTACATGTTCTACCCTCTTATTCTCTCTTTATTTCTCCTTAATCTTCTCCTCCTCAATATACTGATCATGAACCATGAGCCTAGATAAGTACATCTCCTTAATCAACATTGTGGTCCTATACTTCTTCACCACACTATTAGCTACAACAGAAACAAACTTACTCATTCTAGAGCTATTATCAGCCATCATTGAAGGAGCATACCTGGCCAATTGAGTAAAGTTAAGAGAGTATTCCTTCACACTCATATTACCTTGTTTAAAGTTAATAAACTTCATCACCTTATCTTTTCTCAACTCTAATGAAAAGAACCTATCTAAGAATATTGTGGCAAAATCCTCCCACTCTACATGCCCTGCCTCAGCACCTCTATCTTTCTTCCACTGCTTATACCAGGTGTGAGCTATATCCTGTAACTAATATGCATCTAACTCTACTCTCTTACTCAAAGTGACACCCATAATATTAGTTATTTTCTAAACCATATAAAAAAACTCATGTGGATCCTCCTCAGACTTGGATACCAAAAACAAGGGAGGGTTCATTCGGGTAAAGTCTCGAATCCTAGCTGCAACTATGTTGGCGGCTGGATTGGATGGGGAAACTGCCTGTTGATTATTCTAAGAAGCTACTGATGGAGTTAAAGTTGTAAAAGTAGCTCTAAATTTGGCATGAGAGACATGCTTGTTTAGGAAATCTTCCTGAACAGGAGGAAGTGCGGGCTGATTCACGTTCCTTTGTCCATTGTTTTATTTGGGAGGTAGTGTCTGAAAATAGAATGAAGTATGAGTTAGAAAGAGATTTTAAATAGAGCTCATGCTCATTCGCACAACATGAATACTGAAAGAAGGAAAACTTTTCCTAAAATATCTTGTAGCCTTTTGTCTATAAGTGTAGCGCGCTTCACACCCATTCACAAGACTCTAATCAACACGGCTTTCAGACTCCCTAGGAAACTTCAAAATCTTAGGCTCTGATACTAAGTTTTGTCACAACCCGAGGCTACCCCCTAGTCGCACAATGGTTCTTACGGTCAAAAGTGACCATAAGCTAACCCATAAGCTGGTACCTACTGTGAGCACTAAATAAAATATGAACATAACACATGTGCATAAGATAAACTAAAAAGGGAATATAAATTTGAATACAAAAATACTGAATCAATCATAAGTCTGAAATATCTGATAAAAACTGAAAGTAACTAACTAACTGACTGTCTGAAAGCCTCTAAACTAACTGAGGAGTCGATAGGACAGACCCCAAATAACTCTAACTAACTAATTGAACAGAAATGCAGAAATAATTGAATAAATTTAATAGGTCCTTGATAGATGAGGACTCACTACAGCAGTTGCTACTGCTGCTGGAGTGCTAGACTGTCTAAGTATGGTCTGAAAATTGAGCATCCGAAATAATAATATAAGACATCATAACACAAAGAAGAGTATGCAGTCAGTACTTTGAATGTACTGGTATATACAACGAGGACAAGTTGAAATGCATATGGTACTATGCATGCCAAATAAGGACTAATTTTAAAGAATGTGATAATTGAACATGAATGAATGGAAACTGAAATATCTGAGAATGCAAGACCAAGCATATATATATACATTTTTGAAATAATCTATAAACTGAAATATTGAAAAACTGATAACTGAATGACTAGTAATTTGTTTTCTTTGGTCAAGCAAACCTGAACTGAATTCTATACTGAATACTGTACTGAGACTGTAGGTGATTTCATATAACTGACATGCCTCAATCTGAGCTAATCAGGTCCAACCTATAACCCTAATTGGAAGGGTGTCAGTACTGTGCCATGAGTTCTAGCACTGGCTATGTGGATACACTAAACTGGTGTCCCAAAGGACTAAGGAGACCCTATACTGGTAGAAAACTCATGTGATATGTGTCAACCCTAAACTGGTAGAAAGATATCTCAAACCTACGCTGGATACATAGTTTTGTAACTTTGGGATTGCTACTAAGGTTCAAACCCTAAACTGGCAGGAATGCCTCCATCCCTGGGTTCACTCGGTGCTGAATCCTACTCCAAACTGAATGACATTATTTTACTAGGCTGAACTAAGCTTAACTGAGCAAATAATTAATCATAATAACTAATTGAATAACAATGCTCGTGGTTTATCTGAAATCATTCTGAAGATACAAAAATTATGTAAACAACTAGGTATCGGGTATTTATAACCCACCAGCACTGAATAGAAATAACAATGATGACATATAAAGCTTTGAAATCCATGGTAGAGGATCATTGCTAAAAACCTAACATTTAGACATTTGATCAAACACATAAGAGTCATGAATTTAAACATGGTAATGGGTAAAACATGCAACGATAACACGATTACAATACTAATGCCATGAAATAGGGATAGATTTCAATATTCAAAACATGTAATGGCTTATCCCATGGAAAACACTTGTAAACATAACTCAAAATCAAAATCAATAATAACATCATGGAGATAATTCCACTTGAACATGTAAGAACTTATAATTTAAAATTAAAAAGGGATTCTTGGACTCCATGGGTGGAAGGAACCCATGGATGAACATCACACATACCTCAACTATCAAATTTGTGATGATTCCGTGGATTAGAAACTTGAATTCCTCAATTGGTTGAGAATGGGTTAGGGTTTGTTCTTAAGAAAAGAGGAGGATTTCTTAAGAGGATTTTTGATTAAAAGATAAAATAATGCTCTTTAGGGACCTAAATTTCATGTTATGGACTAATTGGGTGAGTAGAAAAGACCCAAATTCCCTTACAATGTCGAAAATCAAAAACTGGCTACGATGGAGGGTAGGGCGCGGGCTTTGGCGTGCGATCTAGAGGGGTGCACTGGAGCCCATGACGTGGGCTAATCCCGATGCTGCCACTATTTTGGGCTTCTAAACATGACCTTGCGCTCGTCCAAAAATTCCGAAACTCACCCGAGGTGTACTTTTGTTATCCTTGATCATGAATCAACTCAAAAATCTAAATTTCGAGTTCAGGAAGACCAAAAATAAAATCATCAAAGTTCAGGGATTTTGGAAATGACTAAGCCCCCAGAATTTGCCAATTTTTCAAGTTTTTGACCCGTTAACATGCAACTGAGAGTTGAGACGAACTAAGACTTTTACAGGGTATTATACATTTGCATAGTGAAAGATTTTTTGTCATTATTAGGTCACTTTATTTTTAATGCATTTGCACAGTGAAAGATTTTTGTCATCAAGTGATTGTGATTAGAGTGGGTAGGCATCATGACATAGGGTCTTCAAAACTTCCAACCTCTATGTCAATAAGTTGCGCTTTCAAGTCACTATATTCAAATTGTCTGTTTGTTTTATCGATTTCGTTCAGTTTCAATAGAAAATACATAATGAAGTGGTATTTTTATATGAACCTTTTTTACTACGGTGTCATTTAGCAAGAGAAATTCCATATAAAAAATTTTCAAGGTCATAAGATGGATTTTGAGTCATTCGAGCTAAATTCAGTTTTACAACATGAATGCTCACACATAAGAAGAGCATGTTGAAAGCTTTACTTGTGTCAGGTCACTTTATTTTATTGCATTTGCATAGTGACAGATTTTATGACACAATGTAGTGTGATTAGAGGGGTTAGGCGTTATGACATAGGGTCCTTAAAGCTTCTAACTACTCACTCATTAACTTGCTATTTCAAGACACTGTAATTTTTAAAAGTTACTTTTCATTTTGTCGATTCAGTTTGGTTCCAATAGAAAATATTTAACTAAGTGGTAATTTTATATGATCCTTTTTTTTTAAAAATAGATTCATTTAGCAAGATTCATGCTGGATAATTTGAGTTCCAATGTTATGAAAAATAATTTTATGTAGTCTTATTAATCTAGATTTTTTTGATAAAAGGTAAATACAATTTACAGTGTTTCTACTGGTGCTAACTATCTATAAATTAAATGATTTTTAATACTGCACATAATAGATAACTCATCCAATTGACTAGGGTTTCCTAAATAATAGACATAATTTAAGTAAAGTGCTTGACTGTTTCATTAGAACCCTAAAAACTACTTTATAAAGAAGAAAAAATAAATTCAAATCATTGAGATCAAATGATTCAATTTCCAACAAAGAGAGCCACAACAAAATACTAAAGAAAACGGTAGAGTTTTCAATAACCCTTTATTAAAGAATGACATTATTGACCTGAATTCAACAACTGAGTTTGTTATAAAAAATAAACTGACATTTTACTATCGCAAAAGATTTATCCTCTATTTCATTAACATTGTAAATATCATATTTTCCCGAATTAATTGTTTTTAAATTTTTTAACATAACTCAAAAAGAATTTATCATAGTTGAAAATGCAGAAACACATTGGAATAAAAATATGGAGCACATTCAAAGAATTTGAATTAGAATAAAAAATTATAATTAAAGCTAGTTGTTGAAAAGGCTTCATAAGCATTGAATATCCATTTCAAGAGAGAGAATTCTATTTAAAGGTGCTCTGGTGTTGAAGAATAATTCTATGTTACTTACTGATTTTCAAAAATTTAATAATAAAGATAATATTAACTACTTCGTTATTCATTCAACATTTACTAATAATTTGTTGCACTAACCCATTTGTTTGCTTTTTTATTAGAACAAAATTGAAAAGATTTATGCGAAGCTGCTGGATCTAGGCTGCAAGTTTGATGATTTTCAATAAAAAGTGTCTGCATGCATCGATGTGATTCAAGAAAATTTTGAACGACTAAAAAGTTACCATGAGGCTTTGGATATCCAAGTTGATACTTTGCACACTAGGATAAGTGCTATACTTGTACGATTAGGAAACAATCTTGGTTTTCCTTTTCGCCTCTTTCGTCGGTTCCTTTAACACCTCCTTCATCAACATATCCATCATCATCTCTATACCCCCTCCCCCTCCCCCACAATTCTTTGCCTCAGTGATGTATTACTTGTTTTTTATTTGTAATTGTTGTTTAAGTGAATGAAATCCTTTGTGTAGTCTATTATTTTTGATGTATACCTATCATATTTAGTTGGTGTTCATTTCTACACAATTTTTGGATGTATTCCTTAACAAAATAAAACACTATGATTTCAAATCTAAGTGACACATGACTCAACTAATTGTAAAAGCAAACGCATTTCATCCAATGACTTAACATCACAATAAAACGTGTCTGTAATAAAATAGGGGCGATAAAAAAGCGTGTACCTTGACAACCCCACATTATATTTGGACCTATATAAAGGTTGGATACAACATCTATAACTCATCATCCTAAGTCATTTGTGGAGATGAATTTTTGTGTTTGTCTAAACACTCTTGACCATTTCTCTTACTCCCATCTGCATCCTCAACTACAATGGATAGAACCCCAACAAGTTCAATGAGAAAGACTCTACACCTAACCATGTCTTCCCAAGTCACGAAGAAGCTATATTAAAAAAAAATAACAATACGATGTCCTTAAGGATGACATAACCCAAATCATCAAACTCCTCGTCAACCAGGAGGAAGAAGTCTGGATTGATTTTTTCCTGCTTTTGATCCAAGGTCCCTAACAAAAGTCTTTGACATCTACCAGAAGATCCTGAGGGAAGGCCGCGTGTAGGAAGGGAGCTAGTTAGGCTTTTGGCTGGGTTTAATCTTTGTTACTTTCCTTCCTTGTGGTTGAATAATTAACGGGTCGTTTACTTTATTAAATGTGAAATTTCTTTTCTGTTTTAGTTGTTAAATATTTTTTCGTGTAATTGCTACTCTTCCTTTTGAAGGTTCTTTTATTTTCACTCTTTTGTTTATAATAGGGAAAACTTTGGTTAAAGTCATGCATTGAAAATTTGGTTGTGATTCATTTAGAACTATTCACTAAAATATTCAACAAAGTTGATACCTAATGCATTAGACGTTTAAGTACTAAACAAACAATAACATGTAGCATTTTTATAAAAAGATTTTTGTTACATATGTGTGAATACTCCTTGAACAAACAAATCTACGATTAATCAACATTACAACTATATATAAATTGTGAAGTATTATTTACAACACACTCAAATTCAAAAATTGAGATTTAAAAATTATTTACGTAATTGAATTTACCACTCCAAAAAATTGTTGCTTAACTCATTATTCTTAATCCTTTCTTCAAAATTTTGCTGTGCATAGGTAAGGGTGGTAATATTTGGCCTCCCCAACATGAAATTTTAATTTAAAAATTACTTCTCATTATGTTGATTTCATTTGTTTGCAATAGAAAATACATAAAAATGTATTATGTTATATGATAATTTTTCACTACGTATTTATTTAGACAAGAGCTATTTCACAACTAAATTTTTTTAAGCTTTTGAGGTGGATTTTATGTCATTCGTGCAAAATTGAGTTGCAAGGTCAATGCTCAAACCTAAGAAGAAGAAGTTGGTGGATTGATAGGTCACATCCTACTTAATGGACTTGCATAGTGAAAGATTATGACAATAGGGTGCTCAATTTAACTTACATATTTTTTGTTCCAACTGCCCACTCAACAACTTGCACTTTGACGTCACTGTATTTTTTAAAGTTACTATTCTTTATGCCAATTTTGTTCTTTTCCAAATGGAAAATACAAAACGATGTAGCTTATGAGGTGAAAAATTTGTGGCCTTCCTACCAAGTTTTTTTCAAGCTTATAAGGTGGAAAACTTGTAGTCTTCCAGCCAAATTGAGATATCTCAACGCTTAAACATAAGAATTAAGAGAAAATTGGAGGGTAGAAATATTTCAGCCACTTCATTTTATTTGCCTAGTGAAAGATTATGAAATCAAATCATTGTGATTTTAGAGGGAGTAGGCATGAAATAGGGTCCTCAATGATTCAAACCACCCACTCAACAACTTGCACTTTGAAGTTTGTAAAGTTTTCGTTATACCGGCTTCGTTCGGTCCAAATGAAAAATGTGTAACGGTGTGGTATATTATATGATCATTTTTTATTATGGAATAATTTAACCAGAGATATTCCGAAATAAAAATTTTCCAAACTTTTCTTGTGGATTTTGTGTCATTCGAGAAAATTTGATATTTGCAAGCTTATCGCTCAAACATGAGAAGAGCAAGTTGGAGGGTTGATAGGTCACATCCTTCTTAATAGACTTAGTGATTATTATGACAAGCATGATATAGGGTGATCATTTTGACCTAACGGCTTCAACTACTCACTTAACTACTACCGCTTTAACCTCACTATATTTTTTTGAAGTTACTTTTTGTTTTGCCGATTTTATTTCATTTCTATAAAAAATATATAACAATGTAGTATATTTATATGATCATTTTAAATACAGATGCATTTAGCAAGATTTATTTGGAACAAAAATTTTTAAACCTTATGATGTGGATTTTTGTCATTGTATTTTTGGAAGAGTCATTCCCTATAAGAAGAGCAAGTTGGAAGATTGAGTTGTTTTAGACAACTTTAATTTAATGCAGTTGCATAGTGAAAGATTATGAAACCAAGTCATTGTGATTTTAGAGGGGGTAGGCATCATGACATAGATTCCTCAATGCTTCCAACTACTCACTCAACAACTTGCAGTTTCAAGTCACTATGTTTTTTGAAGTTAATTTTTATTATGCTGATATAGTTTGATTTTAATAGAAAATAAGTAACAAAGTGAACATATTTTTTTTTTAATCATTTTTACTATGAATTCATTTAGCAAGAGGCATTCCGTCTAAAAAATTTCCAAGATTATAAGGTGGATTTTGAGTAATTCATGCGAGATTGAGTTTCGCAACATGACTGCTCACATATAAGAAGAACAAGTTGGAAGATTGAGTTGTTTTAGGTTACTTCAATTTAATACATTTGCATATTGAAAGATTATGACACTAAGTCATTGTAATTTTCGAGGGGGGTAAGCATAATGAAATAGGGTCCTCAATGCTTCCAACTACTCACTCAACAACTTGCGATTTCAAGTCACTGTATTTTTAAAGTTAATTTTCATTGTGTCAATATCATTTGGTTCCAATAGAAAATATGTAACAAAGTGACCCGTATTTGTATAACATCTTTTTTTTACTACAAATTCATTTAGAAAGAGGCATTCATATAAAAAATTTCCAAGGTCATTAGGTGGATTTTGAGTCAGTTATCTGAGATTAAGTTTCACAACATGATTGCTCACGTATAAGAAGAGCAAGTTGGAAGATTGAGTTGTTTTAGGTTATTTCAATTTAATGCATTTTATAGTGAAAAACTATGAAACCAAGTCATTGTGATTTTAGATGGGGTAGGCATCATGACATAGGATCCTTAATGCTTCCAACTACTCACTCAACAACTTGCAGTTTCAAGTCACTGTATTTTTAAACTTAATTTTTATTGTGCCGATAGCGTTCTATTCCAATAGAAAATACGTAACAAAGTGACCCATATTTTTGTATCATCTTTACTATGAATTCATTTGGCAAGATTCATTCTGTTTTAAAATTTTCAAAGTCATAAGGTGGATTTTGATTCATTCATGCGCAATTGGGTTTCACA
Organism: Capsicum annuum; assembly: GCF_002878395.1. NCBI lineage: Eukaryota > Viridiplantae > Streptophyta > Magnoliopsida > Solanales > Solanaceae > Capsicum > Capsicum annuum. Next base: position 143,270,515 of record NC_061118.1, read on the forward strand.
ACATGACTGCTCACACATAAGAAGAGCAAGTTGGAAGATTGAGTTGTTTTAGGTTATTTAAATCTAATATATTTGCATAGTGAAAGATTATGACACCAAGTCATTGTAATTTTAGACGGGGAAGACATCATGACATAGGGTCCTCAATGCTTCCAACTACTTACTCAATAACTTGCGGTTTCAAGTCACTGTATTTTCAAAGTTAATTTTCATTGTGTTGATATCATTCGATTTCAATAGAAAATAGTTAACAAAGCAACACATATTTTTCTATCATCTTTACTAATAATTCATGTAGTAAGAGGCATTCCATTTCAAAAATTTCTAAGGTCATATGGTGGATTTTGAGTCATTCGTGCGAGATTGAGTTTCGCAACATGACTGCTCACACATAAGAAAAGAAAGTTAGAAGATTGAGTTGTTTTAGGTCACTTCAATTTAATGTATTTGCATAGTAAAAGATTATGACACCAAGTCATTATGATTTTAGAGGGGGTAGGCATCATCACATAGGGTCCTCAATGATTCCAACTACTCACTAAACAACTTGCGATTTCAAGTCACTGTATAGTAAAAGATTATGACACCAAGTCATTATGATTTTAGAGGGGGTAGGCATCATCACATAGGGTCCTCAATGATTCCAACTACTCACTAAACAACTTGCGATTTCAAGTCACTGTATTTTTAAAGTTAATTTTTATTGTGCCGATATCATTCGATTCCAATAGAAAATATGTAACAAATTGACCCGTATTTGTATATCATCTTTTTTTACTACGAATTCATTTAGAAAAAGGCATTTCATATAAAAATTTTCCAAGGTCATTAGGTGGATTTTGAGTCATTCATCTGAGATTGAGTTTCGCAACATGACTGCTCACGCATAAGAAGAGCAAGTTAAAAGATTGATTTATGTTAGGTCACTTCATTTTAAGGCATTTGCATAGTGAAGGATTAATACATCAACTCATTGTGATTTTGGAGGGGTAGGCTTCATGACATAGGATCCTCAATGCTTACAACTACTCACTCGACAACTTGCGGTTTCAAGTTCCTATATTTTAAAAATTAATTTTCATTGTGCCAATATCATTTGGTTACAATAGAAAATCCATAAATAAGTGACCCATATTTTTATATCATTTTTTTTACTACAAATTCATTTAAAAAGAGGCAATCCAAAAAAGAAAATTGCCTAGATTATGAGGTTGATTTTGAGTCATTCCCGATTACATGATTTATTACGTTCAACAACTACAATTTCAATATATTGTCTATCATAGATCTCAATAGACTAAAAAATTATTGCTTATATCGTGTGATTCATATATTTGCTGCCAAATGATAGAAATAAACCCTACAAAAATCATATTTTTTTACTAACATTAATCTATAGTCGTTTAAATGGTTATTAATGCATTACCAAGCCATCTATAAATATGTGTTGAACATCACAATCCAAAAAATACATTTGTAGTCCTCAAATCATAAACAAAAAAATTAATTCACAAAATGGAGTGAACACTCATTAGAGGAATAAATTTTGTAGGGGGTTGCAATTCCCCTGATGTGTTAGAGTAACTTTACAAAGAATGCAAAGGAAAATGCAAAGTACTTGAGGATGAGCTCACCAAGCTCATTAAGCGTTTGTACACGGGGAAGAAAATGCCTATGTTGAAAAGCTCTTGCTTAATGAACAAGACCGCTTGACTAAATCTTTTGACGTCTATCAAAAGATACTTCGTGATTTCGGTCTTGCTTGCTCCCTTAGAAGAGATATTATTGCTGCTGAATCACAACAGTCTGGGGGGGCCAATCAAGGCGAAACAAGAGATGCTGCTTCACGAAGCATATCAAGAAAGAGGGTGTGTTCTAGGTCTCTAATGCTCTAGGTAGTTTAGGCCCCAATGGTGTAATTTATGAAGTATTATTAATCTAATGGTTTTTTTTACTGAAAGGTAAATGGAATTTGCAATCTTCTTAGTGATACTAATAATCTGAAAAATAAATGATTTTTACTAATGCCCGCAAAATATTATAAAATAAATCATCCAAATGACTAGACTTTACTAAATACTATACATAAAAATAATATAAGATAGACATACTTAAAACAATGTTTTAGCTTCTCATTCATTTGCTACTGGTTGACCTAATCCCCCCGATAAACTTTTCAATTTCAACGCATTATCTATCATTAATTGTATTATAATTATATGTATTTTGTTATACTCCTTACTTTAGGGTTTAAAGCCTGTCATACCTAACCAATACCATTAGGTTGAGTACATTGAAATTACAAAAAGCGATTGCTCTATCAAAAAAGTTAGATAACATTTAAGTTGTTTCTCTTAAAATAATAGAATTGAAATATAATAATTTCATAAATTAAAACCAAATAGTTCATTTAGACATGCATTTAGAACCGAACACATAATAGTAACAAAAAAAGTAAATGCCTTGATACATCTTCCAAAGAAACGAGTAGCATGAAAAGAGGAGGTTCCAACTACACGGAATTGGTGCTGCGTAACTTGAAGGACAAAGGAAGTTATCTTGATTCATGCAAAAGAAATCACACATTCGTTTTCATAGCAACTCCAACCTCTCTTCCCAAGCATTTACCTGAATCCTCATGGACTCTAGACGGTCCTCCGACCTCCTTAGTTGTTCTTCTAGGTCAGCAATTTTTGGAGTAGTTGTGTGGAATCATATTGCATGCCATAAAAAATTTCTTTAGTAAGCTGGACATAAATACAAAACAGAATTGGTAGGTCTAAATATAAATACAAGAAAATGTTAGAAATAAAAGAATGGATGATAGTTTCAATTCATACCTTCATATCTTTAATAACTGCAACGGGATATATTTCGTTGTATTAATAAGGTTAACTACATGATTTCCTATGTGGTCATAATTTAAATAAAGACATGAACCATCAATGTAGGAATTAATGCTTGTGGTTAGCCCAAGCATGCCTAACCAATGGTAGAGTGTCTTGGGAAGTCAAACCCTACTTTACAATAAAGTATCTTTCACTGGAAATTAAATGGTTAACTACCAGATAAGATTTAAGTTCTTTAATGTATGTTTAATGTTTTAACTTCTCATTTGTTAGGTACTCTTAGACAAAATTTCAATCTTCCATGCTAAATATTAATTATCTTAAGGAAACTCAAACATTAGCATTAAAATAGAGGGAACAATTTCATTCCGCTGTTTAAAAGTAAAATATAAATATTAATTGACATTAAATAAACAAAAGGTTTGTATAAATATATGCAGCCATACAAGCAGTCTTTCATTACAAAGTAAAAAATTGAGCAACATGACATATATTCCTTCAATTTCCAACATTCAAAGCTCGGTGACCCATGGCCAGCCAAACACCCAAGGAACTTTGAATCTACAAGGGTCTTCCGACGCATCTGCCTCTTCTAGTATCCAAGTCTTTTCCAATCCTCGACAAAGTTATGAGGAAGTAGGCCTACTTATTGAATTGTACTCTTAGTTTCATGACATCAAAATAGATCTTAATGCCTTAACTCGATGGTGGAGAGTTTTGAGCGTAAGCATGATGCCATGATTAAGTCCATGGTGAATATGATGGACAAAATTATGATGCCTCCTCCAAGATCTTTCCTTCCATATCCAAGTTCCTCCGTCGCACTCAGCCCTCTAAAGAGAAAATAGAAGTTCTATAAAGAAATTTTTAATGTTTTAATATTATTTTAACTTTGTCACCTTATGAAATTTATTGTTTGTTTAAGCTTTATTGTCTGATTCATATAAGTAGACAATAAGCCATTTATCCCATCCATCGAAGAACTTAGTGTAACTTCAAATATAAATTTTGTAAATAACAAAAATTTCATAAGAATAATAAACTATTGAAATTAATGCTTTTGATTTGCCCAAGCACGCATAACCAATCATATTTCGGAAAAAAACTTTGTTATACTAATTGTTGTCTACATTTATTACTAAGAAGAAAAGGAAATGAAGTCATTGAATTACAAATGTTTGATGAAAACCATCAAAAACAAGGATTAGAGAAAACTACGATTACATTCTTAGAAGGAGCTTTTAGACAAAACATTCTTAATTGTAGCCTGCTCCTTCTTTTCCTACAGGGTAGCAATTTCATAGAACACATCCTATCCTTAAGTCATTTCCTTTTCACGTCTTGTCGGCTAAAGAAACCTTTAACACACTTCTTTTTGTATCTCAGAGCAAACAAAGCAATTAGAGTATGTATCTCTTTCTTCAGTCAATTCTGTTCATTCATAAGATAATGCATTAAAGACTTAGGATTTTCATCACACATCCTGAGAAGGCATTCACTTTCCTTGTGAGATGAGATGCCATACATTCCCTTAACTAAATCAGTATTCAATTTCGTACACTCAATGTTGAAGTACGCCCACACTTTACACATCCAGGACCAATAGGGTAGCACATGCCTTATAGAGTTGACATCAATGAAAGTGTTTATATGTGCAATAACAATGGTCGGAAGACTAACCTTCTTGTACTTAAGCATCATCTGCAATAAAAATAGATCTGCACTAGTCAGTCTCCTTATCAGATCTAGGAAGCAAGGTACTTGTCACCACCTCACACAATAATTAAAAATCTCTCTATAACTCTTTTGTCAAATCTTTTAAGGTGTGATCCCTCAAGTACACCACACAATTTTTAAAACTCTGCAGACCCCTTCATCGACTTTACGCATTTGATTCCTAAAGTTGGGATGCAAAGGATTTCAATGAGAATCTCTTCATCCAAACCTATTTTTATACCATTTACTGCAGAGGTTAGATACAGACCATTGGAAGAAATTTCTAGATTTTGATAAAAATATCTCCACCTTCTCTTTATACAAATAGAATGCGTCAAATTGGAGCAAATGGTCCCAATTTTAGAACTTTAACATATTGACTACCTCTCTCACTTATAGTACCATGGGATTAATAATTCATCTTCCTAAAAATTTTTAATTCTTAAGAGTCTCTTCATCTTTCCTTGGCCTTTTTGACACACTTGACTAGCAGTCATGTGCCTTATTAGCATCACGACATATCCCTTTTCTCTTAGTGTCGTCTTTTGATCATTTGGTGTTTATTTTCCTTTCACCGTCTAAATAAACATAGAATGTCCACTTCTCTTCCTTCAGTGATTCCCAAGCTACGTCTTTCTACTTCTTGAAAAATATAGATTAGGTGGAAGTAAAGGTTTGTTACTGAAGTTATTTTGACTAGGACCTCCTACCTTTTTTGCATGGCTTGAAAAAGAAGTCACCATTCTGGAGAAGGATAATCAAAGAATGACTAGAGGAACAAGAGCTACGAGTAATTTAGGGTCTGGTGAGATTTGATGAGAGAGATTTTTCAAGAAGTGAGAAAATAACCTGATTTTGGATTTTAATAAGACACGAAGAAGCGGTTAAGATAATCCCAAGCACAATAGGTTTAAATTTAAACACTAAGGAGCGACTAAAATTAAAATTAAATAAATAAAGACATGAATTATCAATGTAGCAATTAATGCTTCTGGTTAGCCCAAGCACGCCTAACCAATGGTGGAGCTAAAGCCTATCAAACCTAACCAATTTCATTAGGTTGAGTACCTTGAAAATACAATACAAAAATTGATTAGTCAACAAATGTCTGATGAGAACCCTAAAAAATAATTTAGAAGACAAATTAAATCTGAATCATTGAGAGCAAATGTTTGAATTAGCAAGAAAGTAACTACAACAAATTACATAAATTTTCTCACGTATGTTTTTTAAATAATCTTTTAACTGTTCATGATCCTTTAAAATAAATAAAAAAAGGTAACTACAAAAGTAACTTAAACATTTAGTAAAGAAAACATTTTACTTTTCAATAACCCTTTGTTAAAGGTTGGAAATTGTTCAAATTTTATTTTTTGACAAAATGTCAATCTTCCACTTATCTTAAGGCATCTCAAATGTTATTATTAAAATGGAGGGGAACAATTTCATTCCACTATACAAAATTAAAATATAAATATTATTGACATCAAATAAACAAAAGGTTAGTATAAATATATACAACCATACAAGAAACCTTTTATTACAAAGTAAAAAATTGAGCAACATGGCACATATTCCTTTAATTTCCAACATTCAAAGCTCAGTGACCCATGGCCCGCCAAATAGCCATGGCACTTTGAATCTACAAGGGTTTTCCAACCTATCTGCCTGTTCCAGCATCCAAGTCTCTTTCAATCCTCAACAAAGTTATAAGGAAGTAGGCCTACTACTTTTATTGTACTCTTAGATTCATGACATCAAAATAGAGCTTGACACCTTAACTCGATGCATGTAGAGTTTTGAGCATAAGCGTGATGCCACAATTTAGTCCACTGAGAAAATGATGGACAAAATTATGATGCCGCCTCTAAGATCCTCCCTTCCACCTCCAAGTTCCTCCATCGCACCCCACCCTCTAAAGAGAAAATAGAAATTTTGTAAGAAATTTTTAATATTTAAATATTATTTTAACTTTGTCTTTAATAAAATTTATGGTTATGTTTCAGCTTTATTGTATGATTCGTATAAGTAGACGATAAGTCATTTATCCCATCCATTGAAGAACTTAATGTAACTTCAAATATAAATATTTTCAAAAATAGAAATTTCACAAAAAATAAAAACCTAATATTTCATTATGGCATGGATTCAAAACTCAACATATAATAATAAACTGAATGAATTAATGCTTTTGATTTGCCCAAGCACGCCAAACCAATCACACTGCGGAAAAAAATTTGGTTATACTAACAGTTGTCTACATTGATTACTAAGAAGACAATGAAATAAAGAGTAATTCAATTATATATGTACGATGAAAACCCTCAAAAATATGTCCAAGTCATTCAGATCAAATGTTTGAATTTTCAACAAATTAACTATAATAAATTACTTAAATTTTCTATTGTATTTTTTTTCAAAAAGATTTTCACTATTGATAATCCTTTAAAATAACTACAAAACATAACTACACAAAATAGCTTAAAAATTTATTAAAGAAAACGTTTGAGTTTTCAATTTCTCTTTATTAAAGGTTAGAATTTGTTCAAAGTACATTTCTTCCAAACCAAGTATTAATTATCTTAAATGAAATAAAGAGCTTAAAAATATAATAATTTCTTAAACGCTTTGACTCTTGGAACAACTACAAAATTTATTACCTTAGCTTTCACTTGTTTTAGAAATCTTCTATGCTCTTCTTTTTAAACCAATCAATAGGATATCATCCATAGAATAACAATCAAGAATTGCAAGTGAAAATGATCAACCGATAAAATAATCCTTCAAATTCCAATCCTGGAAACTCTTTCACCCCCAATAGTTTTGTGCTCCCCCTAATCCGCTCTTATCGCTGTATTCTCAGATGACCGAAGTCAGAATACAGGTTGATGCATTGAGTAGAAGTATGGAATGTTTTAGCCGTAAGCAGGACCTTCTTATAATTTGCATGAAAACAATGATCAATAAAATGTTGAAGCCACCTCCACCAACCTCCCTCCCAGAAATGGCATCAGTAGATAATTGTCAACTTTCATTGTTCACATGTTTTAACATGTTTAGTATTGTAATAATAGTCTTCAAAGCTATCCTTTCATTTCATCGTTACGCAGTATTATTAGTTTATTTTTAATAAAAAATAATTGATAATTTCAATCTTTTTAGTGATGCTAATAATTAAAAAATCAAAGGAGTTTTAATATTGCCCGCAAGAGATTAGAAAATAAACCTTCCAAATGACTAGGCTTTGCTAAATACTTTACATAAAAGTAAAATAAAATAGACATCCTTAAAATAGAGTGCTTTAGTATTTTAGCTTCCCATTCGTTAGCTAGTCTTATGCTTCTTCTCGGGTGAAATTTAGAGATTCTGAGTATTTTATTTTAATATAAGCAAGAATTAATCCTTCTTCACACAATTTTGGATTTAAAGTGTTTAAAAGCATTTAACTAGGTAACTTGATGCTTAGAGACACTATTTTCAATTTATTTGCTATAATATCTAGTTGACTATTGAACTTTCATAATTTGGTTGTACGACATTTCGATTTTTTTGATTATCCTTCTTACTTTAGGGTTAAATGCCTATAAGGCCTAACAAATCAATCCCACTAGGTTGAGTGCATTGAAAATACAAAAAAATGCTTTGTTATACCAATAAATCTCTACATTGATTTCTAGAAAGAAAAAAATTGAGGAGTCATTCTATTAAAGTCTGATTAGAGCAAATTAGCAACAACACATAAGTTTTAGTTAACGTGTTCGAATCATCATAACGTAATATTGATCAAGATATTAATTGAGTTATTATACCTTTTATAAGCCTTCAAATCATGTATGACGATCAATAGCTTTTTGTGATACGGATAAATATCAAGATTGAAAACAATAGTGAACAAAAATTTTGCGTATTAAAAGTGAAAAAAATATAGATGAACTAATATTTTATAAAAGGATCAATGAATTTATACTAGTGCATAAATTTTTAAAAAAGTAATATGAAATGTATCCTTCTAAGTTGTACCTCTACGCCTCTCTTCATCTTCAACCTCTGCTTCTGCTACAACCTCTACTTCTATGCTCCCTCCTTCATTTTCGTCATCTGACTGGATGTTCACATTTATATTATACCATTCGTTTGGTTGAACATCACTGTCCTCAATAGTTGAAACCAACTCGTCATTATTAGGATCTCTCTCATTATTACAAAATTCCAGCTACAGTTGTAACGATTAATTCGACCAACAAGTTTGGAGCTAATGAAATGAGATTAGAGAAAAATTTTCATATCTCTCTAAAGAAAAAATTTACAATCCTGGGGACCTTGCAATATTAATTAAATTCATTAAAATATGAAGTAGGAAGGAAAAACTAGACACAAAATATGAGTTTAAATTAAACTTTGAACAGACAACTTACACCATTTAAAGGACAAACTCAATATCATCTTCCAGGATTTCGAGCATCCGAATAAGTCTTCATCGGTAAAACATAGTCGTGGCCGCACCTCATCTCCAAGTCGCACCATGGATCATTGTCATCCATACATACTTGCGATAAGTTTGCCATTTTTTTTGCTCTTAGATGTTACTAGGATTTCTTATGTTATTAAACAAAAGAGATGAAGTTATTAAATAGCGAAATAGAAAGGAGAGACATCTCTTTGTAAGGATATTAAGAGACAAAGAAGGGAATTAAAAACACGTCTCTTTGAAAAGAGATTAAGAAATGGAGAAGGAATTTGAAAAGACTCCCCCAATTATTTGACGTGCATGGGAAAGGAATAGGGTAATTAATTAGGAGTGTATGGAGAAGGAACAAATATTTTGTTAGAAGTTCAAATTCAGGTCATAAATATATGCATTAATTTCTTTGCTATGTGGTAATGAAAAAAGTGTGCAGGAAATTGCCAAAAAGTCCACAAATAAAATATCTTAATATCCACTTAGAGGGGTGTTGTTGCTGTTGCGCCTCCTTAACTCTATGGTTTTGTAATTAGAGATTTATAATTAAGTAAAATAAAGACTAATTATCTGCTATCTGCTATATTCTATATTATTTGTTGTTGTTGACCTTTGAATATCATATTATCTGTCATATAAATGTATGTTTCTTAATGACTCTTGGTAGTTCTACCCTATTCAGTCTTTTAATCTAATAGTTTAAATTTTTGATTGATGACCTTTAATGCTTCTTTACTTCTGTGTGCAGGTAGCTATCGTGTGTAACTGTTCTATAATAATTAGAATGGCAAGGGAAATATTTTAATTCGCCATCAATTTCAGAAGAGTGATAAGATCACTGATCAACACAGCTAATGCTATCTAACTAGAGACTTAAACCATTAAATAATTGAATTAATCAACTTTAAAATAAGTAAGAACCAATGTGTATGAATTAAAAAGGCGAAAAGTAGACTAACAAAGTTTGGTAAAATTATTTGTAGTGACATATATGGAATATTATTGAACATTACAGTAGTATAAATAGTATCATTCTTGTGTCTCTAATTTATAGGCATCACATCGTGTTTCTTCAGCCCATTGATCCTTGGCCACTTCTCTTAACAAATAGCTTATCTGTCTTCAGTCGCCACGTGAGCTCCTCCAAACTGAACTCTCACTGTAACTACTTCCTCTTCCAAAGCCACGTCTGTTTATGTTGTTCTCCCAACAAAAACTCCATTCTACTCATAATCATTCTTACACTATAGAAATTGTGAAAGAAAAGGATGTAGTTTCTATAGTGTAAGAATTATAGTGATTAGGATGAGGTTTTTGATGGTCGAACAACGTAAATAGAGGTGGTTTTCAAAGAGGAAGTAGTTCCAATGAGGGTTAGTTTGGAGGATTTCATGTGGCGACTGAAGAGAGATAGGTTGTTTGTTTAGAAATATGGCCAAGGATCAATGAGCTAAAGAAACATGGTGTGATACCTATAAATTGGTGAAACAAGAATGATACAAGTTCTTCTACGTTAATGTTTAATGATATTCCATATATGTCACTACAAATAATTTTACCAAACTTTGTTTGTCTACTTTTTGCCTTTTTAATTCCGACATAATGCTTTGTACTTATTTGAAAGTTGATTAATTCAATTATTTAATGATTTAATTGTCTAGTTGCATATCATTATTTTTGTTGATTTGTGATCTTTTAACTCTTTGGAATTTGACGGTGAATGAAAGAATCCCTTGTCATTCTAATTGTTACGAAACAGTTACATACGATCACAATGGTAGGGGTTAACTTATTTAAGCAACCAAATTGAGCATACTTTTGCCATTTTTAAGGTGTTTTTTTTTAAATTTTACATAATCAATATATTCCTTGCCTCTATGATGCATAATGAGGCTTAAAATCTCATCCCAGTACAATAAAATAGCCTATGATTTGGTTAAATGTGATACTCCTATCTAAAATAAGATAGTCATAATAATCAACTTCACCATTTATTCCCCAAATGTTAATAATATTACATAAATAGAGTAGGTTAAAAAAGATCATACATCATCGTAGAATCAAATACGATAAAGATTAAGGAAATGGAACATCCTACTACAAAAATTGATGGACTGTAGGATGATTACTTATATTTATAGCATCACCTATACCTCCTCTACTTCCACACACACCACTTCCTCAACTTTCTCTACTACCCCATATCCCACTGCCACTCCTACCTTGACTACTTTGTCCCTCGTCATATATATCATAGTATTCAAATCCCTATCTCCTACCATCTCTGCTAAAGATGCTTTAGCGCGAAGATCTATTTCTGTTGATTTGGGGCCTTCCATGTGAACTAACTTACCTCGAATTTCTTATGAATATTGCATCATTATTAGAGTAAGAATCAGGATAGTTAGGTTCAACCATTTCATCATCCCAGTCCAAGTACGCTTTGAAAAAAGCTTTCAAACTATTCTTCAAGTCCCTACATTTAACATCATAGTCCAAAGAGATATCGCAGTTTTTATAGAACCATTTCTTCAGTGCATTATACTTTTGGTACTTGTATGTCATTGTTGGATAGCCTTCTGAGAAAAATTTGCTCAAGTATGGGTGGACTATGTCACTTCTCCAAGGACGCAGTATATATCTATCGTGAAACAGGCGAATCTTTTTGAAATTTATCATCCTCAAAATATGACAGCACACAATCCTATCACTTTCGAAGGTCTTACAATTACATTCAATATATTTATTGGCAGGACAATACTCCACATTAAAGACAAAATTCTCTCTATGATAATCACTTCTTATCAAAAAATCTATCACATTATATATCTCAGCTCCCTCCACCGCATCAAAATTGACATGCCTTTCTATTTCACAGTGAAATTCCTTACAACATGCACCCTAAATAAATCATAATGGCATGGGTGTAGTGGCCATAAATATGTATTTCCCAATCGAACCCGGTGCTAGGTCGTATAAGTTGCTTTATTTCATTAGCTTGGCTCTTCAATTCTTTGTCATATTTATACCTAAGGGCTACCTTATGTTGCTCAAAAAATTACTTTAGAGAGCTTCGACCATTGATGTAGCCATCAAAAAAGGAATGCATTTATTCACACCTTTGCGTGGACATAATGCTAGCCTAAAAGCAGTGCTTGAGAAATACAAAACCCATTTATACCGCCCTGAATAAAGTTTTTGGAACCAAAATTCTTCCACCCATGTGATATTCTTCAATGAAATAATGCCATTTGTCCTCAAATTTGGAATGGTAATACTATCAAAGATGACCGCTTTAAAGTGAAGCTTGGCTTGCTTATAATTCTTACCTCCTTTTAGCTTTATAGGTAGCTTAGTAAAGATTTTCCAAATGCAATACCTGTGGATAGTATTTGGAAGCACCTCATGAATAGCTGTCTTAAAACTCTCACATTAGTCTGCAAGGATAGACGTTGGAGATGTTTCACCTATAGCTGCAAGCCAAGTTTTGAATACAAACACATGTATCGATGTCCTCACTTGTGATCAAAGCACATCCTAGAAGTATGAATTGGTTATGATGATTAACACCAATGAATGAAGAAAATGGCATGCACCATTGATTCACGAGATAGGTTGGATCAAAATATATGACATCGCTGAAGTCGCAGTAGGCAGCTTTGCAAAGTGTGTGCACCCATCAACATTCTAAAGTCTCCAGTATTATTAGAGTCTATACAATAAAAAATTCCATCCTTGGCCTACATTTCCAAAATGAATTTGTGTAATGTGGCAATGTAACGCCTTGAGTCTGCACCTCAGATTCCACACAGTGCTTATGGCCCTAAAGGACTATAAGCTAACCCATGAATGGTACCTGCTAAGAACACTGGATAAGAATACTAAAATAATGCAGAAGTTAGGCTGAAATGTCATAAGGTTCATAATCTAAATACTGATAAATATACCAACTGATAATAACATCTAAAAACTGAATACTGTCTGAACTAGTCTAGTCTAAAAAGCCTCTAACTGAACTGTCTGAATGTGGAGTTGATGGGACAAACCCCCAACTAACTCCAGCTAATAAAATACTAAATCTACTATAATACTAAAATAAAAGAATATCCTTGATAGACGAGGACTCCCTACTAAATTTACTGCTGCTAACTGAATTTGGGTAAGCGCGGTCAGGAACGTGAGTGTCCAAACTTATGATATGATACATCATAGCGCAAGAAAAGAGTATGCGATCAGTACATGGAATATACTGGTATGATAGATGAGGTAAGACTGAAATGCATGAGTTTATATGCATGAACAATAACTGACTGAGTGATATGAATATAACTAAATGAGAGTACATGAACAACTGAAGCTACTGTAAACACTTATTATTCAATACTGTGCATATACATATATATTGTGTCTGAGATTTATACTGAAACTGAGTACTGAGTTCTAATAACTGAGTAATGATATCTTAGATTACTGATAACTAAATTACTGATAACTGGGTGATTATCTCTGACAGTCCTGATTCTGTAGAACTTAACTAAGTTCTATGCTGAGATTAAAACTGAAACTATGAGAGGTATAAATCTAACCGACATTCCCCTCTCTAAATTAATTAGGGTCCAACTTGTAACCCCAATTGGAAGGGTGTCAGTACCGTACCATGGTTAGAGATAATGGTTGTGTGGATCCACTGAAATATCATCCCGAAGGACTAAGGGTCACTTTCTACTGGTAGGTTCCCTAATGAGAATAGTATTACTCTCAACTGGCAGGTAAACACCTTATCAATCCTCAACTGGTAGGTTGATATCTCAACCTATGCTGGCTACGTAGTTCTAAAATACAAGGACTGCTACTAAGATCACACTCTCTACTGACAGATGAGCCCCCATCCTTGGGTTCGCTTGATGCTGGGTCCTAATCCCAACTAAATAACGTTGATTATTAGACCGGCTTGACTGAACTGAGTTTAACTAAGTTCTGTAACTGGATGAGTTCTACTGTTTGTGACATTACTGAGACTATTCTGTAGTGACTGTGGTTCTAGGTAAATAGTTAGATTTTGGGTATTAAATACCCCAGGACTCTATAGCATTGAAAGTAAAGAATGTCTTGATCTTAAAAGCATAACAATAATTTCTTGTTAGCAATGTATTCATTTTGACATTTTGTCAAACACTTGAGAGACATGAACTTGAACATGAATAGGACCACATGATAACATATCATGATTTTATTTAACTTACATAGTCATTCTATCGAACACTTGGGGATCATGATTATTTCACATAATAATAAACACATATAAATATCATGGCTATAATATTCCACTTGTAAATTCAAGGATTTAACATGAGAATCACATAATTCATCACATATGCTATCTTAATTTCATGATACTTGTAATTAATCAGGGATTGGAACCCAAACGAAATCATGAATATGCATACAATCTAATTCAAGCATGGGAATCATAAATGCAAAAACTTGTATTCTTGAAAAAGGGTTCTTGGACTCCATAGATGGTAAGGGCCCATGGATGAACACCTAACATACCTCGAAAGTTTAATTCTTGAAGATTCTTGATGGAGTTCTTGAGATTTGTTCTTGATTTCTTGAGGTTTAGGGTTTTCTATTTGAGAGAGAATGATTTGATTTTGAGAGGAATTGAGTAAATAATGATCTAATTAGGTTATTAGAGGTTAAATAACGTGTTTAGACTGTATAGAGTTGGAGAATAATACCAAATTACCCCTAGAAGGAATTAAATTTTCTTCACTGAAAGATCTGATTTTGGCCTTCATCGTGACATGGTGAGCCACTGGAAGTTGGGCTAAAACTATTTAAAAAGAACAATTGTGAAAATGGGCATTGGCACGATGCGGGCTTATCACGATGGCACACTGTAAAGTACCAATTGGGAACAGGAACTTTGGGGCGATGCGATGCCACGTGTTACGCCACTGGAAACTGACAATTTCCATTTGGCCTATTGCCGCGATGCGGTGATGCCCACTTTGACATACTGTTTTACTAAAAATGCTATAACTTCTCACCTGGATATCGGATTAAGGAAAATTTTATATCGTTGGAAATCTGACTGAATTTCCTACACAATGGTAAGTCTTAGATTGGAAATTTTTTTGAGTATTTTAAAAAATTTATAGAGAAATACTCATATACTGAGAGCTAAACTGAGCTAGGTAAATATGAGGTATTATAATATATCTCTCTTGGGAACATTCGTCCTCGAATAAGACTAATTAAGTAAAGAAGTACTGATAGACTGAGTTTACCTTCTAAACTTGCACAACTGAAGAATAATTACATGAATGAAACTACTGATAAATAGGGTTTTCATACTAAACATGCATAACTGAAGCATGAGTACATGGCTAAACTGATTCATGAATGCATGACTATCATGAAGATGATATGCAACGGTAACTGATACTATGGTTGGTAACTGTAACTGAATATGGAACTAAGTAAATCTAAGAAAGATTGTTACCTCAAGATGAGTCTGAATTTGTGGAGAAGAGGTGAGGATACTTTGTCCGCATATTTTCTCTTGCTTCCTAAGTATCTCCCTCAATGGACTAATTCCGCCAAAGAACTTTGACCAAGGGAACTTCTTTGTTACTCAGTTTGCAAATTTGATGATTGAGGATTTGGACTAGAACCTCTTCAAAAGAGAGACTATTCTAGATATCTATGACCTCTAAGGGGACTACGAATGCTGGGTCACCAATGCCTTTCTTTAGCAAGGAGACATGGAACACTGGGTCCACTGAAGCTAAGTCTGAAGGAAACTCAAGCTCGTAAGCTACCTTTTGAATGATTAAGAATTCTGTAAAGACCAACATATCAGGGATTGAGCTTTCCCTTCTTAACAAACCTCTTTACTCCCTTCATGGGAGATATTTTTAAGTACACAAAATCGCCAATCTTAAACTTGAGATCCTTTCTCCTCACATATGCATGTGATTTCTATCGACTCTGGGCTACCATAAGCCGTTCTATGATCAACTGAACCTTCTCTAAGGCATCAAACACTAAATTAGGCCCTAATACTACGGCCTCACCTACCTCGAATAAACCAATTAAATATCTATATATCCTACCGTAAAGAGCCTCAAATGGAGCTATCTGAAAACTTGAATGATAACTATTATTATACGCGAATTCAATTAAAAACAAGTGGTCATCCCAATTACTTTTAAAGTCAACAATGCATACTCTTAACATATCTTCTAGTGTCTAAATGGTCCTTTCTACTTGACCATCTGTCAGAGGGTGAAAAGCTGTACTGAGGAGAACTTGGGTACCAAGACCCTTTTGGAATGCTTTCCAAAAAGAAAAGGTAAATTGGGTACCTCTATATGAAATAATAGATATTGGGACTCTGTGTAACCTAACCAGATCTCTGATTTAGAGTTTGGCATAGTCCTAGGCTCCATAAAAAATATGGACTGGCAAGAAATGAGTGGATTTGGTCATCCTATCTATGATAAACCAAATTAAATCACGGTGATGACGAGCACGAGGAAAACCTATCACAAAGTCCATGTTCACTTCTTCCCATTTCCATATGGAAATACTAAACTCCTGCATGGACCTACTAGGCTTCTGGTGCTTAATCTTAAGCTGCTGACACATATAACACTTAGATACAAACTCTAAAATATATCTCTTCATCCCATTCCACTAATAGATCTCCCACAAATCGTGGTACATCTTAGTAGTCCTTTGATGAATAGAGTAACATGCATCATGAGCTTCTATAAGAATTCACTACTTTAAGTTATCTAAACCTGGCACACATAACCGACCCCGACAATGCAACACTCCATCTCCCCTTGGGATTAAACCTCTACTTTTTGATCTTTGACTGACTCTTTCAACTTAACTAGGCTGGGATCTCTATCCTTCTTTTCCTTTACTTAGGAAATCAGAGATGATTCTGAACTAGTTTTCACCTACACACTACCTTCTATTAAATCGATTAAGCAGACACCTAGTCGGACAAGATGATGAACTTCCTAAACTAACTTCTTCTTACCATTCTCAACATGAGCAACACTACTCATAGACAACCTATTAAGAGCACCTTCCACTGCATTGGCCTTTCCTAGATGATACAAAACACTCATATCGTACTCTTTCAATAATTCTAACTACCTTTCCTGACGCAAATTCAAATATTTCTGAGAGAAAACATACTGCAAGCTTTTGTGATCTGTTAACACATCCATATGTACGCCATACAAATAGTGCCTCCAAATCGTTAAGGCAAACACTACAGCTACTAACTCAAGATCATAGGTAGGGTAATTCTTCTCATAGGGCTTAAGTTATCTGGAGGCATAGGCTATAACCTTACCTCTCTACATTAGGACAAAACCCAAACCAACTCTGGATGCATCACAGTACACAACAAACCCATCTAAACCATCTGGTAACGTCAAAAGTGGGGTTGTAGTGAGTCGAGTCTTCAACTCCTAAAAACTCCTCATAAGAATCTGGCCATTAAAATTTGACTTTCTTCTGAGTCAATCCGGACATAGGGGATACAATAGATAAAAACCCTTTAACAAAACATCGGTAATAGCTAGCTAAACCTAAGAAACTCCTGATATCTGAGGGAGAAATGAGTCTAGGCCAGTTCTTCACCCCCTTTGTATTTTTAGAATCAACTCTAATGCCATCAGCAGAAATAATATGACCAAGAAAAGCTACTGACCTTAGACAAAATTCACACTTATTGAATTTGGCGAATAACTGATAGGCTTTGAGAGTTTGAAGTACTATTATGAGGTGATTTGCGTGATCATATTCACTGCGGGAGTAGACAAGAATATCATCAATGAATACTATGATGAACATGTCTAAGTATTGCTTGAATACTCTTTTCATCACATCTATGAAAGCTGTTGGAGCATTCGTGAGACCAAATAACATAACTAAGAATTTGAAGTGACCATACCAAGTTTTGAAAGCTATTTTCAGAATGTCACATTCTTTGACTCTAAGCTGATGATAGCCTGATCTGAGGTCTATCTTAGAGAAGTAGCTGGCACCCTGAAGTTGGTCAAATAAGTCATTGATTCTAGATAGTGGATACTTATTCTTGACTGTGACTTTGTTTAATTGATGGTAGTTAATACATAATTTTTTCATTAAACCGCCTTTGTTACGCACGAATAAGACTCGTGTACCCCATGGGAAAACACTAGGTCTGATGAACCCCTTGTCTAAAAGGTCTTTTAACTATTCTTTTAACTTTCTAAGTTCCGGTAGAGCTATTCTATATGGCGGAATAGATATAGGCTGAGTATCTAGAAGAAGATCTATTTCAATGTCGATTTCCCTTTCGGGAGAAACTCTAGGAAGATCCTCAGGAAACATATCTGAGAATTCATTTACTACTGGAACTGACTCAAGACTAGGAGTCTCTAAAGTTTTTGACTCATACAAGTTGATAGACATATCCCTTGGATATCATTTTTCTCGCTCTAAGGTACAAAATCAACTGACCCTTAAGTGCTGTAGTACTTCTCCTCCATTCAAGGATTGGTTCATTTGGAAACTAAAAATGAACAATTTTGTTCCTATAATTAACTGAGGCATAGCATGAATGGAGCCAATCCATGCTGAGAATGTCGTCGAAATCCATCATCTCTAACTCTACTAAGTTTGCTGAAGTGACTTTCTGAGATATCATAACCTGATAGTTTCTGTATACACGCCGATCTATGATAGATTGACCTACTGGGGTAGAAACTGAGAAAAGATCTGTTAAGATTTTTGGTTTGACTTTAAAGTTGATTTCTATGTAAAGAGTTGCAAAAGATAGAGAAGCTCCTGGATCTAATAAGGTATAAATATATAAATGGAAGATCTATAACATACCAGTGACTACATTAGGAGAACTTTCATGATCTTGTCGGGACTGAAATACATAGAGCCTATCTGGGTGCTTTTTACTGGTGGCACTGGAAGTGGCAGCCTACAGATTTGGGAGACCGTATTGAGCTGGGGGACGATTGTACTAACACTGTGAACTTGAGTGAGGACAATCTCTAATTTTATGGCCTGGCTTACCATGCCTAAAATATACATCACTGCCATCTCTTCAGACACCCTGATGGTTTTTGCCACATTTCTGGCAAAGAGGATTTATTCGAGCACTGCTGACACTACCCTGAGATTTAGAGCCTGGCGCCCTATCTTTGTTACCATTTATCAACTTGGGTATCGAAGAACTAGTTATGGATGGAGCTAGAATTGAAGATTTCAGGTAAAATTGGGAATGGTTACCGCTCTCTGTCTTAGGTTGAGTAAAATTAAAGCTACCTGTTCTAGCTCTCTTGTTTTCTATCTATCCTTATTCTTAGCCGCTTCTATCTACTGAGCATGGACTATGAGCTTGGATATGTCCATATCCTAATTAACATCACAGTTCTACACTTCTTAACCACACTCTCTGACACCCTAGCCATGAACTTGCTCATCCTGGACCTATTATCTGCTACTACATGGGGAGCATACCTGGATAACTGAGTAAACATAAGGGAATACTCTTACACACTCATGATACCTTGCCTGAAATTGATGAACTCTAACACCTTGGCTTTTTTCAACTCTAAGGGAAAGAATTTGTCTAGAAAAGCAGTAGCAAGCTTTTTCCATTCTATGGGCTCTGCATCTGTACCCCTATCTATCTTCACTTAAACCACGTATGAGCTACATCTTGTGGCTGATAGGAAGCTAACTCAGCACTCTCTTTGGGAGTCACTCCCATAATATCTGTGACTTTCTTTACCTGATCGAGGAACTCATGTGGATCTTCTTTAGGCTTAGATCCTAAAAATAAGAGAATTCATTCGAGTGAAGTCCTGAATCTTGGCTGCAGTAGTATTGGCCACTAGGTTGGCCTGAACAAAGTTGGTCATTTATTTTGAGCTGCTACAAAATAGGTTAGAGTGGTAAATGCAGCTCTGAATTCTACATGGGAGACATGCTCGTCCAAGGGATCTGCCTGAATGGGCTGAGGTGCTGGCTAGTTTCCTGTTCTTCTTCCATTGGTATTTTTGAGAGGCATATTCTGTAGACAAAAGGAAGAAAATAATTAGACTAAGAGTTTAACTTGAGCTAATGCTCACTCGCACGACATGAATACTGAAAGAAGGGAAACTTTCCTAAAAAATTCTCATAGCCTCTTGTCCATAAGTGTGGTGCGCTACACACTCATGCAAAAGACTCTATGATATATGACTTTCAGACTCCCTAGGACTTTTTTGAACCTTAGGCTTTGATACCAAGTTTGTAACGCCCCGAGTCTGCACCCTGAATGCGACACGATGCTTACTACCCCCAAAGGACCACAATCTAACCCATGACTTGTACCTTCTGTAAACACTGGATAGGAATATTGAAATGATATGGAAGTTAGGCTAAAATACCATAAACTTTATAATATGAATACTAATAAATATAGCAACTGATAATAACATCTAAAACTGAATACTGTCTGAACTAGTCTAGTCTGAAAAGCCTCTAACTGAACTGTCTGAATATGAAGTTTATGGGACAAAGCCCCAACTAACTCCAACTAATAAAAGACTAAATCTACTTTAATACTGAAATTAAAGAATATCCTCGATAGATGAGGACTCACAACTAAATTTGCTGCTTCTAACTAAATCTGGCTAAGCGCGGTCAGGAACTTGACCGTCCGAACCTATGGTATGATATATCATAGTGCAAAAAAAAGTATTCGATCAGTAAATGGAATGTACTGGTATGCTAGATGAGGTAAGGCTGAAATGTATGGGTTCATATGCATGAACAATAACTGACTGAGTGATATGAGTAAAACTGAATAAGGTACATGGATAATTGAAGCTATTGTAAATACTGATTATGCAATACTGTGTATATATATATATATAATATGTCAGAGATTTATACTAAAATTGAGTTTTGAGTTCTGATAGTTAAGTAACTGCTAGCTGAGATTACTAATAACTGAATTACTGATAACTGGGTGACTGTCTCTAACTGTCCTGATTCTGTAGAACTTAACTGAGTTCTATGCTGAGACTGAAACTGAAATAGTGTGAGGTAATCATCTAATCGACATGCCCCTCTCTGAATTGATTGTGGTCTAAATTGTAACCGCAATTGAAACGGTGTCAGTACTGTGCCACGAGTACTGATAATGACTGTGTGGATCTACTAAAATATCATCCTGAAGGACTAAGGGTCTCCCTTTACTGGCTGGTTCCCTGATGAGAATGGTATTACTCTCAACTGGCAGGTAAAAACCTTATCAACCCTCAACTGGAAAGTTGATATCTCAACCTACGTTGGCTATGTAGTTCTGAAATGCAAGGACTGCTACTAAGTATCACATCCTTTACTAACAAGTGAGCCCCTATCCTTAGGTTTGCTTGGTGCTGAGTCCTACTCTCAACTGAATGGCACTGATTATTAGACTGGATGGACTGAGCTGTGTTTAACTAAGTTCTATAACTAACTGAGTTCTACTATTCATGACATTACTGAGACTATTTTGTAGCGACTGTAGTTCTAGGTAAATAGATAAATTTTGTGTATTAAAAACCCCCAAGACTAGATTGCATTGAAAGTAAAGCATGCATGATCTTAAAAGCATAATAATAGTTGCTTGTTAGCAATGTATTCATTTATACATTTTGTCAATCACTTGAGAGGCATGATGCAATACCTCATACTTTTCCTAGCCTAATTTAGCTTCTAGAATGTCACTGGATAGCTTAAAAAATGAATGACCTTTGATACATATAGAATTTTTCAGTTTTAGACCCTTCAATGTGTAAAAAATTTGCTCAACTTTCCAACGATACCAATTTCTCCTCAATTCAATACTCGGTTGAGAAGTTTTGACATTTTTAGTGAAGATAGTATCCCGAATTGAGAATCACCGTGTCGCGGTGACAAGAAAAATGGCAATTGTCTGATTCCAATGGACCTCTGCAGTAAGCTCGCATCATGGAGAAGCCCTATTTCCCAATTTTCAAAATCCAGTAACTTACCGCAATGGTGGTGCGTCGCGGTGATGGCCCAAATGACATTTCAGTAGCTTATTGTGATGGCTCCGCATCGCGTTGATTTTTCAGTTTCCAATTGTCAAATTCTAGTGGGCCACCGTGATTACACTGCATCGTGGTGGGTGGCCAAATTGGAAAATTCTTTCTTTTCCAGTTTTGACAAAAATTTTAAAAGAGTAAGTTGGTCAATTCCCAAGCCCCCAATTCATTATAAACAAAGAATTAACCTATTCTAAGCACTTTATA
This sequence comes from Capsicum annuum, assembly GCF_002878395.1. Classification (NCBI taxonomy): domain Eukaryota; kingdom Viridiplantae; phylum Streptophyta; class Magnoliopsida; order Solanales; family Solanaceae; genus Capsicum; species Capsicum annuum. The sequence continues at coordinate 143,292,876 of NC_061118.1, forward strand.
CCCATTATTCATTAATTCCCTTCCAAAGAAAACCCTAGAGCTCAAAACTTACTCTGCAAGAAATCAAGTTTCCTCCATTATTTTTCCAAGAAATCTCAAAATTAAGGATTCCCAATTCAAAATAATCAAGAAATCATCTTCAAGAGGACAAATAGGGATTCAAGCTCAAGCTTTTATTCAATTTCATCAATTAAGGTATATGGGGCTTATGAACAAGGATATTCTTCATCCTTGTGCCCAAAACTAGTTTTTAATTACAAATTTACATGATTTTTTTATGAATATACATGAATTTCAAACTAGGGTTCATACCCATTATTATCATTTGCAAGATTATCAGATTTTAAGCGATTAGAAGTTGAATTGCATGTCTATTTTTGTATTTTCATACGTATTGCAGTAAATTCCAGCTTTTGAGTTAAATTATCAATGCTTACATTATCAAGCATGAACATTATGATGTTTTAATATGAATTTGATGCATGGGTCATCAAGCCCTAATTGGGTATTGCTATTTTAAGATTTATTAGACTATAATCATCCTATGACTAGATTATTTTCAGGGTTTTTTATAAAGATTTTATCTTTCGATCTTAGCTTAGATATGCAATCCACTTTACAGTTTCAGATTATAGTTAAACTTAGCAATTATACAGTTGGTTTTCAAAATAAACTATTATACTAGATTTTAAAGTGGATTTCCAATAGAATGAGCATACAGATTAAAGGGAGTAATATTTAGCACCGAGTTGGGTATGTTCTCATGCTCTAGAACTACGAGCCAACATAGGTTCAGATTATCAGCTTATTACTATTTCTTTATAGATGATAGATACAGATGTGATCACTTAGATTAGGTTATACTCCTTGGAAAAAGTATGACGCCTCTCCCCAATGTGAGGTTTTCCCATAAGGGAACTAGACGTTGGAATTCATGATAGCTCACATAGTTTATGTTGGTTAGAATAATCTCCCTTCATATAAAGTATTTTCCCTTCAGCCTAATAGTAAAGACTTTCAAAATAGTTTTAAAGTATTTCCTTACTAGTAAAGAACAATAGAAAAGCTTTCAAAACAATTCCCTAATAGTAAATATTAACAGAATAGCTTTTGGAAACTAAGTGTAAAGGCTCACAGTTTTATTCAGACACTGTTTTATATAAGCCTTTGGCTACTGATTTCAACTTTCAGATTTCAGATATAGAAGTGACTCCTTCATACACATAGATGTCATAATTTTTAGACAGAACACTAGTACAACTTTAGAACTAAATATTATGACTCACTAGATTTATAAAGTATATTTGCCACTCATGATTACAAACTTCAATTTTTAGTTACTCAAGATTATGTGAGTCATTTACATTAGCATGCATTATTTTGTAAATTGTGATGATTTTGAAATATTGTTTTAATTGTGCATTCACCCCCATATACTCAGTACATTCTCAAAGTACTGATCCACATATACATCTATGTGCTACATTGTCTAATAATGTAGGTTCAGGTGCTTAATTCAAATAGCGTGAGTGATTTCAAACATCTCCATCTACATCCCGACAGTTGGTGACTCCTCATAGTTCAGGGACTTAGTTATTTAGATTTTCAGCTTATTAGTTTAGATGATTCAACATTCTTTTCAGGCAGTTTGAGTTAGCTTGGGGTTGTCCCAGGGACTCTCTAGTTATTAGTAGTAGAGGCTTGTCAGACTGCTAGTTTTGATTCATATTATTTAGCATTGATTGTTCAAACTCTTAAGTCTAGTATTTACAGAAATTATACTTAGATATTCTCAGTTAGCTCAGATAGATTTCCGCACTCTAGTTTAATTTTATATCTATATTCCCTTATTTTGAGATTCAAACTTAATAGAAGGCAGCCAGGGTTAGCTTAAGGCTACTCATAGTCTTGAGCACCGTGTGACATCTCGGGACCCATTTTTGGGGCGTTACACATTAATTTATACATGAATGGCACTACATACTAACATTTCATGATTTTACTATTCAACTTACATAGGCATTCTATCAAACACTTGGGGAGCATGATTATTTTATATAATATTAAACACATATAAATATCATGGCTAAAATTTTCAACTTATAAATTCAATAATTTAACATGAGAATCACATAATTTATCACACATGCTATCTTAATTTCATGATACTTGTAATTAATCATGGATTGAAACCCAAACAACATCATGAATAGGCATACAATCTAATTCAAGCATGGGAATCATAAATTCAAAAACTTGTATTCTTAAAAACGGGTTCTTGGAATCCATGGGTGGTAAGGACCCATGGATGAACACCTAAAATACCTGAAAAGTTTAATTCTTGAAGATTCTTGATGGAGTTCTTGAGATTTGTTCTTGATTTCTTGAGGGCTAGGGTTTTCTATTTGAGAGAGAATGATTTGATTTTGAGAGAAATTGAGTAAATAATGATCTAATTAGGTTATTAGGGGTTAAATCACATGTTTAGACTAATTAGAGCCATGGAAAAAAACCAAATTACCCCTGAAAGGAATTAAATTTTCATCACTGAAAGTCCCAATTTTGGCCTTCACCGCGATACGGTGGCATCACGGTGAGCCACTGGAAGTGCGGATAAAACTGTTTAAAAAGGACAATTTCAAAAATGGGCTTTAGCGTGATGTGAAGGTATCGCGGTGCCTCATTGGAAAGTGACAATTATGAAAATGGGCATTGGTATGACGCGGGCTTATCGCGATGGCACACTGGAAAGTGGGAATCAAAAACTGGAACTTTTGTGTGATGCAATGCAATTGCGTTACGCCACTGGAAGCTGACCATTTTCATTTGTCCTATCTCTGCAATGCGGTGATGCCCACTTTGACATACTGTTTTTCTAAAAATGCTATAACTTCTCACCCGGATATCGGATTAAGGCAAATTTTATATCATTAGAAAGCTGACTGAATTTTCTACACAATAGTATGTCTTAAACTAAAAAACAAATTTTGAGTATTTTGAAAATTTTATATAGAAATACTCATGTACTGAGAGCTAAAATGAGCTAGGAAAATACGGGGTATTATAGTCAGCATCGCTGGAAAGTGTTCGGAGCCTCCATTGCTAAAGAATGTAGTTTCAACAGATCTTGGAGTGTACGTCATTCTTATTGGGCCTTTAACTTTGAATTCCAAGAATCTTATGCTCTTTGAAGGCCTTAGACCGCAATGTCGTGCGCAACAAGACTTCTCTTCAAAGTCCTGCTCAATTTCCTATGGCAGGGAAAAAATGTGACAGTGTAGGATCCAATTCATGGTTTTGCTCTAAAATAACCATTGTCACAATGCACAAACCATCACTCATCAAATGAAATTTAACTCTAACTTTGCAATCCTCCGTTTTACTTTGATTCCTAGCTTTTGGTTTTCAGTACTTATCACACTTAAATGTCACATACTTATTTGATCATTTTCTTGGAAATTTTCTTAATAATGCCTAAACCAGTCAATCGACTGGGTTCTTTGTAAAATATAAAAGAGAATTGTACACTACGGAAAGATATACCTATAATGGGGCCTGCGGTATATTGGGCGTCGGTGTAGCCATCATCATGCATTGTGCCTTCATCTTCTTTAGTACCATGATCCTGATGATCATATTCTTTACAGTCAGAAACACTTAAACTTTCCTCTTCATCCGATTGATGAGACCTATTCATCTCCTCATCAACCATGTTTTGAAAGTCTTCATCGTTACTATCCAAATGTCGATCTGGACCATCAACATAGCCACCATAAGATTTTTCATCATTTTCATTATCATTATGGAGCAAACTATCACTGTCCTCCAATCCCAAAATGTTATTTAATGTTACTCTTAAATGGCTATTCTTATCATTATGTCCATTTTGACACATTTAATGAGAAGGCTTAGAATAATTAGTGAGAAAGTTGAATGTAATAGTTAAGAGTAAATTAAAATTTGTTCTTTAGTTCAAGTGTGTAATATAAAGAGTAATGTAAAAGAGTATAAAAGAAGTTGTTGTGAATAAAAAAGAAATAAAGAAATGTCAAGGTGGTTTTACATTTTGGAGGGAAAATGGGCGGTTTTGGAGCCTAAATGGCAATGACGTCTTTTTACCCAATTTTAGTCAATCGAGTCCAATTCGCTCGAGTCATTTAGCATTACCCTTAATATTATCTTTAAAACTTATTGTACTAGTAGTAGGAGATGAATGTGAAAAGGATGTAGGTACCTCTTTAGGCTTATTTATGCTTCTTGTTAGGAGATCTTCTTCCTGTGCTTGCATCACTGCATCTATCATGTCCATTCAAATGTAGAGGTTTATTTTTATGAATTTTTATCTTTTTAAGAGAGAAGGTATAAAAATTTCTCTCTCATTCAAGAAACTGTGTGTTAATACAATTCTGAAACTTCTTTGAATTTTAATCAAATGTTTCACATAAAATCAAGTCTAAAATTAACCAAGTTCTCTCAAAATTGAGATATGAACTCTAATGGATATTCTAAATTATTTGCATAGCGTTCAACATAAATATAATTTTCATACACTTTAATATAGTTTTGATACAACTTTAATACAATTTGTAATATTCATATCTTAAAATATTCATAGCCTTAAATCTGCAAAAATTCAAATTCTCATATCTTCAAATCTTGTTTAAATCAACTCCGATTTTCATGACCAAACACCCTCAATATTGAGATATAAGTTTTAATTATATTGAAAGTTTGGATACGACAAAAGTATGTCTTTATTCATTAGAGTTGTACAATATTTATAGGTGAACAAGAATATCAAATAATCTAATCAATCCCTAATTCCTAGGAAGGGATTCTCTCTAATATATTTTCCTAGAATAATAATATATGATGTCCATATTTATAGCAACATATTACAATCATATCTATCAATTTATTGTGGAGCAGATTGTAATCAAATTTGTAGCTCATTAGTGGAGCAGATTATGCCTTAATCTGCCTACTCATTCGACACTCCCCCTTAAGTTGGTATGTAAATATCGAACATTCCTAACTTTCTTAGGAAGGACTAAAAAGTAGTTCTAAAAAGACCTTTTCTAAAAATATCCACAACTTGTTCAGTTGTTGGAAAAAAAGGGATGCACACACTTCCATCTTCAGTCATATCTGTAGTGAAGTGTTTGTCCACTTCAACATATTTTGTTTTGTCATGTTGAACTGGATTATGAGAATTGCTTATGCCAACCTTATTGTCACAATACAAATTCATTGGTAAACTCATTGTTCTTCTAAGTTCTTCTAAAAGTCTATTAAGTTGCAATATTTCACAAATTTCATGTGCCATGGATCTGTACTCAGCCTCTGCACTACTCCGAGCCACCATTTTTTACTTCTTACTTCTCCATAATACTAAATTTACCCAAAAAAATATACAATATCCAGATGTAGATCTTCTATCAATAGATAAACCAGCCCATTCCGCATCGGTATAAGTCTCAACACTTTTTTGCTTATTCTTTTTGAAGAACAATCCTTTCCTAGGAGAACTCTTTAGATACCTTAGGATTCGATACACAGCTTCTTGGTGTTCTTCTCATAAAGAATGCATGAACTGACTAACTAGGCTCACAATAAAGGAAATATCTGGTCTAGTATGTGACAAGTAAATCAACTAGCCTACCAATCTCTGATATTAGTCCCTATCAATCAATTCTTCTTCTTTTGCAAACTTTAGGTTTGGGTCAATTGGAGTTTCAACTGGTCTACAACCACTCATTCTTGTTTCTTTTAATAGGTCAAGAAAATACTTCCTTTGTGACACTATAATTCCTTTCTTTGATTGTACAACTTTCATGTTGAGAAAATATTTCAGCGTCCCTAAGTCCTTTATCTCAAATTCTGAGGTGAGACGCTCGTTTAGTTTTCCAATTTCAACCATATCATCTCCAATGAGGATGATATCGTCTACATGCACTATAGGAACTTTAATTTTTCCTTTTAGTGAATGTCGAGTAAATATTGTGTGATCTTTTTATCCTTGAACATACCCTTGCTTCTTCACAAATTGAATAAATCTTTTGAACCAAGCCCTTGGAGATTGTTTTAACTAGTAAAGATATTTTTAAGTCTGAATGTTTTTGACTTGTACTTATCTTCAAAACCTCCATATATACTTCTTCCTCTAGTTTCCCATTCAAGAAAGCATTCTTCACATTCATTTGTTGAAGCGACCAGTCAAGGTTTACCACAATTATCAACAAAACTCTAATTGAGTTTAGCTTAGTCACTGGAGAAAATATCTCAAGATAGTCAATTCCATATGTTTGTGTAAATCCATTAGCTACTAGGTGGGCCTTATACCTCTCTAAGGACCTATTTGATTTTAATTTGGTGGTGAACACCCATTTGTAGCCCACTGTTTCTTTCCCTTGGGTAAGCCGACCAATTTCCATGTCTTATTTTTTTCAAGAGATCATAATTCCTCCAAAATAGCCTCGTTCCACTCCGGAACTCATAGAGCATCCTACACAGTTTTTGGAATCTCTATACTAGAAAGTTGTGAAGTAAAGGCTGAATAACTAGGAGACAATTTACTATAGGAAACAAACATAGAAATAGGATATTTAGGAGCATTTATAAAACCTTTGCATTTTACAATAGGTAGATCTAGTTCAGAGAAGGAAGTAGAAATAGAATTAGTTAGAAGATTACCTTGAATTCCAGTAAGGTCTTGTGGAATTAACTTTTGGCAGTGTTGAGAATCTTTGGTCCTTTTGTCTTAAGTTCGGTTCCTTCTCGAGTACACCTGTATTTCTTTTGTTTGTTCTTTGTTTCCATTTTTATTTTTGTCATTTAAAGGATCTATAGGTTCAATATCAGAGTTTTTATCATTTAAGCCATTTAGGTCCCTATTATCTCTCAGATCGTTGCCCTTTTCATCATCATTTGGATCACACTTATTCATATATTTTCCTAGATCCCTTGCATCAATATTTATTGTAATATCTAGATCCTCATTTGTTTGATGTCCATTTTCCTCAATATCCCCAAAAAATGAATCCTCTACGTGATGCTCCCCCTGAAGATGAGTAGTAAAATAGAGTTGAGATTTAAAGAAAGTTAGATCCATTGTGAAAATAATCCTCATAGCATGTGGATCATAAAACTTATATCCATTTTGACTTGGAGAATATCATACAAAAACACACTTCTTAGACTGCGATTTAAGTTTACTGCGATTATGAACATGACCAAATGTTGTACACCAAAAAACTTTCAGTGGAAAATCTGCAGTTAACCTAGATTTAGGAAAACTCTCTCTGAAAACACTAAAAGGTAAGTAGCAGTCAAGAGAGCCTCTCCCCAAAGGTACTGTGGAACTTTACTAGTAAACATTAAAACCCTCATTACCTCTAAAAGTGTTTATTCTTTCTTTCTACAATGCCATTTTATTGAGGTGTATCAGGACAAGAGCTTTGGTATACAACCCCTATTTTTCAAAAAAAACTTCGTAATTGTTCATTAAAGAAACCACGAGCATTGTCACTTCAAAAAATCTAGATTTTCTCATTAAACTGCGTTTCCACCATGACATAGAAAGTCTCAAACACATTTTTAACCTCAGATTTGTCCTTCAATAAGAAAGCCCAACTCAGTCTAGAATAGTCATCAATAAAAGCTACAAACCATCATTTTTCAGACATTGTTGAAATTCTAGACGGTCCTAAAACACCACTATGAATCATCATAAAAGGCTTTGAAGCCTGATATATTTAAGAAGGAAGAAAAGATTGGTGATGCTTAGGCATTTCACAGAATTCACATAGGAACAAGGATGAATTTTTACTTCTAAATAATTAAGGTAACAAATGTCTTAAATAATAAAAACTCAGATGTCCAAGCCTATAGTGCCAAAGCATGACTTTCTTAAAAATATAAGTAGAGTTCAAACAAATAGGATTCAGTTGTAGAGAGTTTTTGCCATTGTAGAGAAAATAAAGACCTCCAGATTCTCTAGCATTTCCAATCATCTTTCCCGGGACCTTTTCCTGAAATTCACATAAATAAGAGTCAAAAATAGTACAAAAATTAAGAGAATGGATTAATTTGCTGACAAAAACTAGATTACAAAAGAGTTTAGGAACATGAAGAATATCATGAAGTTTGAGGAAAGGTGATAGTTTAACAGTTTCTTTTCCAACAATTGTAGAGAAAGAACCATCAGCTAACTCGACTTGATGATTCCCTGCACAAGAAGTATAAGTAGAGAAAAAATGGGAACTTCCAGTCATGATAAGTAGATCCTGAATCTATGATCCAAAAATCTATTTGGTTGGAGTTGGCACTAAGAAAAACGGATGATACAATACCTATTTCAATATAGGAATAAGAAGTAGTAGAAAGATTTGGTGCATTTCGATGAAATTATGGAGATTGTAAGAGTTTGTAAAGAATTTCCAATTGTTCCTTTGTAAATGGAGACAATTCTGGAAAATATTGTTGCCCTCGATCAAAATAAGTTACTTGGAGGGTCTGATCATGTTGATACTAAGCGCCATGATTATTAACTCCTTTCTTCTTCTAGTTTGGTGGTTTCCCATGAATATTCCAATAAGTTTCATGGGTGTGCTAGTGTTTCTTGCAATGATCTCTGTCATGACCCGAGACTAGCCCCTAGTCGCGACAACGGTGCTTATGGTTAAGTGACCACAAGCTAACCCATGATCTGGTATCTGCTGTGAGCACTGAATAATATAATGATAATAGACATGCACGAAAAATAACTTATAAGGACATAAGATTTTAAATACTGAAAATATAACTGAACTCACAAGTCTGAAAATATCTGTCAAGACTGATAAAGCTGATAAAACTAACTGACTGTCTGAATGTTTGAAAGCCTCTAAACTAACTGAGAAGTTTATGGGATAGGCCCCAACTAAGCTGATAAAACTAACTAACTGTCTGAATGTCTGAAAGCCTCTAAACTAACTGAGCAGTTGATGGGACAAACCCCAACTAACTCCAATTGAATAACTGAAAAGAAATATGGAAATGCTGAATAAACATAATAGGTCCTTGATAGATGAGGATTCACCACTACCGTGGATACTGAAGAACAAGACTATCTAAGTACGATCGGGAAATTGAGCGTCCGAACCTATGATATAAGACATCATAGTACAAAGAAGAGTATGTGGTCAGTACTTTGAATATACTGGTATATGGGATGAGGTTAGATTGAATTTCAAGGGTTAACTGTGCATGAAGTAATGACTGACTGAATAGCATGAGATAACTGAGTATGCATGCATGAAAACTAAAATACTGAGAATGCAAGACCAAGCATATAATGTTTATGAAATAATCTGTAAAGTGAATTACTGAAATCTGATAACTAAATAATTGAAAGTCTGTATGATATGGTCAAGTAAACCTGAACTAAATTACAGAATACTAAACTAAAACTGTGGGAGGTATCATCTAACCGACATACCTTATTTTGAGCTAATTAGGGTCCAACCTGCAACCCCAATTAGAAAAGTGTCAGTACCGTGCCACGGGTAGTAACTCTGGATGTATGGATCGACTAAACTGATGTCTCGAAGGACCAAGGTGTCAAGCCTAACTAACGGGTGACCCCTGTGCAGAAGTCAAGCCTAAACTAATGGGTGACTACTTATATCCTACACTGGCTACGTAGTTCTGGAATATAGTGACTCCTCAATCGTAACTATTATTTTTCCAAAAACTTAACAAGATCATCAATTGCAGCCCAATCAGAATCATGCAGCATAAACTTAGGAAAAGAACCACAATATTGATTAAAAGTCATTGTAATAGGAACTTTATAAGCAAGACAAGTTTTTAAATAAGTATAAGTAGAATTCCATCTAGTATCACATTCTTTAGGCATTAATATTGGTCTAAGTCCATTTTGTTCATATTTAACTTTAAATTCTCTCACTCTTGTTTATCGATTATTTCATTGAATAAAGCCAACAGTAAGCCGGACCATTTCAACATAAAACTCAAAAAACTCAAGACCATCTTTTACAATTAAATCATATATATGACAAATACACTTAACATGAAATATTTTAGGTAACGACAGAGAAAGGTCAACTTTTAACTTATCAATAGCAGTCCTGTTATTAGATGCATTATCAAAAGCAATACATAAAATTTTTCTTTCAATACTATAATATTCTGCAACTTTAGTAATAGATTCAGAAATAAATTTTCCAGTATGTCTACGATCTTCATCATACAAAAAATCTAGAATACGTTTTTGCATATTAAAATTACTATCTATCCAGTGATAAGTCATTGTTAAATAATCATTTTTATTAACGGCACAACCAAGATTAGAAGTTAGAGCAATTCTACATTGAATGTTTTTTAATAATGTAGATAGATAATAAATATATTGTGCATGGAGTCTAAAAATATCGGTCCAATAAGTACTTCTAGTAATACCATTAAACATAGGATTATAAATTGCTTGAATATAATGAATAAAAGAATTTGAAGAAGCAAAAGTGAAAGGCAAACAACCCACAACTATCATTTTTGCTATTTCTTCCCGGTCTTTCATTTTATTATAATTCTTAATTAACTAACCACTTGTTCGGTTCAATCTAGTTTGTGCTGGCCCACCAACAGCCTCACCACCTTGTGCAATAATTAACTCTCTAGTATGTCTATCTCTTAGATGTCTCATCAATGAACTAGTACCCCCTTTTATTGCCTTCGGTTTTATGCTCATGTATAATTTCACAAATATTGCATTGCACCTTACTTTATCCTTCTATTCCCTTAAAAAATTTTGATGCAATACTAGTTCTTCTACAAGCTCTTGGGGCACGGGGAAGACGGGGAGAAAGATTAACCGATTCAGATCTAACATTAGTATTTCCTATTGCGGGTGTCTCATCAATATTTTCATCATCTTCCTCTATATTAACCACATCTACTTCATTTTCTTCTTCTATACCATAATTTTCCTGAGCTTCTGCATAATTCATATTAGTTGACTAACCAATACCAGAGGCATACAGATAAATCTAGTACTTGAACTACCTCTACCGAAACTGCCACCAATTCATTTTTTACAACCACTACCACTTCTGGGACATAAATTTTTTACACTTTTACCGATTTAACTTAATTTAACCATTTTATAAATCAAACTAAAATTATTCAAAATACACAAAAATAATAAAAATAAATATTCAACAATTAATACACTAATTAAAAATTAAAGGCAAGAGATGGAACGACATTACCAAATTTTTAAAGTATCCGAAAGATGTGACTTTAGAAAACTTCCACTTGATATTTGTAAACACAAAATTTAAAAATAAAATCAAACACTTTAGAAGATGATTAGAATATTTGAGGGAGATTAAGATTTAAGAGAATGAGATTTCTGTGAAAAATAATTTAAAATTGTAGAGTATTTATAGGAATTTTTTTGAATTTAAAAAAAAATAAAAAAGGACCATATGTGGCCAAATGGCCGTTGGACCCAAACGACATTATAGTCGTTGGGCTAAAGGTCCATTTGACCGTTGAAAGGCTGGCCCAGCAGATAATAAACCATTAAAAAATAATTTAATTACACTGGGTCGGGTAACCGGTGGTCAGGTTCAGTTTTATTACTGGGCCGATCCATCGGGCCTATCAATTGAGATGGCCCAGCCGGTGATCAATGGCCCAACAACTCGGAGGCCCATCGAGCCGAGTTAGACCGTGCCAGACCACCTAATTGGGTCGGGCTAAACAGGCTAAAATGGGCTAACCCAGCCCGTTTGAAAAGTTTACGCCATGACACGGACCTATCGCGCTGACGCTCAGATTTCATGATCCAAACATGCCCAAACCTCGTCCAAAAAATTCAAAACTTCCACGAGACATACTTCTAACACCCCAAACCAAGAATTTGCAACATGCCCAAACTAAGCATGTCCCCAAGAATTCAAACCTCCGTTCAGGTTTTAAGCCTCTTATGCATGCACTAGAAGCTGAACTGAGCTAAGAATAATATGGGGTATTGCAATATCTCCCCCTTAAGAACATTCATCCTTGAATGAGACTGATTTAGCTGAGAGTACTGGGGGAACTGAGATCATATACTGAACATGCATGACTGAAAAACATGAATACATAACTGAGTCTGAAACAAGATACATGACTGAACTGATTTCGTGAATGCATGCAATGACATGAGAATGATTATATAGCTGGAACTGAGAATGGAAAAGAAACAATCTATGTAAAATTGTTACCTTAACCTGAGTCTGAGTTTGCGGAGAAAAGATAAGGGTACTTGGTACGCATATCTTCTTCTGCTTCCCAAGTGGCTCCCTCAACGGACTGATTCCGCCAAAGAACTTTGATCAAGGAAACTTATTTGTTCCTTAGTCTGCGAAACTGATGATCAAGGATCTCGACTAGAATTTTTTCATAAGAAAGGTTATCCTGAATATCTGTGCTTCCTAAAGGAACTACAACAGTTGGATAACCATTCCACTTCTTTAATAAGGAAACATGAAACACTGGATGCATTGATGCCAAATATGCAGGCAACTTTAGCTCATGAGTGTAACACCCTAAGATCCCATCCCAAGACGTCACACGGTGCTTAAGGCCACACGCGGCCTCAAGCTAACCCTCTGAGCCTGTAATCACTTCTATAACTCACTGTGACAATAATCAAGCTGTAATAAGGAAGAATAGTCATGTCATGAACGTACTGGAATATGAAGAAATACTATCCTGTACAATCAAAATACTGAAGTTCTATACATACTGGTACTCTAGTCTGACAAAGCCTCTACTACATAAGACTGAGGAGCCATTAGGACAGATCCCCAACTGACTCATACTGAACTAGAAATAAACAACCATCTACTATCAAGAAAAAAATTAGGGACATAGGTCCTCGAACCATAAGGACTCACCAACTGTACGAATATAGATGGAGGTACTCGAAGATCACTGTCACTGCTGAGACTGAGCACCTGAACCTACATCACGAGAAAATATAGAACACAGAAGAGTATGGGAATCAGTACTTGGGAATGTACTGAGTATGAGAGGGTGCAGGCAATACTTCAATAATATCATAAATGTATAAGAATGACTCTCTTCGCTTGAGTTACCTGAAACATATTTTCCATAAATCATCAATAACAACACATGCTTTATAAATGTCATAAACCATTGGACTCACTCAAACTCTTTGACTCATGACTTAGAGTGACTCAGTAACTCATGAAACTTGGAATATTATGGACTTGGGAGTTTCTTATAATCGACATAAACTAAACCATGTGAGCCACATGGAGTCCAACGTTTTGCCCTCCTAAGGAGAGAACCCCACATTGGCATGAGCGTCGTACTCTTGCCAGGGAGTACTACCTCAATTTCATTATTCCAATCCCATACTCGGCCTCTGGCCCACAATTATCAACATCAATCCTACGGTGGCACGTAGTTTTGGGGAAATACCACAGTTCTCGCTCGGTGCTAAATACTCCTCCCAGAATCAGCTTAGAACGCGTTAGAAAATCCACCTTAATCAATAACAACTCATGGGTCTATCATAAAGACCAAAATAATAATATATCTCATCGATAAATTATATACAAATATGGATTCCTAACACTATTCAAAATCAAATAATATTTCTCAACATCAAGTGTGCTTGCTTATCAAATTATATCAAATGTCAAAACTTTAGGAAGACATCAAAATACTCATTCTTGACTTTCTGTCCCAAATATCAATATATATTCAATAATCAACATTTCATAGAAAAGCTTGAATCATGACTCTTATCTCAAATCATTCGGAAATCATCAATTCATAATAACAACATTCAACTCATGACATAAATTCTAAATGTAAGAGATAAAATGATGAAATGATCTTGTATATCAAACTTGAACAATTCAAATCTCATAAATCATTAATAGAATAATTTGGGTGCAATCCCGCTTTGGAAAATTCGTGAAAATCAATAATAAAAATTAAATCTTCAGGCACAAGAACGAAAGGAGTGTTCTTGTTCAAACCCAACATACCTTGATTATGGATTTGAATGAAGAAACTTGTTATAGACTCCTTTTCCACTTTTTGAGTTAGGATTCTTGAAGCTTTTGACTTGGGTACCTCAGATCTTGAACCAATTTGTGAAATCTATGGTTGGATTCTTGATGTTCTTGGGCGATTTGGATTGGATTTTGGGAGAGAAAACCCCAGTATTCTTGATGAAATGGAAGAAGAATCAAGTTTTCTTCTTTACTTGGGTATATCTAGAGGGTCAAAATGGGTGGAGAAGATCAAAATACCCTTTTAAAAATGTCCCTTAATTACTGGAAAAAATGGCTGACGACATTTGTGATAGGTTGTCAAACCTGTGACAGGCCGTCACAAAATGTCGTCACAAAAGGGTGAATTTTATGACTTTCTGCCTAATTGTGACGACCTTTTTGTGACAAGCCATGAGATCTGTGACGGGCCGTCACAAAATGTCGTCACATATTTTTCAGACTGACATGCTGGAGTAAAATAGGCATAACTATTTTCTCTGGTATCGGATTTTGGTGAAATTGGTATCATTGGAAAGATAATTCAATTATCTATCTTTTGGTAGGTCATGGGATCAATAATTCGTATTATAACGAGAGATATGATCATTTGAAGTTGAATATGCCCAAATCCTTCTCAAGAATTCAATCGGTAAGGGATGTTTTGATTGACCCAATCATTAGGACATCTTTAAGGCCTTAATATACATCATCCTTGATCAGAAAACAACCCAGGACATTATAATTTATTTCTCATGAGCTTGATTCATGGTTACACTATTGGTTAGAGTGTCGGGGCATTACAATAAGCTACCTTCCCAAAACGACTTAAAATTCTGTAAGGCCAACATGATTTTTTTATAGACTAAGTCGCCAACATAAAACTCAAGGTCTCTTCTCCTCAAATCCACGTAATATTTCTCATGACTTTGGGTTGTTTAAGCCTCTCCCTAATTAACTAAACTTTCTGTATTGCATCAAACACCGAATTTGGCCCTATCAAAGTAGCCTCACCTGCCTCAAACAAACCAATAGGAGATCTATATCTCCTCCCATGGAGAGCCTCAAATGGAGCCATCTGAATACTAAAGTGATAACTGTTATTGTAGGGAAACTCAATCGAGGGCAAGTGATCATCCCAAATTCCTTTGAAGTCAATAACACATGCTCTCAATATGTCCTTTAGGGTCTGAATAGTCCTCTCAGCTTGACCATATGTCTGAGGATGAAAAGTTGTACTGAGATGAAATTGGGTACCAACACCTTCTAAAAAGCCTTCCGAAAGTAAGAGGTAAACTGAGTACCTCTATCTGAAATGATAGACAACGGGACTCCATGCAACCTAACTAACTCTCAAATATAGACCTCGGCATAATCCTCGGCTGAATAAGAAGTATCAAGTAGCAAGAAATAAATTGGTTTGCTCATTCTATCTACATAACTCATATCGAATTATGTTGACCACGCGTACGAGGCAAATCCATCACAAAATCTATGTTCACCTCCTCCTACTTCTAAGTGGGAATATTGAACTCTTACAATGTGCCTCTAGGCCTCTGATGTTCAACTTTAACTTGCTGACAATTAGGACACTTAGCTACAAACTCTGCAATATTCTTTTTTATACTACTATGCCAATAGATTTTCCTCAAATCATGGTACATCTTAGTGTCCCTTGGGTGTAAGGATTAACGCGCTCAATACGCTTCTGCCAAAATCCATTATCTCAAACCATCAACACACAAAACATACAGCCTACCCTGACATCGCAACACACCATATCCCCTTGGGGTAAAACCTCTACTTTCTAATCTCTAACTGATTCCTTCAACTTAACCAAACTGGAATCCCTATCTTGCTTTTCTTTCACTTTGGCAACCAAAAAAGATTTTGAACCATTCTGAACCCATACACTACCCTTAGTTGAATCAACTAATCGAACACATAATCTAGTAAGCTAATGAACCTCTTGAACTAAATTTCTCTAATCATCCTTAACATGAGCAACACTACCTATAGATAATCTATGAAGGGCGTCTGCCACCACATTGGCCTTGCTCAGATGATACAACACACTTATATCATAATCTTTTAACAACTCAAACCAACTTCTCTGGCGAAGATTTAAATCCTTCTGTAAAAACACATACTGTAAAATTTTATGATCCGTGAATATATCAACATTAACTCTATAAAAATAATGCCTGAATATTTTAAAGGCCAAAATAACAGTTTCTAAATCAAGATCATGGGTAGAGTAATTCTTCTCATGAGGTTTAAGCTATCTAGAGTCATAGTCTATGGCCTTACCTGTCTGTATCAATACACATCCAAGACTAACTCTGGATGTATCATAGTAAACAACAAACCCAGCTGAACCACCTGGCAAAGTCAAGACTAGGGATAAGGTGAGTCGAATCTTTAACTCTTGAAAACTCTTCTCACAAGAATATGACCACTAAAACTTGACCTTCTTCTGAGTCAATCGAGATTGGGGGACCCCAATAGATGATAACCCTTCAAAAAACCGTCTGTAATAGCCATACAAACCCAAGAAACTCCTAATATCTGATGAAGAGATAGGTCTGGTCCAGTTTTTCACTATTTCAGTCTTTTGAGGGTCAACTCTAATTCCATCACCGGAAATAATATGGCCAAGTAAAGCTACTAATCTTAGCCAAAAATTGCACTTACTGAATTTGGCAAATAACTGGTGGGCTCTAAGAGTCTGCAATACAATTCTGAGATGGTCTGCATGATCATTTTCACTACAGGGATAGACGAGAATATCATTAATGAAGACTATAATGATCATGTCCAAGTACTGCTTGAACAATCTATTCATCAAGTCTATGAAAGTTGTTGGGGCATTCGTTAGTTTAAAAGACATAACTAGAAATTCAAAGTAACCATACTGAGTTTTGAAAGCTATTTTCAGAATGTCACATTCCTTGACTTTAAGCCGATGATAGCTGAATCTGAGGTCTATCTTAGAGAAATAACTAGCACCCTAAAGTTGGTCAAACAAGTCATCAATCCTTGGGAGTAGATACTTATTCTTGATTGTGTCTTTGTTCAAATAATGCTACTCGATGCACATTTTGAGAGAACCATCTTTCTTACGCACGAACAAAACTGGAGCATCCTATGGGGAAACACTGGGCCTGATGAATCCCTTATCTAAGATATCTTTCAACTATTTTTTTAACTTTATTAGCTCAGTTGGAGCCATTTTGTAAGGCAAAATAGAGATAGTTAGGTATCTGGAAGGAGATCTATTCTGAAGTCAATTTTTCTTTCGGAAGAAACTCTGGGAAGATCTTTAGGGAAAATGTCTAGAAATTCCCTTACTACTGAAATTGACTCGAGATTAGGAGTTATAGAATTAGAGTATTTGACTCGAAAAAGATGGTATATACACCCTTTGGATATAATTTTTCTTGCTTTAAGGTATGACATAATTTGACCTCTAAGCGCTGCAGTACTACCCCTCCATTCAATAACTGGTTCATTAGGAAACTGAAATCGAACGACCTCATTTCTACAGTCAACTAAAGTATAGCATGAGTATATCCAATCCATGCTGAGAATGACATCAAAATCAGTCATCTCTAACTCCACAAGATCAACTAATGAGACTTTCTAAAATAACTTAACCAGGCAATTTTTGTAA
>NC_061118.1:143313626-143347328 GCF_002878395.1 Capsicum annuum
CCAAATCCTCGTTGATAATTCACTTCTTACTAGGGTTGATTTCTTATCTCAAGCAAATCAACAGTAAACAAGGCCTATTGTTTACAACCAACAGAAAATAATTAATATAAAAGAATTATCAAGATATTCCTACAATCACTCAAACCCTAACCAAATATTAAATCCATGGAGGAATAATCATAGATCCCATAACCCTAGTTATGGGTTTTAGTTCCACATGATAAAGAAAGAGATAGAAACAATTATATTCATCATTCAAAGTAATTAAACTTACAAAAGATGAAGTATGAAGTTGATTCTCTTCCAAGTTCAAGAGAAAATTCCCACAACCAAATTAAAGAGTTGAAAATTTAATTCTAAGTTTAGAGCTCCCAAAGAGAGGTGAACTCCCTTGGAATAAGTTTTCTACCCCCGATATGTTTAGCCCCCTTAATGAAACCCTAGAAGCCGCTATTTATATTCGTAACTTAAGAAAAATCCAAAATTAAATAGTCAAAATTTCTTTTAGGTGATAACATGTCTGACAGCTTATCAGAGTTCTGATAGCTTATCAAAACATGTCGTCAGGCATACTTCAAATTTTTGCCTTCTGCTTATGTGTGACAACATTCTAGACGGCTTATCAGACACCTGACAACTTATCACAAAAATCGTCACATCTTCACTTTAATTTCTCAAGCACTGCCCAAGCATGACGACAAGCCTGATGGATTATCACAACTCTGACGGTCTATCACAGGTTGTCGTCACTTCTTCCAGCTGAATCTCATTCTCTATCTAAGGCTGACGCTGAGTCTGATAACTTATCAGGGAGTTGACAACTTATTAGAAAAGTCATCAACTACACTTCCCTTCTTATTTTGCTCAAAATTCAACTCTTTTACTTCCATTATTGCAGGTTCTCTTCCATCTTCACTTTTACTGCAATATTAAAGAGAAAATAATCAAAAATGATAAAAGTTGCTTAAGACTTTGCAATTATTCTCAGTTAAAAGCCTCAAATATGTTAGCATCTGCTCACACATCAACACCCTCAACTTAAAATAATTTCTTGTCCTCAAGCAACTACATGAAACCATACTACGATGCCTAACCAAGAGACACATAAGATACCTATGACAGTTGATCATCAATTTTAGTTCAAAATACATTACCCTCTCTATTTTCAATAACTTTAAACCCAACTGTGTATATCAATAAAGATAAACAATGTGATACAAGGGAATCAAGATATGACATCAAATCAGCAACAATAACCATGCATACATACAAGTTACACTACCCAAACAGTAACTAGCAATGTAACCAATGTGCCTTTACAACAAAGAAGCCCTTCTTCACTCATATATGTAATCAACTATGACATTGAGTGGACGGTCAAGAGACACTCACTGTCATAAAGAAGTTCAAATCAATGTATGCCAAATACCATAAGTTTGCCCTTATTTTCATCACTGAGGCTTTCAGACAGTTAATCCAGGATCACTATAGGACTTTTCTTCAGCTTGTAATATAGGCATGGGGCTGGTTTGATACGCAAGGATATTTAAAATGACTAAGCCTCCTTGACACTACGCAAACTTTTGAGATCTCACTTATTTAACTTTTTCTACTCTTCTTTTTTCATGATCACACTTATTCAGGATGGGTGTGGTTATTTTCTACAATCATTTCTTCTTTTTTCACAACTTTTCTTTTCTTGCTCTTTTCCAGTGAACCCAAATTTTTATTCTTTTCTTTTACTCTACCTTTCTTCATACTCATTTTACATCACACACCCCTATAATAGCCACCCTCAACTTAGGCCATTTGCCTAAGTCAAAGTGCATAGTGTCCAAGTAAGACCAGGACCAAAACAGGTTTATTATGATATAAAAATAGGATGGTGCTAGGTATCATAAAAAGAAATAGGCTATTCAAGCTCAAAAAAGAATTAAGAGATATTATGCATATAGGGAAGGTCATTTAGGCTAAAGTGGGCTAATATCAAAACGATCTATGATCCTTTCCTAACCCCTATCCTTCAACCTAGGTAAGACTAATCGGGCAAGTTCTGGATTTAACATACAATGGAAACTAAGTAGTATCTCACACACACATGGTACAAAGGTACATCACAAGCTACTACCAATTTGGTTCATGCAATTGTTTAGCAATGGTTATCATGTCACTAGTACTAATGCCATAACAAAATGCACAATGGTCACACATAAATGCATATCACACAGTTATGAAATAGACCATTGGAGAGGTGTTCAAAACTCAACAAAAATATGCTAACTATCTAAGGTACTTGTATTTATCCTAGTCAACTATAACATTTTACAACAAATCACAATACGCCTAAACATGCCGGATCTACTAGGAACAAGACTCCAGAAAAAAGAGGCACGACAAAAAAAACTCCAAGAGGACATCAACACCCACAAGTAGCCCTAGGTTAGGGTATACCTGAAGTAGATCAAGCACTGGGATCATGGGTTGCCTCCCATTTAGCGCTTGATTTAATGTCACAGCACAACTCAGTTATCTTGACTACTCAGACTTCGTCAAGACAACCTACTGATACCTCTTCATAGAATACATCCATGATTGAGAAAACACTCATCTCCTTTTGTTGTGTCATGGGTGAGTGTATTGCAAATTTGGCTTCTTTGTCATTAAGCCTAAACTTCAGCTCATTCATCTTCATGTCTATTATCACTCTCCCAGTCGCGAGAAATGGTCTACCCAAAAATAATGGGTACTTCAAAGACGATACCTATAATAATTGATCATTAATTTTACTTTAAAACATATTCAACTCCCTGATAAGTTATTAGACACAGCATCTGCCTTAGACAGAGAATGAGATTCAGCTGGAAGAAGTGACGACAACCTATGATAGGCCATCAAAGTTGTGATAAGCCATTAGGCTCATCGTCAGGCATAGTCAGTGCTTGAGAAATTAATGTGAAGATGTGATGACGTCTGTGGTAAGTCATCAGGTGTCTGATAAGACGTTAAGAATGTCATCACACATAAGTAGAAGGAAAAAATTTGAAGTATGCCTGATGACATAATCTGATAAGCTATCAGAACTCTAAAAATTCGTCAGACATATCGTCACCTAAAAGAAAAATTCTGAATTTTTAATTTTGGATTTTTCTTAAGTTACGGATATAAATAACAGCTTCTAGGGTTTCATTAGGGGGCTGAACATATTGGGGGGTAGAAAACTTATTCCAAGGGAATTCACCTCCCTTTGGGGGCTCTAAACTTAGAATTCAATTTTCAACTCTTTGATTTGGTTGTGGAAATTTTCTCTTGAACTTGGAACAGAATCAACTTCATACTTCATATTTTTTATGTTTAATTACTTTGAATAATGAATATAATTTTTGCTATCTCTTTCTTTCTCATGTGGAACTAAAACCCACAACTAGGGTTGTGGGATCTATGATTATTCCTCTATGGATTTAATATTTGATTAGGGTTTGAGTGATTGTGGGAACATCTTGATAATTCTTTTGTATTAATTATTTTCTATTGGTTGCAAATAATGGGCCTTGGTTACTGTTGATTTGCTTGAGATAAGAAATCATCCCTAGTAAGAGGTGAATTATCAATGAGGATTTAAGAAGGTTAAGTTCTCATCTAATGATTAATGCTGTAACAAGATTGATCAACTCAAGATAAAATCAGTATGAATAGAATGATTTCCTAGGTTCGAGAGAATTAGGGAGTTCAACATCTAGGTAGGTTGAGAAACAATTAGATAGACTGTCGAAATTGATAATTTAGTGTTTTCATAAGTCACGAGAATCCAATACTACAACTATTATTGAATGGAGGATTACTAATCATAGTGATCACAACTCTAGTTTCTCTATATCATTGATTTGAAATATTGCAGTTTAAGATTTGAGTTCTAAGGCAAATTGAAGTGTTAATAACTTTTGTTCAATCATTAAAAACTCCCATTTTGTCTTTTCATGCCAATTGTTTGAATTTAACTTGTAGCTTTAGTTTCAAACGAGTTTAATCTCCACTCACATTGTTCTTTGTGGATTCAACCCCGCCTCCAAAGTTTGGTAAATATATTGATGACGACCGCCTCGCACTAAAAGTCAAGATGCCTATCAGACTCAGCGTCACTTGGCATTTGCTCAAGTACCTCCACCAAAGGCATATTTATTGTTAAATTCTTCAACATCGCCATGAATTTACTAAATTTTGGGTTCTCAACCGTCTTCTTCAATCTTTGAGGAAAGGGAGGTGGTGGTCTTGGGAGAGTTTTCACCACTACTTTCTTTTCTTTCTCTTTCCCTTTTTCTGAAGCATCATCGGAACCATCCAGCTTCTCAAACTCCACTGGACATTCTTCTTCGGGTTCATTCTCTACTTTAATCACATCTTCAATCAAACTTTTGCCCACAGAAGGGCCAAGCAATATCTTACTACTTCTAGGGGTAATCTCCATACATTAGCCATCATTTCATAAATTATGGACAGTGTCACTAGTTAATATTCCACTCTTTCTCTGGTTCAACACTGTGGAGAGTTGGCTCATTTGCTGTTCCAACTATTTGATTGCACTGAAGTGTGATTTTACCAACTGACTAATAGAAAACTGATCGGTCTTCATGGTATTCACACCTGAGTTAGTAGCCTCCACTCTCTTTAATAATTTAGCCATCATGTCCTCTATGGACATCTTTTCAGAACTTGTTGTAGCAGCCTTATGATTTCTAGGAGGGATATATAGCCCGCTTCTATCATTATTGCTCCTCCAATTTCCTTGCTCCTAATTCATATATTTAGGCTTATCATAATAATTCTGACCTTGATTCCCTTGGCTATTGCCTTGGAAACGCCCCTGATTATTAATATAATTTGCCTCTTCTTCAAGATCAGCATCAACTCTATCTTGATATCCCATAGCTTTCACCCTCTTAGTCTTACCTGATAGCAAGTGCTTGGTTAGCAAGTCCATCTATGTTTTTAGGTGAGCCATTTCTTGGTCACGCTCTTCGTCTCTTCTACGTTGTTCCGCAGTCATACCCACAAAAATTGTAGGGCTTGATACTGTAGAGTCTCTGGTATGCTATGCCTGACTCTATTTAGTCATTCTCTCTAGCATTTCTAAAGCTTCTGGGAATGTAAGATCAACAAATGAACCACCAGAAGGATTATCTACAGTTGGTTTTGTCACAGAGCTAAGAGCCCTATACAAAGTCTCTATCAAGTGTATGTCCATCATATTATGGTTCAGACACTGTGTCAACTTCTTTTTAAATCTCTCCCAGGTTTCATGCAAAGCTTTGGTCGGGAGCTATCTGAAGTTACTGATCTTTTCCCTCAACTGTACCCTCCTAGAGGGTGGAAAGAACCATTGTAGGAACACATCTTTCAACTATCTCCAGTTGGTTATCGAATCGAGCGTCAGCTCATTTAACCACATTATTGCCTTCCCTTACAGAGACAACGGGAACAATCTCAAGCAGATTGCATTCTAACCCACTCCTGGGTTATCAAAAGATTTGCAAAGAGTGAAAAAGTTCACCAAGTGCATATTCAGATCATTGCCAGGCAGGCCAACAAACAACCCCTTTAGATTAAGGAGTTGAATCATAGTACTCGTAATGCTAAACTTTGCCCTGGTGCCAATAGTGGAGGAATAATTGCACTCGTAGCACCTAATCCATCTATTCCATCATCATCATTATTGAAATTATACTGGACAGGTTGGCGATCCTGCCTTGCTCTGAATGGACAGTTCCTGTTGGTATTACACTGTACTGGTGCAGGTATTTGTTCTGCACGCCTTGGGCTACCAGGGTTTAGAAACTCCTCGTCTCCCAAATCTTTATTCTCAGGATTTGGATGCCGTACTTGTTGATCGATATTCTGCATATTCACCTGAGCTCTAGCTAAGGCTGCTAACTTGACAGGGTCCTGCTGGTCTGCCATTCTGCCGATTAGTTATAGTTCTGGATTAAATGGTAATAATGGTTCTCTGGAACTTCTGGTTCTTGTCATACAATACAAAGATCCTGCAATAAACAAAAATAACAAATAAACATAAAACTAGGAAAATTAACTAACAGTCAATTAGCACACACAAACTTCAACTTATAATCGTGTTATCTGTATCTTATGTGTTTTGTCATTTTTTTTATTTTCTCTTTGATATTGTAGTAAAGGTCAAGATACAAGAGAACCAGCAATAATGGAAGTAAAAGAGTTAAATTTTGAGAAAAATAAGAAGGGAAGTGTAGTTGACGACTTGTCTAATAAGTCGTCAACCCTAAGATAATTTATCAGACTCAGCATCAGCCTTAGACAGAGAATGAGATTCAGTTGGAAGAAGTGATGACAACCTTTGATAGGTCGTCAAAGTTGTGATAAGCCATTAGGCTTGTCGTAAGGCTTGGACAGTGCTTGAGAAATTGAAGTGAAGATGTGACGACGTCTTTGATAAGTCGTTAGGTATCTGATAATCCATCAAGAATGTCATCACGCATAAGCAGAAGGCAAAAATTTGAAATATGCCTGACGACATATTCTGATAATCTATCAAAACTCTGATAAGTCGTCAGACATGTCATCACCTAAAAGAAAAATTCTGAATTTTTTATTTCGTATTTTTCTTAAGTTACAGATATAAATAGAAGCTTCTAGGGTTTCATTAGGGGGGCTGAACATATCGGGGGGCAAAAAAATTATTTCAAGGGAGTTCACCTCTCTTTGGGGGTTCTGAACTTAGAATTCAATTTTCAACTCTTTGATTTGGTTATGGGAATTTTCTCTTGAACTTGGACAAGAATCAACTTCATACTTCATCTTTCGTAAGTTTAATTACTTTGAATGATGAATATAATTGTTGATATCTCTTTCTTTCTCATGTGGAACTAAAACCCACAACTAGGGTTGTAGGATCTATGATTATTCCTTCGTGGATTTAATAGTTGGTTAGGGTTCGAGTGATTGTGGGAACATCTTGATAATTTTTTGTATTAATTAGTTTTTGTTAGTTGCAAACAATAGGCCTTGCTTACTGTTGATTTGCTTAAGATAAGAAATCAACCCTAGTAAGAAGTGAATTATCAACGAGGATTTGGAAAAGTTAAGTTCTCATCTAATGATTAATGTTGTAATAAGATTGATCAACTTGAGATAAAATAAGTATGAATAGAATGATTTCCTAAGTTCGAGAGAATTAGGGAGTTCAATATCTAGGTAGGTTGAGAAACACTTAGATGGACTGTCGAAACTGATAATTTAGTATTTCCCATAAGTCACGAGAATCCAATACTACAACTATTATTCAAAGGAGGATTACTAATCATAGTGATCACAACTCTAGTTTCTCAATATCATTGATTTGAAATATTGTAGTTTAAGATTTGAGTTCTAAGGCGAATTAAAGTGTTAATAACTTTTGTTCAATCATTAAAAACCCCCCCCATTTTGTCTTTTTATGCCAGTTGTTTGAATTTAAATTGTAGCTTTAGTTTTAAACGAGTTTAATCGCCACTCATATTGTTCCTTGTGTATTTGAACCCGACTCCAAAGTTGGGTAAATATATTGACGATGACCGCCTTGCACTAAATTGACGTGTAAGTTGAGTGTTATCACTAATACCTTAATTGATTAATCTAGGACTAAGGGTAAGTTCTCATAATGTCAACTATAATAGATGACAATGCCTATTTGATAATTTATAGCAAATGGGTAATCTATTGTGATATATGACTTAATTTATTTGATAATTTACAATAGATGGGTAATCTGTCGCAACAGATGACTTAATCTGTTTGATAGTTTACAATAGATTCATGATATGTTGCAACAAATGACAGAATCTGTTTGATAGTTTACAATAGATACATAATATGTTATAACAGATTACCTAATCTGTTTGATTTGATCTAACAGAAAAGACATCTGTTGCAACAGGTTGAACATTTGTTTATATATAATTTCAATTAAGTTCATATGTTAGAGTAATACCTTAATTGTATGTGAGTTGTCAAAGGGTCAACTACAACTTCAATTGAGTCTTTTGCAATTACATGATTAGACGGTATTGCGTTCCTCCCGACTAGATTCGTCTATCGATCAGTCTGAGCCAAACCGATTCTTATTACCTCATATATTAGCCTAGTACCTTAATTGATTAATCTAGGACTAGAGTACTAATATCTTAATTGAATAATAATCTAGGACTTGGGGTGAGTTCTCATAGGGTCAACTACAACTTCAATTGAGTCTTTTGGTAATTGCATAATGAGACAGTATTGTATTCTTCCCAACCAGAGTCATCGATTGATAACTCTGAGCTGAACCGATTCTTACTACATCATATGTTCATCTAATACCTTAGTTGATTAATCGAGGACTAGGGGTGAGTTCTTATAATGTCAACTACAATAGATGACAATGCCTATTTGATAATTTACAACAGATGGGTAATTTATTGCAACATATGACTTAATCCATTTGATAATTTACAATAGATGGGTATTCTGTCGTAATAAATAACTTAATCTATTTGATACTTTACAACAAATTCATTATATATTGCAACAAATAATGTAATCTATTTGATAATTTATAATAGATGCGTAATATGTTGCAACAGATTACCTAATTTGTTTGATTTGATCTAACAAAAAAGACATCTGTTGCAACTAGTTGAACATTTGCTTATATATAATTTCAATTGAGTTCATATGTTAGGCTAATACCTTAATTGAATGTGAGTTCTCATACGGCCAACTGCAACTTTAATTGAGTCTTTTGGCAATTACATGATGAGACGGTATTGCGTTCCTCCTGACCAAAGTCGTCAATCGATCACTCTGAGCCAAACCTATTCTTTCTACCTCATATATTAGACCAATACCTTAATTGATTAATCTAGGACTAGGTTACTAATACCTTAATTGTATAATCTAGGACTAAGGGTGAGTTCTCATAGGGCCAACTAGAACTTTAATTGAGTCTTTTGGCAATTGTATGATAAGACGGTATTGCGTTCCTTCCGACCAAAGTCGTCGATCGATCACTCTGAGCCGAACCGATACTTACTGCCTCATATGTTAGACTAATACCTTAATTGATTAATCTAGGACTAGAGTACTAATACCTTAATTGAATAATCTAGGACTAGGGGTGAGTTATCATAGGGTCAATTACAACTTCAGTTGAGACTTTTGGCAATTGCATTATGAGATGGTACTGCGTTCCTCCCAACTAGAGTCGTCGATCGATAATTTTGAGCTGAACCAATTCTTCCTACCTCATATGTTTAACTAATACCTTAATTGATTAATCTAGGACTAGGGGTGAGTTCTCATAATGTCAACTACAATAGATGATATAGCCTATTTGATAATTTACAATAGATGGGTAATCTATTGCGATATATGACTTAATCCATTTGATAATTTACAATAGATGGATAATCTGTTGCAACAGATGACTTAATCTATTTGATAATTTATGACATATTCATGATATATTGCAACAAATGACGTAATCAGTTTGATAGTTTACAACAGATACGTAATATGTTGTAATAGATTACCTAATCTGTTTGATTTGATCCAACAGAAATGACATTTATTGCAACAGGATGAACACTTATTTATATATAATTTCAATTGAGTTCATATGTTAGACTAATACCTTAATTGAATTTGAGTTCTCAAAGGGTCAACTACAACTTTAATTGAGTCTTTTGGCAATTGTATGATGAGACGGTATTACGTTCCTCCCGACTTGAGTCATCGATCGATCACTTTGAGCCGAACCGATTCTTACTACCTCATATGTTAGACTAATACCTTAATTGATTAATCTAGGACTAGGGTACTAATTCCTTAATTGAATAATCTAGGACTAGGGGTGAGTTCTCATAGGATGAAATCCACCTTTAATTGAGTCTTTTGGCAATTGCATGATGGACGGTACTGCGTTTCTCCCGACCGTAGTCATCAATCGATAACTCTGAGCCGCGCTAATTCTTACTACCTCATATGTTCAACTAATACCTTAATTGATTAATCTAGGATATGGTACTAATACCTTATTTTAATAATCTAGGACTAGGGGTGAGTTCTCATATGCTCAACTGTTGATTAATCTAGGACTAGGAGGGGTTCTCATAGGGTCAGCTACAACAGATGGCAGCGGGTGAGTTCTTATATGCTTAACTGTTGATTAATCTAGGACTAGGAGGGGTTCTCATAGGGTCAGCTACAACAGATGGCAGCGCCTATTTAATAATTTACAACATATGGGTAAACTATTGCGACATATGACAATCCATTTGATAAATTACAATAGATGGATAATTTTTCACAACAGATGACTTAATCTATTTGATAATTTATAGCAGATTCATAATCTGTTGTTACCTAATCTGATTGATAATTTACAACAGATGCGAAATCTGATGCAATATGTTGAACATTTATTTTTCTACAATTTCAATTGAGTTCATATGTTAGACTAATAGTACCTAAATTGATTAATCTAGAATCAGGGGTGAGTTCATAGAGAGTACTCGGTCAACTACAACTTCAATTATTTTTATACAATTTCAATTGAGTTCATATGTTAGACTAAATAGTATTCTTTTGGCAATTGCATGATGAGAGAGTTAAATATTACGCATATATTTTATAATTTTAAAAATAATTAAGATCAATTCAGACCAAATTAACATTTTCAAAACTTGTCATTCTTTTCCAAAATACAAATCAACCCATACAAAACGTTTCATTATTTCAAATCTTAAGTTCTCGCTCTTTCTCTCTCATTCTCACTCAACAATATAGTACAGGCAACAACTACTCAATAAATTTGCTCAACCCTCCATAACAGATCACTTTTGTTCTCATTACCAACAATATAGGTGTTATTTTCTACTTTATTCTTGCTTGTATTAGTCGTTTTCCTTGTCTTCGTAGGCAACAGAGTTCGAGAAAAGTTCTATATTTGTTATTGTTTGCGACAAAATAAGGGATTTTAAGTTAATGATGAAAAATAAAATTTTTAGTTGTATTATCTTCGAGAATGGGTTTACAATTTTGAGTTTTGATTGTAAAATCGTAGGAAGAACTCGAGAAATCCCTAGTTTCCATCGACTGTCGTGGTATTGTTGGATGGTGTTTGTGGTATTAGTGGTGGTGGTGGTGGTGTTTATGGTCGTAGTAGTGGCACTGGTAGTGTCATTGGTTGGTTGTGTTTATGGTAGTTGTCGGTGGTGTCGATATTCGTGATGTTTGTTTGTGGTATTGGTTGGTGGTGTTTGTGGTGGTGGCTGTTGGTGTGTTGGTATTTGTGGTGTTAGTAATGTATTTTTTAAAATTTATTCATACATCAATTGTAATGTAATTTTTTTTTGTTGTTTGTAGGTAAAACATGTCTCCCAAAAGAAAAGAAAATAAAAGTGGATCAACGTCTAACCACAAAAAAAAGGCTACAGTATAGAGGAATTCAAAGGAGCTTCCTGAACAATCTCAGTTAGAGAAAAGTGAAGCTAAGGAGATATATGAAAAAAATGTTGAGGGAGGTGGACAAGGGTCTATAGATGGTGATGAAGAAAATAAAAGTGAGAAAGAAGAGGAATTGGAGAGTGAGAAAGAGAAAGAGGATGATCATCAACATGATGATAAAAGATCACCAATGGAGCATGAATTTACATCGACATCCCAGCATGATCCTGTCAAAAATTTTATTATTGACAGGTTTCAAGTTGCAATGTAGATAAATGACCTAGAAGAAAAATAACTAACTGGTGAAATTGTACTTAAATGTCAGATGGGGAAAAATTTTGAACATTTTATGAAAATTATGAAGAATGAAAACATAGGCAGACTTTTTAAGAAGAGCTACTTTGGATGCTTTCTTGAGCTTCCTGAGGACCCTTCTGCCTGTATCCATTTCCCTATGACGATGGTATATGGTCTTCTCAAGCGCAAAATCAAGTACGTGGGGGATGCTAAATATCCGGAGAAGGGGGCAAAACAAATGGATGAAATCTGGATCAACTACTTTGGCATGCCTATTTGTTTTGGCTTTCAAGAATTTCCCATAGTGACGGGCTTGAGATGCCAGCATCCAGAAGAACCACCACCCCAAAAAAGATCCAAGGCAAGAAAACGAAAGGAAAAAATAGATGGGTTGTTTGACATTGCTCGACGTGGCTATAAAACATCAGATTTGTTGACAGATCTCAAGGATAAAACCAGACCGGAGCAGTACAGGGAGCAATTATGCTTAGTTTGGTTTTCCCATTTGGTTATATTGACAAGAGACATCAATAAGGTCATAGAAGATGATTTGTTAGCGCGTGCTAAGGATTTTGATAAATTCAATAATCATCCCAGGGGATATGACAGTTTCTACTTGACTGTCAAATATTTACTGACAAAGCTATCCTCAGGACGACCACATTATACGACTTTCCTTGGGATTTCATGGTAAAATTAATCGCTAATTTTACTCATCCATTAATTTATATTGAATATAGTTATTATGACTTTTTTTTTCTTGCTTCCTGTTTACATTTTTTAGGCTTGGGCATTTGAAGTCATTCCTCCCCTCAGAAAGTAGTTAATGGATTACCCGGATGAGGTTTCTCATCTAAGGATGTTTAGGTGGTTGGCTGCAAAGAGAAACACCAATATTAAGAAGGCTAATCTCTTTAACCCTCCACATGATACAGTATGTTTTTTGCAAGTAAAATAATTTTACTCAAAGAAAGATATTGAACAGATATTATATCTGGTGCAACAGATGTTATATCTGATACACCAGGTGGGACATCTGTTGCGAAAAGTTACCCATCCTATGCCAATCGGTGCAACAGATGGATAATTTATTGTGATAGACGATTGATATCTTGCATCAGATTACCCATCTATTGCTTTGGTTCTCTAAACCCGACTCCTAACATATTAACCATCTACTGAAAATAATGCAACATATGTGTAATCTGATAACATATTGTACATCTGTTGCAATGTACAGATAATCTGTTGCATAACAGATTACCCGTCTTGTGCAACTGTTGAAATCGATGATTGATATTTTTCATCAGATCATCCATGTGTTGCTCTGTTTCTATAAACCAAACTCAAAAGGATTTTAACCATATACTGCAAACTATGCGACAGATGGGTCTTTTTATTAAAATGTAACCCAATTGTGAAAATTATTATATTATATGATTTAAATACATCTATCTTATTTTTTCTTTTTTATAGGTTATGCATCCATGGATAGTGACTACTGAGGAGGAGTTGGTGATGACTTTTTATATTACTCTAGATCATGTTGATACTATAGCAGACCCAACAGTGGATTTAATAAATAAGAAATTAGCTGGAGCAACATCTATAAGAAGAGCAGTTAGACAAGGTTAGCCTAATATTGAGGCTCTTCATGACCAACCTACTAAGGCAGATTCGGGTGCTTCTTCTTGTAGAGTTATTGGTATTGGTGGCAGGTACGCTGATGCTGCTACCATTCGTGATGATGAGAATATTGATGCTCAATAAAGAATAAATATGTTTGAGAACACCCCTTTTCACCCTTACACATGTCCCTCTCACCCCTCTTTACACTTGTGTTCTCGTTGCGAATGTGAAGAGTGCAAGGACAGACAGGATAAACTCTTTAAAAAAGTAGAGGCTATCTCTAAAACTATCAAAGAATTCAAATCCAAGAGGTGTGTCATACCATTCAAGAAGGTGAGGGGGCCACACACTCCTACAGTATTGGTTAGGAGAAAGAAAAGAGCAATTAGAGATGTAATCTCCGATCGAAAATCAAAAGAAATTGTAATTCCTCCCTCTCCAAAAGCTCAGTCAAGAAGGTGGACATATACTCAGAACTTGGCCCCAAAGAGAAGAGGGATCTGCGACCAGATTACCCCAAGCCTCCCTTTTTCCCACATGACTTCCAGACTATGACTGATATGCATATGCCGTACGAGGACAAGGAAAGTTTACTTTTCCTAACCTGGCCCTTCTAATCTAACCCATGAAGAAGAAGCTACGCAACAGATTTCACATCTGTTGCAACAGCTGGGTATACTGGTATAACTGGTAGTGGTTTTGTTGCAACTTATTATCCATCTGTTGTATAAGTTGCGTTGGATTATTGATTCAGAGAACCATATGCAATAGATGGACCATCATTTGAATCTTTACAATTATTAACCTATTTAAAAATTTACTTCTTATATCACAGCATGTTGATATAATTCTCTGCCTCATGAGGAAAAGGCAATTAACGTATTGGGAAGCTTATGACGCTGCCGATAAGATAATGGACCTCAACTTCTACAAGAAGCTCAAGGATAGGTATGATCAACTCAATGGGGAGGCATTAGCCCTTGGTGTGGGAATTGATTTCCTAGTTCTTACGTTGGTCTTGGATGAAGAAGAAATGATAAAATATATTAGAGGGGAGAGGCCAAATCCATATGGTAAGAGCTGGACCGAGGCAAAGAGGATTTTTGCCGTCATTAACATGAACGGCATGGATTATCGGGCTGTTGAGATACTACTCAAGGAGGTAAATATTAATGTTTATGACTCCAACGTACCTCTCATCGATGATTTTGATCTTTTTCTCCTCGTGGAGCCACTGATGGTGTTGTTTCCTATCTTGTTGAGGGAGAGTAAAGTGATGAATCATTTGCCAAAGGAAGTATTGATGAAGAAATCATTGGATTTTAAAGGTCAAAATAAGGGAATAATCCTTCCAAAAGATGATGCCGCTAAAGCAAGAGGCTCACACGCTCTTGTACACATCGAATGTTTGCTGACCGACACAGAAATAGCTGAGCCAAACGTTATGGCAAACCTGCAAGAGGTCTGGGCTTATGGGGTACTAACGGGATGCTTGAAGCTTGTGTATATAGAAGAGCCCGTGAAATAGCAATTTTTAATTTCAAGTCGCCCTTCACTTTATTACATGTACATGTAGTGGCAATAATTTTTTTCTGATAAAAGTTTAGTTTTTTTATAATGCAATAGATTGTCAATCTATTGTAAAATAAATTGAATCTGTTCTGGCAGATAGTTTATCTATTGCAATAGGTTGGTCATCTGTTGTATTTCGCCGATGTTATTTCTATGAATAATCTGATAATCTAAGTCTAATCTGTTGCAATAGTGGGAAAACCTATTTCATAATTTCCAACAAATGACCTATATTTTGCAACATATGCCTAAATTTTTTTGATATTTTTCAACGGTTACGCTTGAATATCCATGTGCTCGACAACACCAAACTAGTAGCAAATAAATACACCACCATGAAAATTTCAACAATTAGGCTTGAATATCCATGTGCCCAACAACACCAAACCAATAGTAATAACGGCAATAATGTAGTATCTTCTTGCTCGATTTTGTTTCTCTTCAGAAGCCTTGACTTTGTTCAACAAACCCCAGATTACACAATTTTCTTATGAAGGGTTTCGTTCTTCATACCAATTAAAGTAATCACATCCACCCAATTTCTATAAAAAAAAGAGAACACAATTACAAAACAATTACAAGTCAATAACTAATCAACTAATTAAGTAAAAAAATATTACCTTTGAAATCTTACAAGTAAAAATCCTACGACCTAGATTTTGTTGAGTCCAAGAAGTCTTTAATAGAGATTCATGACCTCACTTACAATATCAAAAATCTTTATCACAAAAAATAGTGGAAGATACGCTCGACATTGTCAAGCTCAGTTGAAAAAAATAAAAGAAATAATTTGAAAAATTAAGATGACGATGAAGAAGAAGATTTGAGAATTTAGGGTTAAATTTTAGAAGGAAGATGAATATATAAGACAATGGGGGGAGGAAAATGACCGTTGGGGGCCAAGTGACGGCAAGTTAGCAAAATATTCCAAACTGACATATTTGATGCCTATTTTATTTTACGTGTTTAAAATGAACAATGTCTACTAGATGCCTATTTTATTTTAGGAGTTTGAACTGAACACCGTCGATGGGTTCCGCTTTTTTTTATTTCAATTCACTTTAAAATATTTACACATAGTGGCAATTTTTTATTTCCAACAAAAGTTGAATTTTTATAATGCAACAGATTCTCCATCCGTTGTAATAGTTATTCTACCTATTCTGACATATAGTTTATCTGTTGCAATAGGTTGGTCATATGTTGCATTATCTGGATGTTTCTACCTAAGTCCATCTGTTGCAACAGTGGGAAGACATGTTTGATAAATTCCAACAGATTACCTACCTATTGTAACATATGTCTGAATCTGTTCAATTTTTTCAACAGATGTATCGTATGTTGCAATAGATACATTATCTATTGCACTATTTAAATCTAGTATTCCTTTTCAATTAATAAGTTCAAATCTAAGGAATAAATAAAATTCATAGAAAAAATAAAATAAATCGAAGCCTTCAGAAATTAGCTGAAATAAGTTAACGAATAATAAAATGTAAAAAAAATTTTATGGGTACAGATCTCAATAAATACATCAACAACAATTTAAGTATGATGCCAAGGATTACTCTGACAGGCTCAAGCTATAAAGATCTACTCAGTATAGACAAGTTGTTCTTCATCTGGTGCTATGGAATTCGGCTTTGCTCGCCATGGATCTTTATTGTCGCTTACGTACGGTTTCTGTGCTTTTTGTTCTCCATATTTCCATAAAATAGTAGCATATTGTCAATGTTGTTCAGTAGTAGCTTCTTCTACATCCACCTGAAATCCAAAATTGGTCAATGCTAATCACAGAGATACAACAAAATGGAAAAGGATAACTCATCTGTTATAGCAAATCAAACAGGTCTTTCTCCTGTTTTAAATTGTCCCAAATAGATTATATTTTTTTTTGCAACAATAAATCAACTGTTGGGATAAATTTCTACATGAGGAATACCCTGTATGATAATTTCCAATGGATGAACCATCCGTTCTAATATATAAATCATCTGTTGCAGTAGATAGGTCATCTGTTGGTATAAATAAAAGCGGTACAAAGAGCTGTTTGATTTTCTAAAATAGATAAGACATATGTCACAATAGATACTTTATCTAGTGCAACAAGTTAGTCAACTGTTGCAACAGATGTATATATCTGTTTGATAATTTTCAGCAGATGTATCATCTTTTGAAATAGATATGTGTCTGTTTGTTTTGTTAGTTGGAAGACATATATATTCACCTTCTTCATCTTGTGTTTCTCTTCTTTTGACATTGTATGTTTCCCAGTGCAACACAATATAGAGGAGTTGCAATTTTGCTTTTTGAAATACTTGATAATCCCTGGAAATCACTTTACTTCTCGTCTTAGCCCTAATCTCTAATGGAGTGGATGGAAATAAAATACTCTTTGATGGAATGAGACCACTCTTATATGTCAATTCCTTTACAGAAGCAGTTAATGCATTAATAGCATTAATCACTACATCATGTTTCTCCCTGAAGTCTTAACACTTGTATGCAGAACATTTGCCGGGAGAGGCAAAATCTGAATAACCAGTATGATCATACTCATAATGGTTTGCTTTAAGTACTGTAATAGGAGCATCATTAGCACCAACATCAGCACCACTACCACCACTAACAACTTCATCACCACTAAGACCATCAACAATAACAAGCCCACCCTCCAAAATTATTTTTCTTGTAATGACTGTTGTTCCAAACAATTTTATTTTTATTATGTCGATGACCTTAGGGTCCGATAAAGTCTGCACAGACCATAAAGTAAGAAAAAATGACATCTTCAACTCTCAATTGGTCAGAACTAGCGATGGATGCACAATCTAACATAAATCATTATATATATTAGAATGATGATTAGATCATTCAAAAAAATTATTAATTAAAAGAAAAAATTAATTATAATTATACTTACCGCATCCTTCGGAGGGTTGAAGAGATCAAAAAATTTTATATTTTTATCAGTTTTGACCGACAACCATCTCAAGATTCTTGGACAGGAAACTCCTTCTGGGTAGTTCATTTGTTGTCTCAAATAAGGAATGGCTTCAAATGCCCAAGCCTTTAAAATAACACCAATAAATCAAAACCATTATTGAGTAAAAAAATGAATGATATCATAATAGAAGAAAGAAACATTTACCATGAAAGCCCATGGGAAGCCATATAAGTTGACTGTCTTTGGCGCTAACGGAGTCAACAAATATTTGACAGTCATTTTGAAGTTTTCATACCCCTAAGGATAGCTGTTAAACACCTCAAGATCCTCGGAGAGCTTTATTAAACTGAGCCTTATGTTCTTGTTAACGCCTCTCGCCCAAAGAATATTATGTACAAACCAAACCAAGCACAATGACCGCTTATGCTTCTTTGAAAGTCCTTTACTTTTCAACGCTTCTATTAAATTTTTGTTTTTGAAGCTTAGACCAACAATGGACACCAGGTCATCACGATCACACGAATTGCCTTTGCCATTTTTAGGTGTGCGGGGTGATTTTTTGGGGGTTAGAATAGGTATAACTTGATAAGAAGGATAACATTTTAGTCTAGTAACTATGGAAAGCTCCTTCCAACCAAAACAAACAGGCATGCCACAGTAATTTATCCACACCTCATCTATATTATCTTTGTTTTCATACATAAACCTACGCTTAAGAAGTTCATATACTATTTTCATTTGGAAACGAGCATTGTTGTTCTCCGACAAATCAAGATATTTCCCAAAGAAACTGTCCCTAAAATAAGCATCCAATTTTTGTTCTCAAAGTATTTTTCTAAAGGCGTCGAAAGATTTTCCCATGGCTGACTTAATCACAAAATCACCCGTTAAATCTGTGGCACCATAGCAGTACATTCTCACAAGATAACGATCAATGTTGAAGGCTTTGACCAACTCTTCGGTGGAAGGGCTATTAGCATTTGCATCATTTCTTTTAAAATATTCCTCCTCCCCGTGTTCATCATATTCTGATTCCGATTGAGATAATGTTTGTAAAGTAAGCTCATAGAGTGGTGAATGTAGCCTAGATGCTTCACTTATTTCTTTATTTGGACTTGATTCGATTTTTATTTTTTTGGGAACCACATTATCTAAAATTAACAGAAACATAAAAAAATATATTATAGTTGATTAATGCATCATTAAAAAGGGATAACAGTAAATCAAATAAGCAAAACAGTAAAATAACAGTTGCAATAGATCACCGATCTGTTGCACCAGGTATTATATTTATTGCAACATATAACCAACCTGTTGCAGTGGATGAGTAATCTGTTGGAATAATACAAAATATATCACTCATCTTTTAAGACAGATGAATGGTATATGCAATAGATCACACATTGTTGCAACATATGAGTGATCCATTGGGATAGTTAAATAATCTATTACAATGGATGAGTAATCTGTTACGACAATACAAAACAAATCACTCATCTATTGAGAAAAAATGAATGGTCTGTGCAGCAGATCACATATCTGTTGCAACATCATCTATTACAACATGTGAGTGATCTGTTGGAACAGTTAAATAACCTGTATCAATGACTGAGTAATCTATTGCGATAATACAAAATATATCACTCATCTATTAAGAAAGATAAATGATCTGTACAACATATCACATATCTGTTATGACATCATCTATTGCAATATATGAGTGATCTCTTGGAACAGTTAAATAACTCATAGCAATGACTGAGTAATATGTTGTGATAGTACAAAATATATCACTCATTTGTTGAGAAAGATGAATGGTTTGTGCAATAGATCACACATCTGTTGCAATATATGAGTGATCTGTCAGAGCAGTTAACTAACCTGCAGCAACGGCTGAGTAATCTGTTGCGACAATACAAAATATATCACGCATCTGTTGATAAAGATGAATGGTCTATGCAATAGGTCACATATCTATTGCAACACATGAATGATCTGTTGGAACAGTTATCAACGGTCAATACTATTTAGATTTCTTTCAACATAGGGTATCTATCACCGTAGATGAATGATCAGTTAGAAAATCAAGTCTTGGACATTTTTTGTTGGATGAGTTGATAGGATTTTATCCAACATGAGGTACATCTGTTCCATCTGATCATTAATCTGATGGTTCTTCCGTTGCATCAGATGGTTAATTAGTTGTATCTAATTTTTTATCTGATGCTTAAGTTTTTGCAACATATGGTTAATCTGTTGCATCCGATAGTTAATCTGTTACATCAGATGATTAATCTGTTGCATCAAAATTATAATCTGATAGTTTCTCTGGTGCATCAGATGGTTGATCTGTTTCATCATATGATAAATCTATTGCATCAGATGGTTAATATTTTGCACCAGATGAATAATCTGTTGGAGGAAACAAAAAACAGTAGCACAATTTTGTTCAACAAAAAAATAATAATTTCACCATTTTTACCAAGAACAAGAATAGCACAAATCAACCCAAATTGTTGTTTTATTTTTATAAATACAAACAATAAAAATCAAACTTCAAAAAAATGCAACAAACAACAAAAAATCATAATTTACTTCAAAAAGATAAGAGAAGAAATATCATAAATTAGGGTTTTATTCAGATCGCATTTCAAATTAATGCAACAAATATTGCAATTGTTAATCAATACTATAAGATAAGTTGGCTCAAGTTTCTTGTTTTCTTCAAAACTAAAAAACCATAAATTTTTACCTAAGAAAAAAAGGAACGATGAAGAATTCGAAGCTTTTGTGGTCGGAGAGCAAGGTAGTCACGTCGATTGAAGGTTGAAGTCGAAAAGGAACTTGAAGCCCAACTATTTATAGTCGAATGTTGAAGTCACCAAGGATTGAAATGAGAAATTTGCAGAACAGTTGGTTGAGAGAGAGTTGAGAGAAACTGTCAAGAGAGGGATGAGAGACAGGTTGATTTGAATTGAAGAAGGGAACTCGAAGCCTAACTATTTGTCGCCGGAGGTAGAAGTCACCGGGGGTTAAAGGGAGAAATTTTGCAGAACTGTCGGTTGGGAGAGAGTTGAGAGAAGCTGTCGAAAGAGGAGAGAGAGGTTGATTTGGATTGAAGAGGAGCGTAGGTTGGGTTGATTTGTATTTTGGAAAAGATTAGAACGTTTTAAAAATATTAATCAAGTCCACAATTAACTTAATCAAGTTTTCTAATGATGTTTCACTCTTTAAGTTGGTCAATGTCACCAATCCTCTATTCAAGACTTAAAAGACACCTTTCCTTCAATTTTCTCCACTTAAACAATACAATTTGTTTTTGAATTTAAGTTTTGTGAATTGTTATACAAAATATTCTTCTCTATAAGGTAACTTGACCTGCTATTACCTGTTATTCAATTTTTCTTTTTCAATTTATATGTAAAATATTGGATAACTTGCAATAGCACGTCAAATTACTTGATAGTGTAGAATATTTTGTACGCTGACACTATACAAAACTTAAACTCTTTATTTTACTCCCTTTGTTCCTTCTTATATGCTCCCTTTTCTTTTTTAGAGTAAAACCATACAATCTTTGATTGACATTTTAACGATGTATTTCTTAATCAAATTGAAAAAGGAAAAATTGCAATTTATTGTACTTTCATATAGTTTAGAATATCTACATTTTAATTTTCAAAAATTGAATTAATCTAATCTTATTTAACTTTAAAATTTAGTTAAATTGACTCACGAAAATCGAAGAAAGCATATAAAAGGAATGGAGGGAGCATGTTTCCGAACATTAAATGTATACTTGTGTCATATATACATCAACTTACCCTATCAAAATACCATGTAGATTGACTTCAGTGCCACCATTGGTAACATATCCCCAATATTGATCTTTTTTGATTTCCCAGAGTTGGGCAAACCAATCCAAAACTGCCATTTCGAAGTCTTTTGAATGGAAATCTACAGTGTTTTGGATGAAAGGATCACCGGCCACAATTATTTAGGTGAAGTGGAGGTAAAGCTGCATAGTGATCATAGCAAATGTTCACTGGATAACCTAATAAGAATAAGAAAAGAAAAAGAGTTGATTTAGTCATCTCATCACACTGGGTAAGTGGTGGAAAAGTATGAAGGCAATAAAAGTTACCTAAATGAAAATTGACTCGTTGGGTTAGTGTGTCTAAATAATTGACCAAGATTATGTCCAAGGGGGGATCATCATTTTTCATTCCTCAAGCTAGGCTCCATCACCTCAAGTGCAAGTTTTTCCTTGGACCTGCTGGTTTGCCACCTTCTGTTTCTTGTTTTCACCGTGAGGAAACAAACTTCGTCACGCTAAACCTCCAGGTCTTAAGACCGTTGGCTCAAAGTCCTGTCAAGTATATATCAAAATTCAATCAAGTAAATAAAAATATATTTTATCTAACGATGATGTAAAATTTTAGACGAGGAGATCGTACAAATCAACAAATGAGTTGTTTGCAATGTAAACAATGGTAAGAAGAAGATAGTGATGATGTTTGTTCATGTAACATGAACAGTACGTACCATTTTGAGTGCGAGGCTACCCATTCTCGTGGAGCACAAATTATGTTTTTTGTTTGCTAATTAGACTTGAAAACCAATTGATGAATGAATTTTGTTCATGTATCTTGTGTACCTATATAGCTACAAAAGATCAAGGGTTTGTACACCAATCACCTATTCCCTTCTTCCTCTTAACTTTTTTTTTTTTTGGTTTCCAGAGGTATCCCCACAGCCGGCAGCCGTGAGACTAAACCTCCGTTCCTCGGTCAGCGCATTTTGCGGTAGGGAACTGGTCACAGAGTTTGCTCCATTCGCCAGAGGCGGAGATCAAACCCCCGACCTCTTGCTTAAGGGACATAGTGCTGAACCACTATACCAACTCTGGTGGTTTTCTTCCTCTTAACTTCGTTCTTTAATTTTCAGCCATCTTTTTCCTGTTAGGGGTCTTGTAGAGTGTATTGAAAAAGTTAATACATGAATTAGTCTAATGTATTATTAGTACCTTGTTTGGTTCATTTCTTCATCTTGTGCATTAGTTATACACTCTATTGTGTATTGAGGTGTGGATTACTAATGCCACTCTTTTGCTATGTATTAGTAATACAAAGTAATTCAACACATGCATTAGCTTGAGTAATGACATAAGTACCCCTCAAGTCAAATCTGTTTAAAATATTTTTCAGTTCCTTCTCTGTCTCTATCGATGGAACAACAGAGGTATTTGGGATGACAAAATTCAACTTATAAGAAGCGATTCCCATCTGTGTGTGTTAGTGAAGAGTTCAACTAGTCACACTATTGCCTTGTCCATATTTTTAAATTTAAACACAAACTTGATATGTGGGATCATAATTTGATAGTGTTGATAACTAGGAGCATTTTTTTCTTTTTTAAAAAAGAACATATTGTAACCTAAAAATTGGTTCTAATCCAATAAAAACATGAAGGTGGACGAAATACTTTATCAATTTTCCTCGAGAAATTTGAAGCAATGATAATAGGCAACAACTCTTTACATTCATTTTGGAAGAAAAAGAAAGAGAAGTTTTCAATTAAAAGAGCTACTTTGTTACAAAAAAAAAATTAAAAAATGTGCAAGATTAAAGAATGTAGAAAACATTTTTGTAAATAGATATTTTTTTTATAAAGATTAAAGAGATATATTATTTATTGAAGTGTATGAAGTTTTGGTGATTAACATGATAACTGAAACATGTTAATTGACATGATCCATTGATATGCAGAGTCAAGGTGATACAAGTCCACTAATACATGAAGACAAAAACACTTGGTTCAGGAATGAATAAGCTGATACAGTTGGTAAAATCAAAGTGTTGATCACGTTTGTTAAAGAAGAGTTTGAGTTTGAAGATAAGCTGATGTAGTTGATAAACTCAAAGTGTTGATCACGTATGTTAAAGAAGAGTTTGAGTTTGAATATAACACTTGAGGAGAAGGGAGATAGATTTGAAGAAGGAGTTTTACTTGAACTAGGAGAATGACTTGAGGAAGGACTTCTACCTCACAAGAAACTTTGAAGAGTTGAGAATTGGATTGAAGAAAGAAGTCTTATTTGATGAATGGATCTTTGAGAGTTGTGGGTAAATAGAGGGAGTGACTTATACAGTCACTCACGCACTTATAAAGGAAAAGGCAATTGACAAATTGACTTGGTAGTTTCATAACTTGAAGAAACACGTAGTTGAACCTGGTGTCATTACTTAGAAAGTAAGGTGTCTTAGTTTCTATGTATTAGGTTTGGTTCTTGAGTTGTAATGTTTATGTAATTCTAGTCTCAGTAAAGTATAAACTGAGTTAGCATCACTATCTTCAAGTTTGGGAACTCGAAGACTTGGGAGCACATTCTTTGGGAGGTTTGTGTGTTTTGTAGAAGTAGGAATTAGAGTTTATAATTCTTAGATTACATAAGTTTTGTAATTTTCTGTTTGTCGAGGCTCAAAGTTGTTAGTGAAGTTTGGGGTAAAATTCTATAGACATAGGTTGTGTTTTTTACAACTTTATGAAGCCTGATGTTTTCCACGTGAAAATCATTGTCTCATCTACTTACTGTTTTAGCTTTGTTGAAACATGGTAGGCAACTTATTTCACTCATAGGAAACTATTAGGCTAAAATAAGTAAATAAGTAGGTCTAATACTTATCATTATTTTTAATATATCAAACCAAACAGTGTATAAGAAATAATGTCAGCATAATTAATGCAAACATAACTAATATCAATATTACTAATACAAATATTATTAATACATTATATTCAACATTATTCTTATATACTCTAATAAATGATTCATTAGTTTCTTCAATTTATCCCACTTACCTTTTCCAATAGTTCCATAAAGTAATTGCGAATGAACTTCTTCACTATATTGTTAGTTTTGATCCCGTACGTGGGAAAGTGACTAAACTTACTACCTAATATTATTCTATTATCAATGAGATGGTAAGCGAAGCCAAATCAAAATAAACATGCAAAGACTAGTGCCTGCCGCCACAACTCGAGTCTCTTATAGCAGCCATTATCAAACTACAACCACTAAAATGTTACTAATTATTTTTCTAACCTGACACTTTTGCTATGTATACTCTCAGACCTCTCTCTGTAACATCATTTTATTATAGCTATCTGATTTTCTTTTAAACCATTTTTCATGTTATATTTATTCTTTTATAATGATATTCTACTTATAACAATAATGATATTTATTATAGTGGTACACTCTCTGTAAAATTACTTCTCTCTACAATAACGTACTAAAATATTATATAGTAATATTTTGTAAGAAATATATTATGTACAAAATAAAATCGCAAAATATTTATGGTAATCATCATTAATGTCATGTACATCGTAAATTTCAAGTACGAATATCTTATTTAAAGGAAAAAGATTGTATCTAAATGATGCACATCAGTTATTTCATAACTTCACGAGGAAAAGATTACTAATGTTCAAAGACTATTAATATTTGTCTTTTCTATATTCGTGTTCTTTCTAATTTTGCATACTTTTTGTTATAACAATAAAATAAGACTTGAACGTCAAATGCCAGCATACATATATAACACTACCTCTTTTTAGCTGCCATGAAATTTTCAAACAAACATTATATTATCACTATAGAGAGATTTGACTTGTAGAGCATTTTTAAAATTCAATTTGAAATAAGAGGCAGAGAATGTTAATGGTTTAAAATCGGTGGATGAATTTAATTTTTAAAGTGAAGTTAAAAGAAAACATGATTTTCACCTAATAGAAAAAAAATTAGTGCGCTGATCGTAGGAACGGAGGATTATTCTTACCACAACAACAACTTAAATCCCCCTTTGTGTATTAGTATTTCTCTTTCCAAACGACTTAAATCTACTTCACTCTGCATACTATCACCAAACTATACATGCAGTAGCACTATATGTGTCTAATAGAAAAAACAAATGAAGCTAACTAAAGATTGGAGAATTGGTTAGCGGAGCAACAACAAAGACAGCTGGGAGTTTTCCAAATACACAAGTGAATCTTTGAAATGGTCTTTTTTAACTCTATTCTACACGAATTATAATTTAAGAGG
The DNA here is from genome assembly GCF_002878395.1 of Capsicum annuum. Classification (NCBI taxonomy): domain Eukaryota; kingdom Viridiplantae; phylum Streptophyta; class Magnoliopsida; order Solanales; family Solanaceae; genus Capsicum; species Capsicum annuum. The sequence continues at coordinate 143,339,672 of NC_061118.1, forward strand.
TTACTCATATGAAAGATTTTTTACTTTGAGTAAGTATATTTTAGTTGATAATTACTGGTTATGACTTTTCCTTAATTACAATCTTTAGCAATATTTTAATAAATACTTCTCTCTCCCTGTGTGTGTATTGTCCGTGTCTCTTCTCTTTTCTTCCTCATCTTTTTCTCTTTTCTTGCTCATCTCTGTCAAAGTTAAACTCTCATAATCGACATTAAAAAGTTTGAAACATTGATTTTGAGTTTGATTTTTAAAAATTATTATTATATTTGGATTCGAATTATGAAAAATGATTGGTTATATCTATCGAATGAGTAGGCAGATTAAGGCATAATCTCCTCTACTAATGAGCTGGCAGATTTGATTACAATCTGCTCCACAATAAATTGATAGATATGATTGCAATATGATGCTTTAAATATGGACATCATATATTGTTATTCTAGGAAAATAAATTAGAGAGAATCAGTTGATTCATATATCTCCTAGGAATTAGGGATTGATTAGATTATTTGATCTTCTTGTTCACCTATAAATATTGTACAACGCTAATAAATGAAGACATACTTTTGTAGTATCCAAACTTTCATGGAATCAAAGAAGAATTTTTTTTCCTTAATATCATATAGTTAAACCAGCCTTTCACGAAAAACATCTTTCTGGAACACCAAAAGAAGACAAAATGTCTTCTCAGGAAGTTTCGATAGAAAATATGATGACTCAAGGAGGCAATGTTTCTCACATGCCCTTCTAGTTAACTTCTCATAGATTAAAAGGGAAAAACTATCTGAAATGAGCACAGTCTGTTAAGCTTGCAATCGATGGTCGTGGAAAGTTGGGACATCTGACCGGAGAGAAGAAAAAGTCGAAAGTCAAAAACCCAAAGATGAACACATGGAGATTAGAGAATTCACTCATGATGCCTAGTTAATAAATTCCATGGAACCAGTCATAGGTAAGTCTTATCTTTTCTTACCCACTGCTAAGGATGTGTGGGAAGTTGTTAGGGAGACATATTCTGATGTAGAAAATGCCTCTCAAAATTTTGAGTTAAAAATTAAACTATGGCAAACAAAGTAGGGTGAGAAAAAAATCACTGCTTATTATAATGAAATGGTGTCTTTGTGGCAAGAGTTAGACCAGTGTTATAATGATGAATGAGAGTGTTCTGTGGATAGTGTTAGAGCAAATAAAAGGGGAAAAAAATGAGAGAGTTTGTCTTTTCTTAGCAGAATTAAATTGGGAGTTTGATGAGGTTAGGTCACGAATCCTAGGAAAAAATCCTCTACCCTTACTTCGTGAAACTTTTTCTGAAGTTAGAAGAGAGAAAACTAGGAGAAAGGCTATGTTAAAACCTGATTAAGCATTGAACTTAAGCCTGCTATAGACTCTTTATCTCTTGTAACAGTAAAAAATGAAGATGACAAAAAGAAAAGGCCATGGTGCGATTGTAATACCCCGTATTATTCTTAGCTCAGTTCAGCTCCTAGTGCATGCATAAGAGGCTTAAAACTTGAAAATTTCACTAAGTGTTGGGGACTTAGTCATTTTTAAGGCCCCTTAACTTCAAAAATTTTTAAATTGGTATTTTCGACCCCAAGGTGTTCGTTTTTGAGTTAATTCATGTTCAGGGGTGTAAGAAGCATGTCTCGGAAAAGTTTCAAAATTTTTGAATTAGGTTTGGGGCATGTTTGGATCACGAAACCCGAGAATCAACTCAATAGGGCAGCGTAACGGCATAAACCTTTCAAATGGGATAGGCTGGCCCGTTTCAGCCTATTTAGCCTGGCCTGACCCGGTATGACCCGGTCCAGTGGACCTCCAGATTGCTGGACTGTAGGTCACTGTCTGGGCCATCTCAATTGACAGGCCTGGTGGATCGACCCAGTAACAAAATCGGCCCGGTGTCCTACGAGCACCGTTTAACGGCTATAGTGCTTGTACAAGAACTAGTATTGCATGGGAATTTTTTATGAAAATAGAAGGAGAAAGTAAGGTGCAATGCAATATTTGTGAAATTATACATGAGTATAAAATTGGAGGCAATAAAGGGGGTACTGATTTGTTGATGAGACATTTAAGAGATAGACACGTTATAGAGTTAATTATTGCACAAGGTGGTGAGGCTGTTGATGTGCCAGCATACACTAGATTGAACCCAACAAGTGGTCAATTAATTAAGAATTATAATAAAATGAAGGACCGGGAAGAAAAAGCGAAAATGATAGCTGTGGGATTTTTGCCTTTCATTTTTGCTTCTTCGGATGCTTTTATTCATTATATTCAAGCAATTTATAATCCTATGTTTAATGGTATTCCTAGAAGTACTTGTCGGGCCAATATTTTTAGACTCCATGCACAATATATTTATTATTTATCTACATTATTAAAAATTATTCAATGTAGAATTGCTCTAACTTCTAATCTTGGTCGTGCTGTTAATAAAAGTAATTATTTAATAATTAATTGTTAAAGGATAGACAGTAATTTTATTATGCAAAAACATATTCTAACTTTTTGGTATGATGAAGATCGCAGACATACTGAAAAAAATATTTTTGAATCTATTACTAAAGTTGCAAAATATTATGGTATTGAAAGAAAAATTTTATGTATTGCATTTGATAATGCATCTAACAATAAGACTGCTATTGACAGGTTAAAAGTTGACCTTTCTCTGTTGTTACCTAAAATATTTCATGTTAAGTATGTTTTTCATATATATGATTTAATTGTAAAAGATGGTCTTGAATTTTTTGAGTTTTATATTGAAAAGGTCCGGCTTGCTGTTGGCTTTATTCAAGGAAATAATCGAAAAATCTGAGTGAGAGTATTTAAAGTTAAATGTGAATAAAATAGACTTAGACCGATATTAATGCTTGAAGAATGTAATACTTGATGGAATGCTACTTATACTTGTTTAAAAAACTTGTCTTGCTTATAAAGTTTCTATTACAATGACTTTTAATCAATATTGTGGTTCTTTTTCTGAGTGCATATTTCATGATTCTGATTGGGCTACAATTGATGATCTTGTTAACTTTTGGAAAATTTTTTATATGACTACGGTTGAATTTTCTGGTGCTTATTATCCTACTATTTGTAATATTTTAGCTTATTTAACCGACATTTCTTGTTTGCTTAAGGAATATAAGAATAGAGAAGGTTATGAAGAAGCTATTAGTTCTATGTTTGCTAAATTTTAAAAATATTTTTATCTGTTTCCCCCAATTTACTTGGTTGGTGCTATACTCAATCCATGTACGAAATATAATACTATGTGTGACTTCAATTCTATTATTCATAATTCCTTAGAGATAGAGCCTGAAAAAAAACAGATTTGTTTACGGCTATGCGAACAGTTACATAGAAGCATTATATAACCATTAGCCGATTTACTTGATGTAGCTGTACCGACAAATATCACTCCAACTGTCGCTCCTTAAGCTCCCCAGGAACCATTATCTTCTAAAAGGATGGCACATAGTAGTTTTCCTAATTATTTTTATGATTTAAATGTTTGGGATAGGGTTGCGACTTCAACATACACAACAAATTTTCGAAAAGAGCTTAAGTATTATCTTCGACAATCGATAGAGGATCGTAGAGCAAGTATCAACTATTGGATTGGTGGAAGAATAATGAAAGACAATATCCTATGCTTTCAAAATTATCTAGAGATATATTGAATGCTCCAATGTCAATCGTTGCAACAAAGAGCGCTTTTAGTCAGGGACGACAACAGCTTGGAGACAACCGACACTTATTGGGAAGCAATGCTATGAATGTTCTAGTTTTCCTTAGAGATTGGATTAGAGCGGAATAAAGAAATCAAGGAATAGAGGTGAAGCCGAAAGACGGACAGAAGCGTGAAGAAATTATGACTTCAAGGGAGAACTCAGCACAATCAAGTCCAATGCATGTTTTTTCCCTCATTGATTTTGACTTTCCTATGGCAATTTTCGCTAATATTAACATGCATGATTTGGAAAAAATGAAGTAAAATTTGTAGATTTTTCATTCATGTAAATTATAAGTTCTGGATCATTTTGCAATCAATAAAACATAACATTCATTCACTCCTTAATTTGTAATTTTTTTCATTTAAATTGAATTTGTAGTTTGAATTAAATACTTTTAATATATTACTATCAAATTTTACACTAAGTAATAAATATAACAAACATATATACACATAATGAAAAAATAAATATCTTTTAAGTTCAAATATAATGAAAACATATAATGAATAAATCTTCAAAACTTCAAGTATTATTATATTAAGTAGCATACATTGTAATCTTGTATGTATATATGTGTTTTCTAAAATACTATAACATGTAATGTATATATCTCAACTTTCAAGTGGTATTTAAAGAAGTATATATTCTACATATATGTGTATATATTTTCTATAGACTCTAAATTAGTATATATTTAACATATACATGTCTATATATTTTCTAAAGTAGTATATATATAGTGTATATATGTTGTATGTATCTTATTTCAAGTGGTATTTAAAGTAGTATATATTCTACATATATGTTTATACATTTTCTATAGACTAAAATAGTATATATTTAATGTATACATGTGTATATGTTTCTGAAGTAGTATTATACGTAATGTATATATTCGCGTACATATGTGCATATATTTTCTATAGAATCTAAACTAGTATATATTTAAAGTATACATTAGTATATGTTTTCTAAAGTATTATATATTTAGTCCATATATGTTGTATGTATATTATTTAAAGTAATATACATATTATGTAGCATATACTTTCTATAGAATCTAAACTAGTATATATTTAAAGTATACATGTATATATGTTTTCTAAAGTAGTATATATTTAGTGTATATGTGTTGTATGTATACTATTTCAAGTGGTATTTTAAGTAGTATATAGATATATATATATTATATTGTACATATATATGTGTATATATTTTTTATAGACTCTATACTAGAATATATTTAATGTATGCACGTGTATATATTTTCTAAAGTAGTATATATTTAGTGTATATATGTCGTATGTATATTATTTAAAGTAGTATATATATTATATTGTACGTATATGTGTGCATATATTTTCTATAGAATCTAAACTAGTACATATTTAAAGTATACATGTGTATATGTTTTCTAAAGTAGTATATATTTAGTGTAGATATGTTGTATGTATATTATTTCAAGTGGTATTTTAAGTAGTATATATATTATATTGTACGTATATATGTGTATATATTTTTTATAGACTCTAAACTAGTATATACTTAATGTATACACGTGTATATGTTTTCTAAAGTAGTATACATTTAGTGTATATATGTTGTATGCATATTATTTAAAGTAGTGTATATATATTATATTGTACGTATATATGTGCATATATATTCTATAGACTCTAAACTAGTATATATTTAATGTATGCATATGTATATGTTTTATAAAGTAGTATATATTTAGTGTATACATAGGTTGTATTCATATTATTTAAAGTAGTATATATATATATATTATATTGTACGTATATATGTGTATATATTTTCTATAGATTCTTAACTAGTATATATTTAATGTATACACATGTCTATGTTTTCAAAGTAGTATATATTTAGAGTATATATGTTGTATGCATATTATTTAAAGTAGTATATATATATATATATATATATATATATATATATTATATTGTACGTATATATGTGTATATACTTTCCATAGACTCTAAACTAGTATATATTTAATGTATACATGTGTATATGTTTTCTAAAGTAGTATATATTTAATGTATATATGTTGTATGTATGCTGTTTAACGTATTTAAAATGTATATAGGGGCGTCTATATCAAAAAAAATGTAAATTTGAATTTATTTTATTTTTTAAATTTTGACGGGTTTTGACCGATCAAAATCGGACAAATGCTAAGTGGGACGGTTTCAGTCTATTTCAGCAATTTTCACTATTTAGGTTCGACCCGTTAAGACTGACCCGGTACTGGACTGACCCAGAACCCGATAAACTTAGGGAGGCCAGTGCCGGTTTAAACCAGCCCAGCCCGGTTAACAACCATATCGCGACGTTAATCCTGATGGCACCGTCACCGTGTCGCATTGAGCCTTTAAAACGGTTCCAGTTATTAATTTAATGCCTGAGGGGCAATTGTATCTTTTTCCCAGAACCCAATTCATCAAATCACGAATTATAACACTAGTTAGGGCATTATTTTCCCATCTTCTCCAATTTCCTCTCAAAACAAACCCTCTCCTCCCCTAAGATCATCAAATTCCATTACTTATTCTCTAAGAAAACCATGAATTCAAGTTCCCCAATCCAAGAACATTCAAGAAAGCATAAGGTATGTGTGATGTTCATCCATGGGACCTTTTCACCCATGAAGTCCAAGAATCTCTTTTTATGTTTTAAATTATGAATTTTACATGATTAAGTTGAATTATGCCGATGAACATCTCGATAATTTGATTCCAAGTTTTGATTACATGTGTTTTCGATAGAATGAGCCATTGCATATTTTGAATATTGAACTCTTGCCATTTAAAAATTTATTTCATGGTTTTAGTATTATATAGAATTTAGTTTAGGTTTGCTTGACCATATCATACAAACTTCCAGTTATTTAGTTATCAGATTTTAGTAATTTAGTTTACAGATTATTTCAGAAACATTATATAACTGGTCTTGCATTCTCAGTATTTCAATTTTCATGCATGCATACTCAGTTATCTCATGCTATTCAATCAGTCATTACTTCATGCACATTTAACCCATACAATTCAGCCTAACCTCATCTCATATACCAGTACATTTAAAGTATTGACCACATACTCTTCTTTGTGCTATGATGTCTTATATCATAGGTTTGGATGCTCAGTTTTCTGACCATACTTAGACAGTCTAGCGCTTCAGCAGCAGTAGCAGTGGTGAGTCCTCATCTATCAAGGACCTATTATGTTTATTCAATATTTCCGCATTTCTTTTCAATTAGTCAGTTGGAGTTAGTTGGGGCGTGTCCCATCAACTCCTCGGTCAGTTTAGAGGCTTTCAGACATTCAGACAATCAGTTAGTTTTATCAATTTTATCAGTCTTGATTGATGTTTTCAGACTTGTGAATTTAATTATATTTTCAGTATTTAAAACCTTATAGCCGTATCAGTTATTTTTCGTGCATGTCTATTATCATTATATTATTCAGTGATCACAGTAGATACCAGCTCATGGGTTAGCTTATGGTCACTTAGTATCATTATATTTTCTGCGCTAGTCTCAGGTCATGATAAAACTAGGTATCAGAGCCTAAGATTTTACAGTGTCCTAGGAAGTCTGAAAGGCGCATTGAGTAGAGTCTTGTACATAGATGTGAAGCGTTCCACACTTCTGAACAAGAGGCTACAAGATAATTTGGGAAAATTTTCCATTTTTCAGTGTTCATGTTGTGCGAATGTGCATAAGATCTATTTAAAACTCTCTGTCTGACACATTCTTCCTTTCGTTTACAGATAATGCCTCACAAAAAAAACAACGAAAGAAGAAATAGAAATCAGCCCACACCTTCGCCTGTTCAGAAAGATCTCCTGAATGAGCAGGTCTCTCATGCTGAGTTTAGAGCTGTATTCACTACCCT
>NC_061118.1:143350328-143517164 GCF_002878395.1 Capsicum annuum
CCAAATCCTCGTTGATAATTCACTTCTTACTAGGGTTGATTTCTTATATCAAGCAAATAAATAGTAAGCAAGGCCTACTGTTTGCAACCAACAAAAAATAATTAATACAAAAGAATTATCAAGATGTTCCTACAATCAATCAAACCCTAACCAAATATTAAATTCATAGAGGAATAATCACAGATCCCACAACCCTAGTTGTGGGTTTTAGTTCCACATGAGAAAGAAAGAGATAGCAACAATTATATTCATCATTCAAAGTAATTCAACTTACAAAATATGAAGTATGAAGTTGATTCTCTTCCAAGTTCAAGAGAAAATTCCCACAACCAAATCAAAGAGTTGAAAATTGAATTCTAAGTTCTGAGACCCCAAAGAGAGGTGAACTCCCTTGGAATAAGTTTTCTGTCCCCTGATATGTTCAGCCCCCCTAATGAAACCCTAGAAGCTTCTATTTATATCCATAACTTAAAAAAATCTGAAATTAAATATTCAGAATTTTTCATTTAGGTGACGACTTATCAGAGTTCTGAAGCTTATCATAATATGTCGTCAGGCATACTTTAAATTTTTGACTTCTGCTTAAGTGTGACGACATTCTTGACGGATTATCAGACACCTGATGACTTATCACAGACATCATCACATCTTCACTTTAATTTCTCAAGAACTGCCCAAGCCTGACGACGAGCCTGACAGCTTATCACAACTCTGACGGCTTATCACAGGTTGTCGTCACTTCTTCCAGCTGAATCTCATTCTCTGTCTAAGGCTGACACTGAGTCTGAAAACTTATCAGGGAGTTGACGACTTATCATATAAGTTGTCAGCTACACTTCCCTTCTTATTTTGCTCAAAATTCAACTTTTTTCCTTCCATTATTGGTGGTTCTCTTGCATCTTGACTTTTACTGCAATATCAAAGAGAAAATAATCAAAAGCAACAAAAGTTGCTTAATACTTTACAATTATTCTCAGTTAAAAGCCTCAAATGTGTTAGCATCTTGTCACACATCAACACTCTCAACTTAAAACAATTGCTTGTCCTCAAGCAACTACATGACACCACACTACAATGCTTAACCAAGAGACACATAAGATACCTATGACAGTTGATCATCAATTTTAGTTCAAAACATATTACCCTCTCTATTTTCAATCACTTTACACCTAACTGTGTATATCAATAAAGATCAACAATGTGACACAAGGGAATCAAGATATGACATCAAATCAGCAGCAATAACTCTGCATATATACAAGTTACACTATCCAAACATGTAAGCAGCTAGCAATACAACCAATATGCCCTTACAACAAAGAAGTCCTTCTTCACTCATATATGTAAACAGGTATGTCAATGAGTGAACGGTCAAGAGACACTTACTCTTACAAAGAAGTTCTAATCAATGTATGCCAAATACCATAAGCTTGCCCTTATTATAATCACTGAGGCTTTCAGACAGTTAAGATAGGATCACTATAGGACTTTTCTTCAGCTTGTAATGTAGGCTTAGGGATGGTATGATACGCAAGGATATTTAAAGTGACTAACCTTCATTGGCACTACAATATTTTTGGGGTCTCACTTATCACCCTTTACCTTATTTCTCCATTTCTTGATTAAAGCACATTCAAGCTGAGTGCAGTTTTTATTCATTCATTTTCTTTTTATCATAACTTTTCTTTTCTCATTCTTTTTCTACCATACCGAGCCTTGCATATATATATTTTTTTATTACCCTTCTTCATACTCACTTTACATCATGTACCCCTATGATAGCCACTCTCAACTTAGGCCATTTGCCTAAGTCAAGGTGCACAATGTCCAAGGAGGACCAGGGCCAAAATAGGTTTATTATAGGCTATTCAGGCTCAAAATAGGGATCAAGGGATATTATGCATATAGGGAAGGTCATTTAGGCTAAAAGTGGGATAATATCAAAACGGCCTATGATCCTTTCCTAACCCCTATCCTTCAACCTAGGTAAGACCAACTGGGAAAGTTCTGGATTCAACATACAATGGGAACTAACTAGTATTTCACACACACACGATACAAAGGTACATCACAAGCTACTACCCATTCGGTCCATACAATTGTTTAGCAATGGTTATCATATCACTAGTACATTTAACAAGATTCATAGTGGTCACACATAAATGCATATCACACAGTTATAAAATAGACCATTGGAGAGGTGTTCAAAACTCAACAAAAATATGTTAACTGTCTAAGGTACTTGTATTTCTCCTAGTCAACTACAACATTTTACAACAAATCACGATACACCTAAACATACCGGGTCTACTAGGAACAAGACTCCGGGGAAAAGAGGCACAGCAACAAAAACCCCAAGAGGACATCAACACCCACAAGTAGCCCCACCATCAACTTAAAATCATACAATGTCCCTAATGCATCAAACAAAAACAAGAGAGTTAGAAACATATCTATGGCACCATGGGTGTGAAGATCTGATGTCAATCACATAATACGAATTCAAACAACAAAATACCTTAGGTTGCCTCCCAAGAAGTGCCTAATTTAGTGTCGCGGCATGACCTAAGTCAGCTTTTTATAAGTTATGGATATAAATTCATGGCGATACACTTGATGGAGACTTTGTATAGGGCTCTTAACTCTGATTTGGAATTCATACTCACCACTTATCCGTGGATACTGTGCACCTTAACTTAGGCAAATGGCCTAAGTTGAGGATGGGTATCATAGGGGTGTATGATGTAAAATGAGTATGAAGAAAGGTAGAGTAAGAGGAAAGAATAAAAAGCTGGGTGTGGTGGAAAAGAGCAAGAAAAGAAAAATTATGAAAAAAAGAAGTGATTGTAGAAAAGAACTGCACCTATCCTGAATAAGTTTGATCAAGAAAAAAGAGGATTAGAAAAAGGTAAATGAGTGAGACCCCAAAAGCTAGTGTAGTGTCAAGGAGGCTTAGTCACTTTAATATCATCAAGTATCATACCATCCCCTAGCCTATATTACAAGCCAAAGAGAAGACCTATAGTGATCCTAGATGACCTGTCTGAAGATCTTGGTAATAAAAATAAGGGCAAGCCTATGGTATTCAGCATACATTGATTGGAACTTCATTCTGAGAATGAGTGTGTCCCATTATAATAATTTGCTTCCTCTCATGTGAGAATGTAAGAGATCGTTGTTAATATATTAACCAACTAGGTTGGGGTCAAATCCCACAGGGAATATGGTATGAATTTAAGTTGTATGTGAGTTAATCAACTGATAGTTAGTAGTTTTCGGTAAATTGGGGGTTATGGGAAGTTAGTAAATAATTGTTGGTCACTTTAGTTTCAGTGTTTGTAATCAAGAGTTTATGGAAAACTAGAATTATGTTCACTATGGGTTTTGGTACTTGACAGATGCTAATAGTGATTCAAGATTCTCACGATAGGTTGGAACAACAGATTGTCTTTATTGAAGTTATGCCTAAATGTCTCTCGACCTACTTAATCAATTAATTACCTAATCCTCTTGGACTTAGGGAATTTATATTCACTGACCAGACTTCAATCTTAGGTTAACTAACCTTGTTACAACGTCAATTATTAAATGGAAGGTTGGTAGCTTCCAAGTCCCTATCAATAATTTACTTCCTACTATAGTTGATTTCTTATTTCAAGCAAATCAAAGAAGGTGCTATCTATCATTTGCAACCAATAGACAATAATTAAAACCTCAGAATTATAAAGGAGTCCTATTACCTTTAGAATCTTGAACACTTAGCAACTTACCAAGACCTAACCCATAGATCCCATAATTCGGGTTAAAGGGATTTAGCCACTCATAATGTAATAATCGATACAACAAGTTAAATTCATAATTTGAAAGATGAACTTACAGCAAGATGAATAGTAATGAGTGTTTCTCAGATTAGATCAAAGTAGAAATCCCAAAATACAGATGATAATCTCTTAAAAGTTAATTGTTTTGTTCAAGCCAAGAAACTAGAGAGAAAATAACAAAATACGTGCGTTCACATATAGGCTTTGAATCATCCTTAGAAAACCCTGAACTATGCTTTAAATACTTCAGCCTAATTATAGAAACAAAATCACAGAGTTCAGTGTTCTCGGATTAGGTGATGACATTTTGTGATGCCTTATCAGGAGTCTGACGACTTATCACAGATGTCGTCAACTCCTGTTCACTTTTGACATTCGTTGCCTTAGACTGATGATGAAGCATGACGACTTATCAGATCTTTGATGACTTATCACAAATGTCGTCAATGATTTACTTCAGCTCTTACTTTCTGTCTTAGTCTAACGACGATCTTGATGGCTTATCACAACTCTAACGGCTTATCACAGGTTGCTGTTACTTCTTCCACCTGAATCTCATTCTCTGTCTAAGGCTGACGTTGAGTCTAATAACTTATCAGGGAGTTGACGACTTATGAGACAAGTCGTCAACTACACTTCCCTTCTTATTTTGCTCAAAATTCAACTCTTTTACTTCCATTATTGCTGGTTCTCTTGTATATTGACTTTTATTGCAATATCAAAGAGAAAACAATCAAAAACGCCAAAAGTTGCGTAAGACTTTGTAATTATTCTCATTTAAAAGCCTCAAATGTTTTATCATTTGCTCACATATCTACACCCTCAACTTAAAACAATTGCTTGTCCTCAAGCAACTACATGACACCACACTATGATGCTTAACCAAGAGACACATAAGATACCTATGACAGTTGATCATCAATTTTAGTTCAAAACATATTACCCTCTCTATTTTTAATCACTTTAAACTCAATTGTGTATATCAATAAATATCAACAATGTGACACAAGGGAATCAAGATACGACATCAAATCAACAATAATAACCATTCATATATACAAGTTACACTACCCAAACATGTAAGCAGCTAGCAATGCAACCAATGTGCCCTTACAACAAAGAAGTCACTCTTTACTTATATATGCAATCAAGTATGTCAATGAGTGGACAGCCAAGAGACACTCAGTCTCAAAAATAAGTTCCAATCAATGTATGCCAAATACCATAAGCTTTCCCTTATTTTCATCATTGAGTCTTTCAGACAGTTAAGCTAAGATCACTATAGGACTTCTGTTTAGCTTGTAATGTAGGCTTGGGACTGGTATGATACGCAAGGATATTTAAAGTGAATAACCCTCCTTGGCGCTACACTATTTTTGGGGTCTCACTTATCACCCTTTACCTTATTTCTCCCTTTTTTTTATTAAAGCACATTCAAGCTGAGTGCAGTTTTTATTCATTCATTTTCTCTTTTTTCACAACTTTTCTTTTCTAATTCTTTTTCTACTATACCCAGCCTTACATATATATATATATTTTTTATTACCCTTCTTGATACTCACTTTACATCACGCACCCCTATGATAGCCATCCTCAACTTAGGTCATTTTCCTAAGTCAAGGTGCACAGTGTCCAAGAAGACCAGGGCCAAAACAGATTCATTATGATCTAAATGGGATGGTTATAGGCTTCATAAAAAGAAATAGGCTATTCAAGCTCAAAATAGGGATCAAGGGATATTATGCATACAGGGAAGGTTATATAGGCTAAAAGTGGGCTAATATCAAAACGGTCTATGATCCTTTCCTAACCCCTATCCTTCAACCTAGGTAAGAGTAACCGGGGAAGTTCTGGATTCAATATACAATGGGAACTAAGTAGTATCTCACACACACACGGCACAAAGGTACATCACAAGCTACTACCCATTCGATTCATGCAATTGTTTAGCAATGGTTATCATGTCACTAGTACTAATGCCATAACAAGATGCACAGTGGTCACACATAAATGCATATCACACAGTTATAAAATAGACAATTGGAGAAGTATTCAAAACTCAACAAAAATATGTTAACTACCTAAGGTACTTGTATTTCTCCTAGTCAGCTATAACATTTTACAACAAATCACAATACGCCTAAACATACTGTCTCTACTAGGAATAAGACTCCAGAGAAAAGAGGCACGACAACAAAAACCCCAAGAGGACATCAACACCCACAAATAGCCCCACCCTTAACTTAAAATCATGCAATTTCCCTAATGCATCAAACCAAAACAAGAGAGTTAGAAACATAACTGTGGCACCATGGGTGCAAAGATCTTATGTCAATCACATAATACGAATACAAACAACAAAATACTTTGGGTTGCCTCCCAAGAAGCACCTAATTTAGTGTCACGGCACAACCCAACTCAGAATTTTTCCTCCACCTTGAGGATATGAATTTCACCCCCAACTTAGAGTCCATCTTATTGCCTCGCTCATAGGTGGTGGTACAAAAATTAAAATGTCGAGTAATGGATTGAGCATGGTAAACCACTCATCCTTAAAGTGAGGTGTGTTTTTATGTTTCTTATCAAGTGTAAAATAAAGAATGTAGGATTTTTGTTCCTCATCTTCACACTCTTCCACTATTTTTAAATTATTCCACAAACAAGATATCATCTAAACATAATGTGGAAAAGTGCTTTGAGTGTGGCCCAACTAATTCTACTTCAAAATTTACACTATCTAGTACACGCACACGTTTATTCACCTTCTCAATGTTAGTCTCAAGATCAAGATGACAATCGAGTGATTGAGATTCTTCAATTTTCTCCTCAAATTGGCTAATTTCCTCCTCATATTCTTCTTTGTTTAGCCACTGTAAACATGGTGAGAGTGGTAACTCTTTTAGCTCTGCCCACAGATGTTCTTGATTTACTAAAATTCATTTCATCAATTTGTTCGCTTGAATCATGACAGTACACATATCTTTAGTATGATCACTTTGACCACAAGCCAAACACCAAGTTACAGTAAGTAGGACAGTATCCATATCATATTGTGAAGATCCCGTCCATGCACTTTTAGGTAAATTTGAATAGCAAGCCTTAAAATATGGTCCCCCACAATAATAACAAGAATCATTATCACTCAAAAAACCATCTATCTAGGCTGACATCTCAAGAAAGGTATGAGACATATAAAAATAAAAGAAAATAAACTAAACAAATTATACAAGTTTGAATTCAAGCAAGTAGGCTAAAATTCCAAACCAACTCAATACACCAAATTGCTTCCTCACAACGGTGCCATTTTTCATAACGCTCAACTTACACGTCAATTTAGTGCAAGGTGATCTTCGTCAATATATTTACCCAACTTTGGAGTCGGGGTCGAATCCATAGGGAACAATGTGAGTGGCGATTAAACTCGTTTGAAACTAAAGATACAAGTTAAATTCAAACAACTGGCACGAAAAAACAAAATGGGGTTTTTTAAAGATTGAACAAAAGTAATTAACACTTCAATTTGCCCTAGAATTCAAATCTTAAACTGCAATATTTCAAATCAATGATATCGACAAGCTAGAGTTGTGATCACTATGATTAGTAATCCTTCATTGAATAACAGTTGTAGTATTGGATTCTCATGACTTATGGGAAACACCAAATTATCTGTTTTGACAGACCATCTAAGTGTTTCTCAACCTACCTAGATGTTGAACTCCCTAATTCTCTCGAACTTAGAAAAGCATTCTATTCATACTAATTTTATCTTAAGTTGATAAATCTTTGTACAATATTAATCATTATATGAGAACTTAACTTTCCGAAATCCTCGTTGATAATTCACTTCTTACTAGGGTTGATTTCTTATCTCAAGAAAATCAACAGTAAGCAAGGCCTATTTTTTGCAACCAACAGAAAATAATTAATTCAAGAGAATTATCAAGATGTTTCCACAATTACTCGAACCCTAATCAAATATTAAATCCATGGAGGAATAATTATAGATCCCACAACCTTAGTTGTGGGTTTTAGTTCCACATGAGAAAGAAAGACATATCAACAATTATATTCATCATTCAAAGTAATTAAACTTACAAAAGATGAAGTATGAAGTTGATTCTCTTCCAAGTTCAAGAGAAAATTCCCACAACCAAATCAAAGAGTTGAAAATCGAATTCTAAGTTCAGAGCCCCTAAAGAGAGGTGAACTCCCTTGGAATAAGTTTTATGCCCCCTGATATGTTTAGCCCCCCTAATAAAACCCTAGAAGCTATTATTTATATCCATAACTTAAGAAAAATCTAAAATTAAAAATTAAAAATTTTTCTTTTAGGTGATGACATGTCTGACGGCTTATCAAAGTTTTGATAGCTTATCAGAATATGTCGTCAGGCATACTTTAAATTTTTCCCTTCTGCTTATGTGTGATGATATTCTTAAAGGCTTATCAGACACCTGAAGACTTATCACAGACGTCGTGACATCTTCACTTTAATTTCTCAAGCACTGCCCAAGCCTGACGACGAGCTTGATGTCTTATCACAACTCTGATAGCCTATCACAGGTTGTCATCACTTCTTTCAGCTGAATATCATTCTCTGTCTAAGGCTGACACTGAGTCTGATAACTTATCAGGGAGTTGATGACTTATCAGACAAGTCGTCAACTATACTTCCCTTCTTATTTTGCTTAAAATTCAACTTTTTTACTTCCATTATTGCTAGTTCTCTTGCATCTTGACTTTTACTGCAATATCAAAGAGAAAACAATCAAAAACGACAAAAGTTACTTAAGACTTTGCAATTATTCTCAGTTAAAAGCCTCAAATATGTTAGCATCTGCTCACACATCAATTTGTTGAACATATGAGGTAGTAAGAATAGTTTGGCTCAGTGTTAATGGTCGACGACTCTGGTTGGGAGGAACGTAGTACTATCTCACCATGCAATTGCCAAAAGACTCAATTAAAGTTGTAGTTGACCCTATAAGAGCTCACCCCTAGTCTTAGATTATTCAATTAAGGTATTATTACCCTAGTCCTAGATTAATCAATTAAGGTATAAGTCTAAAATATGAGGTAGTATGAATCAGTTTGGCTCATAGTGATCGATCGATGACTCTGGTCGGGAGGAACATAATACCGTCTCATCATGCAATTGCCAAAAGACTCAATTGAAGTTGTAGTTGACCCTATGAGAACTCACATTCAATTAAAGTATTAGTCTAAAATATGAACTCAATTAAATTATATATAAACAAATATTCAACCTGTTGCAACAGATATCTTTTCTGTTGGATCAAATCAAATAGATTAGCTAATCTGTTACAACATATTACGCATTTATTGTAGACTATCAACAGATTACGTCATTTGTTGCAATATATCATGAATCTGTTGTAAACAATCAAACAGATTAAGTCATATGTTGTGACAGATTATCCATCTGTTGTAAATTACCAAATGGATTAAGTTATATGTCATAATAGATTACCCATCTGTTGTAAATTATCAAATAGGCACTGTCATCTATTGTAGTTGACATTATGAGAACTCACCCCTAGTCCTAGATTAATCAATTAAGGTATTAGTTGAAAATATGAGGTAGTAAGAATTGGTTCGGCTCAGAGTGATCGATCGACAACTCTGGTCGGGAGAAACACAGTACCATCTCATCATGCAATTGCCAAAAGACTCAATTGAAGTTGTAGTTGACCCTATGAGAACTCACCCCTAGTCCCAGATTATTTAATTAATGTATTAGTACCCTAGTCCTAGATTAACCAATTAAGGCATTAGTCTAACATATGAGGTAGTAAGAACCAGTTTGGCTCAGAGTGATCAATCGACAAATCTGGTTAGGAGGAACGCAATACCATCTCATCATGCAATTGCCAAAAGACTCAATTAAAGTTGTAGTTGACCCTATGAAAACTCACATTTAATTAAGGTATTAGTCTAACATCTGAACTCAATTAAAATTATGTGTAAACAAATGTTCAACATGTTGCAATAGATTTCTTTTCTGTTGGATCAAATCAAATATATTAGGTAATCTATTGTAATATAATATGCATCTGTTGTAAACTATCAAATAGATTACGTCATTTGTTACAATAGATGACTGAGCTTTGGAAATTGCCAAACAGAAATTGTCATCTGTTGCACTTAAATATTTCAAGATCTTTTTTTTTAAATAATTTAGGTATTCTCTGTCCGAGATAAAAAAGTTAAAATACTAAGACGGTAAAAATTATTACTCGATACTACTTGGATAACTCAAAAATCTCCTAAGTGAGTAGTCTTAGCTGGTCTTTTCAATGTCACCATCTCCTCGTGCTCCTCAAAAGTTATTAATGAATATTTAAAATCCATATCTAGAACTCTCTTCTTCATCCATAAAGTAATCCAGACTCAACTCATCACTCTTCTTTATTCTCAATTCTAAATTATCTTTGTTTCCTTTTTTTCCTCTCTTTTTTCGGATGAGGATTCTTTAGGATCTTAACTAATCAATATATTTTCTCAACTGAACTGGATGTTCTAATCCTTTGCTTTTTTGACATTACAGGTACGGTTCACTATTGCTCTTTCCATCTCTTCTTCTTTTTTGTATGTCATTTAATGATTTACCCATTACCAATTTTCTATTTATTGAGAAAATTAAAGGAAAGGTGACTTTTAAGTCTTGAATGAATGAACCATTGTTTTTATTAAAATATACGAAAAAAAGTCATTTGTTGGGAGAACTTAAAAAGTTTTGTTGTCAGTATAGTTTTTTTTATGTCTTTTATTTGGTACTTTTGTTGTGCTATTGTTGGGGGTGGTGGTCGTGTGGAACATGTGACATTTGTGTTATGGATGGTGTTGGAACATATGGTATTGTTTCTTTGTTGTTGATGTTAGTGGTGGTGGTGTTGCAACAATTTTCTTAACTGTTGCAACTGATGAATCAACTGTTGGAATAGATGAAGTAACTGTTTGAAGAAATCAAACCAGTAGCAAGGCTAGTTTGATTTATTCCAACAAATGACCCATCTGTTGCAGCATGTCATCCATCTGTTGCAACGATGCCTCATTGGTTGAGCAGATGGGTAGTCTGTTGCATCATATTGGTCATCTGTTGATTCACTCAATTTTGTGTTACCCTTTTATAATGTTCTTTTTGTTTTCTTTTTGTTCTTCTCTTATTTGACATCAAATGTATTACTCTTGCTTACAGATAAAAGGAAGTGAAACTGGATCCATTTTTGCCCGGCCAGCATTAAAGGATAAAGTAAAGATGGGTTGGAGGAATAAGCTGCTTGCAGATAGAACCACTTCATATGTGGGAGGTATGTATTACTAATCAACCTATCATGAAAACACACATCCAGTACAATGATTTTGTGAATGTTTGTTCTTTACCCATTAGGCTTTAATACTTCAAACAAGATATGGTATTTTACATTTAAGATTGTTAGGTTTTGACTGGTAAGGCTGAGGGACCAAGACGGTGTTGTCGATACCCCGTTACAATTTAATAACGGTTTATGCTTATGTTTGTGTGTCAAGTTTGGGGAAGGGTTAAAGTTTTTGGCGACATTGTAAATATCTAATAGTGATTGGACCAGTTTTAATAGCTTAATGGACTTGGTGAAAGGCCTCTGAAGCCTCGCACTGCAACAAACAATGATGGAACCAATATAAATTCTCCTGGTCCAAATCTATATGGATGGGTTGTTGGAGGAAACTATTATACAGCAGAAGGGGTTTGGGAGAAAACCTATACGAGAAGGGGGAGGTTGAGAAGGCCATATATCATCTCAGTCCTTGTTTAGTGGAAACACAGGGTGGGAAGGAAAGTGTAGAAAAATTGGCTGATGAAATTGACATCAAAAATGAAAAAACTGGATGAGGTGCATATGTAAAAGTGTATCCAAAAATGAAAATTCATCAGTCATTGAAGAAAAGAAAGAATGGTTAACAGGACTGGAGATGGACACTTTACTCGAGAATGCGACTAGCGATCATGGCCTGAATGAAGACTCTCACAAAGTGCAGGACCAGAACTCTAAGGAAGCAGCTTTGCGAGCATGAAAGGTGGTAATATTATCGGTCTGAATTGAAACCTGAACCAACTACTCTTGTATTAAAAATACGGAATTATGTTAATTTCATTGGTGTATAAAAGTGAGTTCAGGTTTCTCATGTCAATTTCATTGGACATATATCAAGGTTTGAGATGATATATGGCCTTCTCCACCTCTTCCTTAGCGTACAGGTATTCTCCCAAGTACCTTCTGCTTTATAAAAGTCTCCTCCAGCAATCCATCCATATAAATTTGGAATAGGAGAATTTCTATTGGTTCTATCATTGTTTGCTGCATTACGAGGCTTTAGAGGCCTTTCAAGAAGTCCATTACAATCATTAAAACCGGTCCAATCACTATTGGATATTTACACTGCCGCCAAAAACTTGAACCCTTCCCCAAACTTGACACAAAAACATGAGCATAAAACATCATGAAATTGTAACGGGGTATTGACATCACCGTCTTGGAACCCTTTGGCCTTATCAGTTTGCACCTATCAAACTAAACTGTATAATGGAGGATCTTGTTTGAAGGATCATTGTCTAATCGATAAAAAACTGCATTCACAAAATCATTGAACTTTATGTGTGTCTATCACGGTAGCCTGATCAATAATATACATAACTCACATGCATGAAAATGCATGAAAATGGGATCCATTGCACGCACCTTATTCTTCCTACCCCATCAGGACATGTCAGACAGTGTTGTTTATTCATCTGTACATATATGATAACTATTAAAAAAGAGGTGTGAAGAGTCGTGACTTCTTATCTTAACACATTCAAAATAGCTGATGAATCGAAATCTCCATCTGTTGCAACTGAAGAATCAGTTGTTGGAAGAAATTAAAATATCTCCTCCGATATATGGTCCATCTGTCGCAACAGATAATCCATATGTTGCAACAGATGGTAAATCTGTTGCGACAGACCAGACTGTATTTTTATTCATCTACACACATGTGATTACTTCTTGCTAAAAATGTTTGTTTCAATTTAATTGTCCTATTTATAAAATCAAGAGAATTTTATTATATTCTTCCAAGATTACCCCTATTAGTAAATGACTACATAAAGTATATTATTCACATTTATACTTTTAAAGCATAATTAATAAGGCCAATTTTGTAAATTAATCACCTAATTTATATTTTTATTAATTGGTGTGTCAATCCCATAGGGCCCAACTAATATGAAACGAAGGGACTATTAAAAAGAGGTAAAGAGTCGTGACTTTTTATCTAGCATATTCAAAACAGCTAATGAAATGAATACTCCATCTATTGAAACTGATAAATCAGCTGCTAGAAGATATCAAAACATCTTCTCCAACATATTGTCTATCTGTCGCAACAGATAATACATATGTTGCATCAGATGTCTTATATGTTGCATATATAAACCATCTATTACAACAGATGGTAAATCTATTTTGATAGACCATTTGTTGCACATTCAATCTATCTGTTGCAACAGATGCTAAATCTGCTACGACAGATGGACGATCTGTTGCAATAGCTCAATAATAACGGCTTTTATCGAGTCTCAAACCATTTTTAAAAGGTGAGAAGCAATTAATGTAAAAGAAAAAGTCGCGACTTTTCACAGAAAATAAAATGCCACCAGTTTGAACGTAATTAATACAATGGAGCTGAACAGTCTTGCCTTTTGGCCTGACACGTCCAGATTTAATTCTTTATAAATAGGTCCCTCCTTAATCTTCATTCAACTTAACCGGTGATACAAGATCTCCACACATACAAGATCTTGTTTGAAGATCGATTGTGGCAACATCACCATGACTGGTGATATGGAATTTGTAATCTACTATTTTATGAGAGAATAACCTATTCCCCAAACTGATGTTCGTTGATATTTTTTTTTATTTCGAGATCAAATCAGGTTTTTTTTTCTGGGCACTTGAACTGCACACGCCTTTCATTAAAAAAATCACTATACTTCTCGCTTATTTTTTCAAACACAGCCTTGATGGAAAATTCTCTTTCATCACGAAACAATGAATTCACCGATTCAACTATGTTTGATGTCATAATATTGTACCTATAGAAAATAATCACTTAGTAAGACATCATACTAAACTTGTAAATAAAATAAGACATTAAATTCATAAGAATGTACCTATTTGCTGGACAGAATGCCCGGCTCCATCTCTCGAAACGACACGTGCAAGAAATTCTGCTACCTTGGGATTCATATCTGCTATTTGATTGAAATGGTCTAAAAACTCCTCCCTACTATATGCTTTATCTGCTCTATAAAAAGGGTGACGACCCTTTTGTTGTGATAGTTGTTTCGAATATTCTCTCCAAGATGCCTGATGCAACAACCAAAGTAAGCTTAAGTGAAGTAAAGTGAACCCATCTTTGGAATACTTGGATGCCTATCCGATACAAAACACAACTCTTTGGTATCTTCGATGCAGCGTCGCAGTTATTCAAAAAAATCCATAAGAGGCATCACATTCCTTGTCCGCTACACAAAAAGAGATAGGAAAGATGTGATTCTCTGTATCCTGCACCACTGCCGCTAGCAGAACTCTGTTATACCTGTTTCTCAAGAAGGTACCGTTGATGGTTATGCCTTTTCTCAAATGTCAAAAGCCTTGAATCCAAGCACCATAGGATACAAAAAAGTACTTAAACCTTCCGTTTTTATCCAAATGCAATGCCGTCTTACTTATGAGATTTGTGGACTTAATCATGTAATGGTAAGCATCCAGGACTTCATACCCATGCCCGAGTGTCCTCCTAAACAGGTCCTTGGCAATCCTCATGGTCGTATATACCTTCTAATAACTGATCAAGACATCCAAATCCATAAGGAGTTAATTGTCCATAACCCTTGTTGAAGGGTCTTTGCCATTGGAGAAACTACTCCTGAAATATTCACCAAGGATCTTTGTCGTGGCATGAGGATTTTGGCCTGAGATGTGCTCCGAACCATATGTGCGATGCTTTTCATGTTTATGAATGATGAATCTGTCAGAACTTTCATACTTCACTGCTCTCAACCACTATTTGAGGTTCGAATTAGCACAGTTGAAGCAAAAGACACTGCTCGAATTAATCACCTTCTTTATTCTAAAAAAAAATTTCAAGCAAAACATAAACAAAGTGTTAGATAGTTCATTCTTGTCCTTGAATGAAATTCCAATAAAAAATCCGGTCCCATCATCTTGAAGATTTCCAAACTGTGTCGATTGAGAAGAACTACACATAATATTGGTCGCATCAACGGGCGTAGGTGTTTGATCATCATCTAGAATATTCATGTCTAGATCATCTAACCTATCATCAAAGAAGTCTTTTTTTTCTTCTTCTTCTATGTTCTGGTTCTCATTCTCTCTCGTATTTTCAACCATGTACACCCTTAACACCGGCCTGGTTGAATCACTTAGATAAGCATGCAACCGAACATGATCGGTTATCTTGAAAGTCAGTACCCTTTGATTTTCAAAGGAGCTGTGTATGTAGTTGATGGCGAGTTCTTCTGGTTGATAATTCAGTCTACAAAAGCTGATGATTAAGTTCACAAATCATCATACGAAACATCACTTTGGGCTGACATAGCTATTGTCACTAGTATTTCACCCTCCTTCCAATGCCATATATAGATTGCTCTTCTTGACCCATTGGCCATGACAATCCACCCCTATTATTATTTATCTCTCTATTAGTGGTACCTAAATAAAGTCATTTGTTAAAAAAAATTGAGAGTGATTTCATAGTGTCGTGAATGAATCCTAACATATGTGTTATCGGTTGCAACAGGTAAGTGATCAGTCGCAACAGATTACTTACCTATTGGGATTCATGTTACGCTCCTGAATATCTGTTACAACAGATAAAGCATCTGTTGGGATTGATATTACAGTACTAAATCACCTTTGAAGCTGATTCCAACAAATGAGTGACATATTGCAATAGATAATTAACCTATTGCGACAGATGACTTACATGTTGTAATAGCTTAGTAATCTGTTGTAATAGATATTTACCATGTTGCAACAAACAACACTTCTGTTGGAATCATATTCAGGTTCTGTTGCAATAGGTTACTAATCTATTGAAACAGATATTTATAATGTCACTCGATAACTAATCTGTTGCAATAGATGTGTCAAATATTGAAATAGATGACCCATCTGTTTAAACATAAATCCAACATATCAGTATTCCATTGAAATAGATGTCTCATCTGTCACAACAGATGATTTATCTGTTTAAACAGATGGATCTTATATTGGATTCATGATTGGGTTCTATCCATTGTTAGAAAACAACAACACAATAGCGATTACCCAAATGACAAATTCAACTAAAAATCATAATTTGACTTACTAAGGTCTCCTATGAAGTAATGCTAAAGTGGAAAGTGACGTTCGAAACAAAATTTGACCTAAGAAATTGGTCAAATAGCAACAGTAGCGGTAAAAATAACAACAACAAATGGTCAACAAGAAGGAGATGAAGATGATAATGAAGTAGAATATAATGAATGAAGCAGTAGCAACAATGAACAACAAAAATTGCTAAGAGAGAGAAAACAACAATGGGTGAGAAGAGAGAGAAAGATGCCTTTTTCCCTCCGTTTTTCATTATATAGGATAACATTTGAATCAAAGTGTAAAAAACTTGTGGGTTATTTTCAAACTTCCCTAACTTTCTTAATCCATAATAAAGTAATTTTCACCTCCACCGAATAATTAAGACTTATGTCACCTACACCTCATTTTAAAACTCTTTTGTCACCTACAACCAAAAGCCCCGTTTAAGTGTATTAAATTTTTGTTACCATTATTTATGTAGGAGAGAGCTGCTTCCTAGTGGGATATTATATGCATCAAAAGACTCTCACTACCCGATCGCCAAAGCTGCATGAATGTACAGAATGGATTTTCAAACGATCAACACATCAGCAAATGGAGAGATGGCTTATTCTGGTTTAAGAGAAAAATTATTTCAAAATAAGGATAAACCAGCCATTATAAATGTCATGATTGGTATATATATATATATATATATAGTTACTCCAACCTCTATCATTTTTGTTTTTTCTTTTATGTACTTACTCCTCTTCAACTTTTCTCTTATAATGATTCTTTTCGTTGTAGGTGATACCTTCAAACGAGCTATTGATGACATTAATATTATTCTTGAGTGTATTGTGGCTATTTCACAAGATATATTTCACATCCACTATGATGCAGCATTTTGTGGTCTTATATAAATCTTAAAATCCACAGAGATACATTCTAATTATTCTTTATACAATTTGAACAGATGATTAGTTTCAAAAAGCCAATTGGTGTTAGGAAAGACATGCACACAATCAAAGAGCCCGACAGGGTAGCAGCGAAAAATAACCAAGACTAAAATTTTCCTTTCAACTTGAACCAAGAGGAGAAAAATAAATCCAAGAAAAATAGAGTAATATACAGAAAACAACTCAACCAAATAAAACAAGACAAGAATAAAGGCAATCACACGAGATACAAGATTTACGTGGAAAACCCTTCAGTGTGAAGACTAAAAAACCATGGGAGCAAAACCTCCACTATAATCACCAAAGAGTTACAATATTGTCCTCCAAAATTTTCACAAAACAAGTGCCAAACAACAAGAAACAATACATAAACCACAGCACCAAACACTAGAGAAATAAAGAAGTGAAAGCACCAAAAATGCAGCTACTATTTGGGAATAAAGAACAGGAGCTACAGGCTACCAAATCAAGCTCCGTCAGTTCCTAATAAAAGATTGAGATGGGAGAAACAAGCAGTCCAAAAAATTAGCTCAATCGGACAAGAAACAAAGCAGAAATTGCAATTTGAAGTTGACAGTTGTGGCTGAAATTTAGGTGCGAAAATCAGCTTTGTTTTTCTCTCTTTGGCTGCTGAAAACTCTCTTTTTGTGATGGTGAATAAGATCTAAAAAGATCAATCTATATGCCCCATAGTAATGGGTCTATGGGCAAAAGTGGGTTGGTCCAAATTAGGCTTTATTTATCCACATAGAAAGGGAAAAAGACCCAATAACCCAACAATTCTCCCCCTTCCAACTATGTGGAGGAGACCGCCATCCCGACGATCATGCAATAATCTTTGAACTTTTCTCTTGACAAAGCTTTAGTCATCATGTCGGAACCATTATCATCCATATGAATCTTCTTAAGATCAAGTAACTTAGAATCCAACACATTTCGAAACCAATGGTATCTCATATCAATATATTTAGACAGACCATGAAATGTAGAATTCTTGCCAAGATGTATGCCACTTTGACTGTCGGAATGAAGCACATATCTCTCTTGTGCACAACCAAGTTCACCCAAGAATATTTTCATCCAAAGCAATTCTTTACAAGCTTCAACGGCAGCAATAAGCTTAGCTTCTGTAGTAGATACAGCAACACATTTTTGCAACCTAGATTGCCAAGACAAGATCCCCTTGCAAAAGTAACCAAATACCCTGAAGTAGACTTGCGAGTATCAACATCACCGGCCATATCTGAATTAGTATCACCATAAAGAATAGGCTTTCCTACACCAAAACACAAACTCAGACTAGAAGTACTACAAAGATATCTCATAATTCACTTCACAGCATTCCAATATTCTCTTCCCAGATTAGAAAGAAAATGACTAGCAACACTAATAGCATGAGCAATATTCGGTCTTTTGCAAACCATTGCATACATCAAACTACCAACAGCTAAAGCATAAGGAACTTTCTTCATATCTTCCTTCTCATCATCACTGAAAGGATACTGCTTCGTGCTAAACTTGAAGTGCATAGCTAAAGGTTTACTGACAACCTTAGCCTTGTCCATGTTAAACTTTTGATGTACTTTCTGAATATACTTCTCTTGTGATAACCACAACTTCTTGTCCTTTCTATCACGGACAATCTGCATGCCAAGAATCTGCTTTGCTAGTCCTAAGTCTTTCATATAAAAAGACTTACTCAACTCTTGCTTCAACTTTTGAATCCTGCAAGCATTATGACCAACAACAAGCATGTCATCAACATAAAGCAACACAATAATAAAGTCACCATCAGAGAATTTTTGCACAAAAACACAATAGTCTGAAGTAGTCTTCTTGAAGGCCTGCTGACTCATAAAGGAACCAAACTTCCTGTACCACTACCTAGGAGCTTGTTTCAAACCATACAAGCTCTTCTTCAATTTGCAAACATAATTCTCTTTTCCTTTGACTTCAAAACCTTTGTGTTGCTCCATACAAATTTCTTCATCTAAGTCACCATGGAGAAAAGCATTTTTAACATCCATTTGCTCAACCTCTAAATCTAGACTACAGCTAAGCCTAGAACTACATGAATGGATGACATCTTCACAACAGGAGAAAATATCTCATCAAAATAAACCCCTTTTTTCTGGTTAAATCCCTTCACAACTAATCTAGCTTTGTACCGTGGAATTAGATTATCATCTTCATGCTTCACCCAAAAAACCCACCTATTTTTCAAAGCTTTTCTATCTTTAGGCAGCTTAACCAAATCAAAGGTATGATTATCTTGCAAAGATTTAATTTTATCTTCCATAGCATCAAACCACTTTTCTTTTTCTTCACTTTCCATGGACTCATCAAGACTCTCAGATTCTTTCCCGTCAGTCAAGAGTACATACTCACTGGGAGAATAACAAGATGAAGGTATTCTCTCTCTTGTAGATCATCTGAGAGAACTCTCTGAAGCATCAACAACTGGTTGTTGATCAACCATATCAACTTGTAATAGAGCATCAATAACTTCTTCCTGGTCATTCTAATCATGATCATCATCTTCATTATCAACTTGATTTTCATCATCATGAAGATTTTTTTCAGGAGTTGTAGTCAAAGGAACTAGATCAACATCAACTAGGCTCTCACTACTCTGTGAATCAACCTTCTCAGCTTTGTTAGAATCTTAAATTATTTGGTCTTTAAAGAACACAACATTGCAGCTTCTAACAAGTTTCTTCTCAACTAGATCATAGAAACGATAGCCAAATTCATCTTGTCCATAACCAATGAAGATACACTGTCTAGTTTTAACATCCAACTTTGACCTTTTATCCTTAGGAACATGTATAAAAGATTTACACCCAAAGACTCTAAGATGATCATAAGAAACATTCTTACCAGACCAAACTCTGTCAGGGACATCACTATTCAAAGCAACAATAGGGGATAAATTGGTAACATAAACAGCTGTATTAAGTGTTTCTGCTCAAAAAGAATAAGGCAGCTTAGCATCTGAAAGTATACATCTAACCCTCTCAACTAGTGTTCTGTTCATCCTCTCTGCTAAGCCATTCAACTGAGGAGTCTTTCAAGGAGTTTTCTGATGCCGAATACCCTGCTCTCTGCAATATCTATCAAAAGGACCAATATACTCACCACCATTATCTGAACAGATGCATTTCAATTTCTTCATTGTCTGTCTTTCAACCAAGGCCTAAAAATTTTTGAAAATATCAAGTACTTGATCCTTGGAATTCAAAGAAAATACCCAGAGTTTGTGAGAATGGTCATCAATAAAAGTCACAAAGTAAAGTGCACCACCATGAGACCTTACTTTAAAAGGACCGCACAAATCAGAATGCACCAACTCCAGCAAATCGAGTTTTCTTGTAGGCGGATGACTCTGAAAAGAAACTTTTTTTCTGTTTACCGGCTAAGCAATGAACACACTTCTTCAACTTTGCTTGTTTTACTCCAGAAAGCAAATTTTTCTTAGCCAAACTATCAATCCCCTTCTCACTCATATGACTCAACCTTCTATGCCACAACTCTGATAAAGTATCATTCTCCACCAAGTATATCAAGCCTCTAGAAGTAGAGCCCTAAAATACGTGCAAGTTAGACAACTTGTCACCTCGAGCCACAATCATCGAATCTCTAGTAAGCTTCCACTGACCAGCACCAAGGGTATTAACATAACCCTCATCATCAAGACTTCCTATAGAAATCAAATTCAGGCGAACATCTAAAGCATGCTTGACATTATTGAGAACTAGTTTGGAACCATTGTTACTTTCCAAACAAATCGTGCCAATGCCAAGTACTTTAACTTTATCATTATTGCTCATTTTTAACATCCCAAAATTACCTGGAGTATAAGAAGAAAATAATTCCTTCTTTGGCGTAACATGAGATGTAGCACCAGAATCCACAAACCAGCTAGACTCATCGTGAACAAGATTAATGGCATTCTCACCACAAGCAATAAAAAGATCATTATTAGCAACAACAACAACATAATTTTCATTATTGCCTTTTTTTTTGCCGTCTTATATCTCTCTTATGTTTGTAACAATATTTCATGATATGCCCCTTTTTGTTGCAGTAGTCACATGTAACATTCTTAAATTTGAACCTTAACTTGCTTCTACTTTTATCTCTATCATTTGAATCTCTAGACTTGTTTCTCTCCCTCTCTTCAGTAACCAAAACATCAGAGTGTAAAGATGAAGAAGATGAGGCCTGAGATCTTTTTCTCATCTCTTCATTCAAGACATCACTCTTAACATATTCTATAGTTACAATACCACCGGGAGAAGAATTAGTCAAAGAAACTCGAAGAGTTTCCCAAGAGTCAGGCAGAGTATTAAGAAGCCAAAGTTCCTAAATTTCTTCATTGAACTTTACACCCATTCTGGACAGCTGGTCAAGGACACCCTGAAAATTATTAATATGATCAGAAATAGGATTTCCCTCTTTATACCTGATATTCATCAATTGCTTAAGCAGAAACAACTTATTATTACCAGTCTTTGAAGCATAAAGTGTCTCGAGCTTTCCCACAAACTTCTAGCATGTGTCTCATTCACAATATGATTTCTAACATTATCTTTAACCCATTGTTTGATATAGCCACAAACCTATAAGTGCTCAAGTAGATACATTTTCTTGACAAATAGAAGATCTTTCATCTTGCCTTTCCAAGTATGATAGTTACTACCATTAAAATATACCATCTTGGTCATATTTTCCTCCATCATTCAAATCTAC
This sequence comes from Capsicum annuum, assembly GCF_002878395.1. NCBI lineage: Eukaryota > Viridiplantae > Streptophyta > Magnoliopsida > Solanales > Solanaceae > Capsicum > Capsicum annuum. Next base: position 143,372,262 of record NC_061118.1, read on the forward strand.
AATCAACAACAACCAACACTCTGATATCACTTGTTAGGAAAGACAGACACATAATCAAAGAGCCCGACAGGGTAGCAGCGGAAAATACCCACGACTAAACTTTCACTTTGAACTTGAACCAAGAGGATACAAATAAACCCAATAAAAATAGAGTAATATACAGCAAACAACTCAACCAAATGAAACAAGACAAGAATAAAGGCAATCACACGAGACATAAGATTTACGTGGAAAACCCTTCAGTGTAAAGAGTAAAAAACTACAGGACCAAAACCTCCACTATGATCACCAAAGAGTTACAATATTGTCCTCTAAAATGGCCACAAAACAAGTGCTAAACAACAAGAAACAATATATAAACCATAGCACCAAACACTAGAGAAATAAAAGAGTGAAAGCACCAAAAATATAGCTACTGTTCAGGAATGAAGAACAGGAGCTACAGGCTACCAAATCAAACTCCGTCAGTTTCTAATCAAATATTGAGATGATAGGAATAATCAATCCAAAAATTAGCTCAATCGGACAAGAAATGAAGCGGGAATTGCAATTTGAAGTTGACAGCTGTGGCTGAAATTTAGGTGCGAAAATCAGCTTTGTTTTTCTCTCTTTGGCTACTGAAAACTTTCTTTTTGTGACGGTGAATAAGACCTAAAAAGATCAATATATATACCCCATAGTAATGGGCCTATGGGCAAAAGTGGGTTGGTCCAAATTGGGCTTCATTTATCCACATAGGAAGGAAAAAGACCCAATAACCCAACAATTGAAAGTGTCACAATTTCTGATCGCAAGTTCTTAGGATGCCCAATGGCCTGTAGAGTCCAAATAACAAGAAAAAGCTACATCAATAATGTCTCAAGAAATGTGGAGTACATTGCTTCTGTAGATGCCACTATTTCTGGTAGTTGTAATGTTTTGCACTCCAATTTTCTTATGGTATAGTTTGAGCGCAAAAGGTCAAATTGGCCTGCAAAAAGATGTCAAAACATGCCTAGACAATGCCAAATATTTGAAAGATCGTCTTCAACAAGCAGGGATATAAGTGTCATGCTAAATGAGCTTAGCATCATAGTTGTGTACTTGAAAGGCCTCGTGACCATCAGTCTGTCCGTCGTTGGCAACTTTCATGTGACAAAGATATGGCACATGTTACCGTGATGCCAGGCATCACCCCAGATATGCTTGACAATTTCATCAATGAACTACTGCAACAAAGAAAACTATGCTAAGAATATGGAAAAGCCGATCCTCCTTGTGTTGCAGATGATATTGGTGCTCAAAATTGTGCATGCTCTTATCATAAAATTGACTACATTAGTCCTTAGAAGGCAAAGAAGGACAAGATCATCCAGCAATTTAATTTGTTCTATTAATATGTCTTCCACTCCATAGAGATGGCATTTTGTAACTCTTCATTAGTTCATTCTTTTATTTCAACACTGAAAGTGAATTGCATACGTGATCGTAATGACATAAATGAAACATTTTTTATCAAAAAGTCTTTAAACTCTTTTATGATCTTTGTGTAACATCAGCTTACTGTTAATTTGTGATTAAAATAAGATTATGCTTGTAGGAAACTGAGATGTACATGCTCACATAAATATTGTTCATCCAAATATATATATTTAATAATTAGATAGGTATTTTAAGAAAAAATAAATACAAATTTGTTTAACTGTCTTTCTTCCACAATGGGGAAGAACAGTCGTTGCGTGTTTACGTTAAGTTCTGGTTTATCATAATATAAATTATGAGTGGATCAAACACGGACAAAGTCACAAAACTACATACAACTTGATCACTAGTTGACAGAAAAGTGTCTAGTCTTCATGACCCCTTAGTCTTTGACATTGAGATAGTTTGGTGGTTCTGAAAAGTCCACCGACGCCCTTCAAAGATGGAGGAGGATAAAAAGCTTATACCCAATGTAGTAAAGAGCAGTACAATGTAATAAAGCTCTAGGGGGCTATTATACCCAACTAGTCAAGTGTAGTGCTTTTCATGTGTGTCTCGTGTTAATAAATAAAATTGTCTGTAATAGGATAAAATTATTTAAAAATAGCAATTAACAAATAAAATAAATAAACATCAAATAAAAGAAAAAAAACAAAAAAGAGAAATACTTATCTTATGAACCACATAAGTACATATAGTAAGTGTTGTGCTGATTAAAACAATCAAATAGACAGTGTATTGTACTTTTGTTGTAAGATATTGTAGCAAGAAGCTTTGCACTTCATGATCAAAATATATGTGACGTGCAAGTATTTAACTCTTTATATTATAGTAAGAGATAATTCTAAGTGTTTTTATTCATGTGGAATTCATATAGTTTGCATATTTTACAATAGGTAGAACAATTGAATGAGTTTTTGAGGTTCTATGCAAATTTATATATACACTCCTATTAAGAAGATGTTTTAAAGTACTTATAGTAAAACTTGTCCTACAACAACAGATTGTTTTATATTTCTTAATTTAAATGATAAGTTTAATATCAAAAAATTTAGAAGAATACACACATCTTTAATTTAAGATCATAATATCTAAAAATCTCTTTATATTTCTTAAATTCACACTTCATCAAAAATTAAATTAAAACACTTAATTTGAGAAAAAGAATGCAACAAAAGTTTTCCTCTTTAATCAAGTCCAAACAAAGATCAGATTTAATATCTCTTCTAAAGCCCTAAAAAAGGTTGTTTATGATTTCGCATTCGTCACTTCAATGCGTTGCTGCAAATTTTTGCAGCTCATAATTTGTGATCCCCTGCTACAATTCTTGAGGCAACCTTCTTGGATATTTGGGCTATAGGTGACAAAAGAGTTTTAAAATGAGGTGTAGGTGATACAAGTCTTAATTATTAAGTGGAGGTGATAATTAGTTTATTATGGATTAAGAAAGTTGGGTAAGTTTGAGAATAGCCCAGAAGTTTTTAAATTTATACTTCGATCGAAATGTTTACCTAATATAATGGGAAATGGAGGAAAAAAGGTGTCTTTCTCTCTCTTTTCATCCATTGTTGTTTTCTCTCTCTTAGCAATTTTTATTGTTCATTATTGCTGCTGCTTTATTCATCATCTTCTGCTTCATTATCATCATCTTATACTTCATTATTATTTTTATCTTCTTTTTGTTGACCATTGGCATTGTTGTTATTGTTGTTACCGCTACTGTAGCTATTTGACCAATTTCTTATGTCAAATTTTATTTCTACATCACTTTTCACTTTAGCATTACTTCATAGAAGACTTTGGTAAGTCAAATTATGATTTTTAGTTGAATTTGTCATCTGGGTAACTGCTATTATGTTGTTTTTCCAACAATAGATAGAACCCGATAATGAATCCCACATAAGAGCCATCTGTTTAAATAGATAAATCATCTGTTGTGACAGATGAGACATCTGTTTCTATGGAAGACTGATATGTTGGATTCATATGGCTGTAACATTAATTGAACAGATGGGTCATCTGTTGTAATAGATGATTTATCTATTTAAATAGATTAGTTATCTGGTGCAATGTGATAAATATCTATTGCAACAGATTATTAACCTGTTGCAACAGAACCTGAACTAGATTTCAATAGACGTGTTGTCTGTTACAACAGGGTAAATATCTATTGCAATAGATTATTAACCTGCTGCAACAGAACCTGAACTTTTTAGCAAACGATAAATATTTGTTGCAATATATTAGTAACCTGTTGCGATAGAACCTGACCTCGATTCCAACAGATCATCGTCTGTTAAAACAGGTAAGTCATCTATCGCAACAGATTAATTATCTATTACAACATGCAATGTGATAAATATCTATTGCAACAGATTATTAACCTGTTGTAACAGAACCTGAACTCGATTTTAATAGATGTGTTGTCTGTTACAACAGGGTAAATATCTGATGCAATAGATTATTAACCTGCTGCAATAGAACCTGAACTTTTCAGCAGACAATAAATATTTGTTGCAACATATTAGTAACCTATTGCGATAGAACCTAACCTTGATTCTAACAGATCATCGTCTGTTGCAACAGGTAAGTCATCTGTCACAACAGATTAATTATCTATTGTAACATGTCACTCATCTATTGGAATCGCTTCAAAGGTGTCTCAGTACTATAATATCAATCCCAACAGATATATAGTCTGTTGTAACATATGATTCACCTGTTATTATAGATGACTCTTCTGTTGAAATCAGCTTCAGAAGTGTAACATGAATTCCAATAGGTAAGTAATCTGTTATGACTGATTACATATCTATTGGGATTCATTTACGACACTATGAAATCACTATTAATGTTTTTTAACAAATAACTTTATTTAGGTACCACTAATGGAGGGATCAATAACAATAGGAGTGGATTATCATGGTCAATGAATCGAGAAGAGCAATCGATATGTATGACATTGGAATGAAGGTGAAATGCTAGAGACGATACCTATGACAGTCCAAAGTGATGTTTCGTATGATGATTTTGTGAACTTAATCATCAGTTATTGTGGAATGAAATGTCAATCGGAAGCTACATACACAATTTCTTTGAAAATCAGACAGTACTGCCTTTTAAGATAACCGATCAAGTTGGGTTGCATACTTATCTTAGTGATTCATCAAGGCCGATATTAAGGGTGCATGCGGTTGAAATAATGAGAGAGAATGAGAATCAGAATGTAGAAGAAGAACAACAATAAGACATTTTTTATGATAGGTTGGATGATCTAGACATGAATATTCCAGATGATGATCAAACACCTACACCCGTTGATGCAACCAATTCGATGGGTAGTTTTTCTCAATTGACACAGTCAGGAAATCTTCAAGATAATGGGACCAGTTTTTTTATTGGAATGTCATTCAATGTCAAGAATGAACTATCTACCACTTTGTTTATTTCTTGCTTGAAAAAAAAATTCAGATTAAAGAAGGTGATTAATTCGAGCAGTATCTTTTGATTCAAATGTGCTAATCTGAACTGCAAGTGGTGGTTGAAAGCGGTGAAGTATGCAAGTTCTGAAAGATTTATCATTTATAAATACGAAAAGCATCACACATGTGGTTCGGATCACATCTCGGGCCAAAATCCTCACACCACGACAAAGGTCCTCGGTGAATATTTCAGGAGTAGTTTCCCAGAAGGCAAAGGCCCTTCAACAAGGGTTATGGCCAATCATCTCCTTACAAAATTGGGTGTCCTGTTCAGTTATTGGAAGATATATACGATCATGGGGATTGCCAAAGACTTGGTTAGGGGGACACACGAGCATGGGTATACAGTCCTGGAGGCCTACTATTACATGATTGAGTCCACAAATCCCAAAAGTAAGATGACATTGCATGTTGATGAAAATGGAAGGTTCAAGTACTTTTTGTATCCTATGGTGCTTGGATTCAAGATTTTTGATATTTGAGAAAGGGCATAGCCGTAGACAGTACCTTCTTGAGGAGCAGGTATAATGGAGTTTTGCTAGCGGCGATGGCACAGGATGCAGAGAATCACATCTTTTTTGTCACTTTTTGTGTAGCTGACAAGTAATGTGATGCTTCTTATGAATTTTTTCTTGAACAACTGCGAAGCTGCGTCGAAGATACCAAAGAGTTATGTTTTATTTCAGATAGGCATCCAAGTATTTCAAAGATGGGTTCAATTTTAAGGAGGGACCTATTTATAGAGGATTGAATTTGGATATGTAAGGACAAAAGACACGTCTGTTAATCTCCATTGTATTAATTATATTCAAAGTGGTGGTATTTTATTTTCTGTGGAAAGTCACAACTTTTTCTTTTACATTAATCCTTCTCACCTTTTCAAAACGGTTTTGAGACTTGATAACGGCGGTTATTATTGAGTTATTGCAATAGATCGTGCATCTATCATAACAGATTTACCATCTGTTGTAACAAATTATCTGTATGTGCAATAGATGAGACATCTTTTGCAACATATGTATTAACTATTGTGACAAATGGACCATCTTTTGAAGATGTTTTGATTTCTTCTAACAGCTAATTCATCAGTTGCAACAGATGGAGAATTCGATTCATCAACTATTTTGAATGTGCTAGATAAAAAGTCACCGCCACTTCCTCTTTTTAACAGTCATCATATGCGTGCAGATGAATAAACACTGTCTGGTTTGTCGCAACAGATTTACCATCTGTTGCAACATATAGATTATCTATTGCGAAAGATGGACCATATGTTAGAGGAGATGTTTTGATTTTTTCTAACAACTGATTCATCAGTTACAGCAGATAGAGAATTCAGTTCATCAGCTGTTTTGAATGTGTTAGATAAAAAGTCACGACTCTTCACCACTTTTTTAATAGTCATCATATGTGTCCAGATAAATAAATAATGTCTGGTCTAGCGCAATAGATTTACAATTTATTGCAACATATGAATTATATGTTGCGATAGATGGACCATATATTGGAGAAGATGTTTTGATTTTTTCCAACAGCTGATTCATCAGTTGCAATAAATGGAGATTTCGATTTGTCAGTTGTTTTAAATATGTTAAGATAAAAAAATCATGACTCTTCACACCTCTTTTTTAATAGTCATCACATGCGTGCAGATGAATAAACAACACTGTCTTAATGGGGTAGGAAGTATAAGGTGCGTGCAATGGATCCACTTTCATGCGTAGGAGTTATGTATTATTGATCAGGCTACCACGACATACACACATAAAGTGCAATGATTTTGTGAATGCAGTTTTTCCCTGATTAGACACTGATCCTTCAAACAAAATCCTGCATTGTATAGTTTAGTTTAATAGGTGTAAAATGATAAGGCCAAAGGGTTCCAAGATGGTGGTGTTGATACCCTGTTACAATTTAATAACAGTCTATGCTCATGTTTCTGTGTCAAGTTTGGGGAAGGGTTCAAGTTTTTGGCGGCAATGTAAATATCCAGTAGTGATTGGACCAATTTTAATGGTGCAATGGACTTCTTGAAAAGTCTTTGAAGCCTCGCACTGCAGCAAATTACGATGGAACCAATAGAAATTCCCCTGGTCTAAATTTATATGGATGGATTGCTGGAGGAGACTTTTATAGAGCAGAAGGTGCTTAGGAGAATACCAATACAGGAAGGGGGAGGTGGAGAAGGCCATATATCATCTCACACCTTGTTTAAGAAGAAACACAGGGAAGCAATTAAGGAAATTCTAGCAAATTTAGCCAATAAAATTGACATAAGAAACGGAAAAACTGGATGAGCTTCAAATGTGGAAGTGTATCCAAATATAAGAATCCATTAGTCATTGAAAAAAAGAATAGCCAACAGGACTGGAGCTAGACACTTTACTCCAGAATAAAACTAGTGAGCATGGCCTCAATGAAGACTCTCACAAAGTGCAGGACCAGAACTCTAACGAAGAAGTTTCGCGAGCACATGAAATTAATATAATTGTCGATCAGAATTAAAACCTGAACCAACACCTCCTAAATTAAAAAATAAGGGAAGCCAAGCCGTCAATTTCTAATGTCTAACTTGGATGCCATGTGTAATGCTCTGAGTCTATACCCCAGATGCTACACGGTGCTCATAATCCCAAAGAACCATAAGCTAACCCAAGATTGGTACCTGCTGCAATAACTCAATAATAATACTGAATCATATGCAAAATTAGGTGGAAACATGCCATAAGGTTCAATCTAAAAATAATACTGAATAATACTGAATGTTGTATTAAATACCAAAACTAAACAAATTACTGAAATCTGAATAACTATCTAAAAACACTCTAGTCTGGGAAGCCTCTAACTGTCTGAACTGTGGAGTTGATGGGACAAGTCCCCAACTAACTCTTTCTACTGACATAAATTAAAATACTGTAAGTAGTAATCATGTCCTCTAACTAAGAAGACTCACCACTACACTGAATGCTGAAAGTCTGGTCTACTGAGGGTGCTCTAGAGCTCGTGTATCAGAACCTATGATATAAGACATCATAGCATAAAAACACCCGTCAGTACATTGAATGTACTGGTATGCTCTTTGAAGTAGGCTAAAATACATAGGTTCATATGCATGAACAATACTAACTGAATAACATGAGTATGACTGAGGATGAGCACATGCATGAATATGTATACTGTAACTGAGATCGTGATACACTGAATACTGAGTCTAAATACTGATTAACTGATTATTGAGTCTACTGATAGATGAATGACTGTATCTGATAGTCTTGAACTCTGTGGAACTATACTGAGTTCCATACTAAGCTAAGTAACTATATCTGATAGTCCTGAATCTGTAGAACTGAACTGAATTCTATTCTAATACTGAATCTGAAATTGAGACTGTGGGAGGTAATCATCTAACTAATATGCCCCTCTCTAAACTGATTGGGTTCCAACCTGTAACCCCATCTGGAGGGGTGTCAATACCGTGCCATGGGTAGAGACAAACTATAGGTTAACCCTTTCTGACAGGAAACTCTTCGCTGATAGGAAAAACTCAAATGATATTTATCAACCCTAATAATATTTGGCAATAATATATGTCAACCTATGTTGGCTACGTAGTTCTGGAACACAAGGATTGCTTCTAAGGATCACACCCTCTACTAGCAGGTGAGTCCCCATCCTTGGGTTCACTCGATACAGAATCCTACTCGCAACTGAATAGACACTGGACTGAGTTCTAAATTGTACTAGGCTGGACTGAGTTGTTACTGATATTACTATTTGACTAAACTGAACTGAGTTTAGTGGATTCCATGGACTGACAGAAACTACTAAATTTTGTTAACTGTATGAGTACTACTGAGTATTACTAAGGTCTGAACTGAGTACTGTAACTGAATTATGATCACTACTGAGATTTCCTAAGTTCCTGTAAATGACTGAGAATACTACTGATGGTGACGTGACTGATACTATTCTATAACTGAACATGGCTCTAGGAAATCAGCTAAATTATCGGGTACAAGTACCCCCGGGACTCGATAGCATAAATTAAAAGACATGGCACAAACTTGAAACATGTAAACTAAGATTAGATCATTTTTCATTCATTGGGGTACTTTAATAACCACTTGCATGACATAAACTTGAACATATGATAATATGTTATTATTTTCACTATTCAACTCACATGCTTAATTCATCAATCACTTGAAAGGTATAAAATATGCACATACTACTAAAACATGTAAGTATATAATTTCATATACCTAATTCACAATTTGAAAGCTTTAGCATGATTTTTACATGATAGGACATATAACTCAACTAACCCCACTTGAACTTATCATAAAACATGGATTGAAACCCAATTAATAGTTGTAAACATGGATATTATCAGACCCAACATGGAATTCATGAAATTCATACCATTAGAGTTTAAAATAGATTCTTGGACTCCAAGGATGGAAGGGACCCTTGGATGAACACTTCACATACCTTGATGCTTGAATTTTAAGAAGATTGATGGTAGAATTCTTGAGATTTGAATCTTGAATTGAAAACCCTAAGGCTTGTTCTTGAGAGATTTTAAGAGAAAGTGAGTATACTTTTGTGAATTAGGGCTGAATTTTGTGATTTTGGGGGATGAAGGTTGGGGGAAAAAAAAACAAATGCCCCCAAGGATGCAGTCTTTTAATGACTAAAAATTGAGTTACCAACGCGCAGGTCGATGCAGCGCGTAGATGGCATCAACCCAATAGCCAATGCATCGCACTATGTTCACGTTGATTCACTTGAATTGGACGCTGGTAGTTGGGGAAAATATTAATCAACATGATTTTCGATGCAGCACGCCAAGATCACGTTGATCTACTGTTTTAAGATTCCAAAGGAGCTTCAAACGAAGTTTAAAAAATCTGAAACTTGTCTGAAAACACCTACGGATATTCCTGATTATGAATCAACCTAAACATCAGCATTTAATGGATGTAAAGGTCAAGAAATAAGATTTTCAACATTATTAGGCTAAAATGACACTAAGTCTGAGTACTTATCTAAAATATTCTAAGTCTGGGACCCCTTGACAAGCCTAAAAGACTGAATTAAGCTTAGGATTTTGCGGGGTCTTACATTATCTACCCCTTGGGAACATTCATCCTCGAATGACACTGCTCAGACTGATGATATTGAGATACTGACTAAATTACTAGACATTAACATCTGGAACATCACTATATGATTGATATTATTGGTATTCTGAATTATCATACTGAACATGCATATCTGATACATTAGTATAGCTGAACATGATTCCTGAATGCATGACTGGGATTACTGATAAACTAAATCTATATACTGAACATGCATATCTAATGCATGGATACATGACTGAACTAGCTCATGAATGTATAACTGAACATGCAATGGTAACTAAAACCAAATTTTTAACTGATATCTGAACATGAAACTAAGTAGGTTCATGGAAAAACTTTTACTTAAACTGAAAAATACTGATGAACTCAAGATCATTTTTAGAGTACGCGTGAATGGTAAAATGAGAACATGACTGAGACTGGAACGTGGTACATGAATTGAATATTATGCACTGAATTAAGCCCTTTGAATATGTGGCTTACGACAGAGATTGGAACTTAAGGGCCAACTTATGAGTACCCACTACACCAAAATGGATTCATTACGTGAAGAGAACTGGAAGGTTTAGGACATGAAAGCTCGGGGTTATAGTGTATCTCCCCCTTGGGACATTATGTCCCTTGAAGAATGCTGACTTGGCTGAGATACTAAGGAAAACTAGGGTGATGTACAAGGCACCTATGAACTGAATCATGACTGAATATCTGGGATCTAAAATTGAAACATGATACATGAAATAAGCTGAACACGCACTACCTAATTGATCCATCTTGGAATAATTTAATTCATGAGACCTTCGGACAGAGTGACTAGATGGAAAGGCGGAAACCACACTACAAAAATTTATTTGTCTGACTACTACTACTGAATTACTGGCTTTACAGACTAACTAATACTAAAAACTTATTCTCAACTATACTCTCCACCTTAGTATGACACCTCACCTAGGATTACTAAAAAAAATATTCACATGGGCATTGCGCACGAATGCATAAGCATACTAACTTATCTGATTAACTAAATGACTGATAGCTGAATACTAGGCATGTAAGACTTAACTGCACTTATTCTGAATAACAGGACTGAAACTGTAGAGTGTCATGTACATGAGGTAAGGACTGACTGGGTAACATGAGGTAACTAAGCATAAATTCATGAAAAAAAATCTGTATTATTTGAGAATGCAAGGCCAAGCGTATAACATAATTCTGAAATATTCTGTAAACTGAAGTACTAAAATACTAATAACTGAATAATTGGTAACTGTACGCTATGGTTAAGCAAACCTAAAACTGAACTGAGCTACTGATTTGATTACTCGACTGAGACTGACATTATGACTAAAACTATAACTGAGACTACAATTGATACGATAACTAGGACTAAACACACTGTATGGCCTGAGTGAAGAATTCATGAGCTGCATGACCTGAGTTTAGAGTTTCTGTGATCATGGAACATGATTCGTAATCACTGAGTAAACTGGAACTCCTATACTAGGAACTATAAGCGTACATGATTTTAAAATGTATGAACGTGAGCTACGATCATAGAGCTGACATGTATGACATGGATAGATATCATGATAACTGATGGGTTTTGAGAGTCTGGAATATTATTCTGAGATGATCTGCATGATCATTTTCTCTATGAGAATTGACAAGAATGTCATTGATAAAATTATAATGAATATACCTAAGTACTGCTTGAATGTGCGGTTCATTAAGTCCATGAAAGCTGTTAGGACATTGGTAAGACCAAAGGACATGACTAAGAATGCCTTGAGTTTGTACCCCGGATACTACACGGTGCTCATAATCCCAAAGGACCATACTGAGTTCTGAAAGTTGTCTTTGGGATGTCACATTCCCTGACTCTGAGCTGATGATATCCTGATCTGAGGTCTATCTTACAAAAGTGACCGGCACCCTGAAGTTGGTCAAACAAGTCATCTATTCTGGGAAGTGGATACTTGTTCTTGACCATGACTTTATTTAGCTGATGGTAGTCAATACACATTCTAAAAGAACCATCTTTCTTATGAACGAATAGAACTGGTGTGCCTAACGGAGACACGTTAGCTCTGATGAATCCCTTATCTAGGAGATTCTTTAACTGTTCCTTTAATTCTCTGAGTTCTACTGGAGCCATTCTGTATAGAAGAATAGAGATGGGCTGGGTATCTGGGAGAAGATCAATTTCGAAATTGATTTCTCTTTCGGGAGAAACTCCGGGAAGGTCATTGGGAAACATATTTGGGAACTCACACGCTACTGGCACTGATTCAAGAGTAGGGGTTTCTGAGCTAGAGTCCTGGACTTGAGCGAGATGGTAAATACATCCCTTAGCTATCATCTTTCTAACCTGAAGGTAAGAAATAAGCTGACCCCTAAGTGCTAAAGTACTATCCCTTCACTCTAGGATGGATTCATCTAGAAACAAAAGTTGGACAATTCTATTTCTGCAGTCGACTGGTGCATAGCAGGAATGAATCCGATCTATGCCGAGAATGACATCAAAATCAATTATCTCTAATTTAACTAAGTCTGCTGAAGTGACTTTCAGAGATACCATAAAAGGACAGTTCCTGTATACCCACCGGTCTATGATAGATTTTCCCACTGTGGTAGAAACTGAGAAGGGCTCTGCTAGAATTTTAGGACTGACTCCAACATCAACTGCTATATATGGAGTAACAAAGGATAAGGAAGCTCCTGCATCTAGCAAAGCATAAACGTACAAATGGTAAACTTATAATGTACCAATGACCACATTAGGAGAACTTTCCTGATCCTGTCGGGACTGAAGAGCATACAGTCTATTTGGGCGTTGCCCACTGGTGGCACTGGAAGAGGCACCCTGCTGATTTGGGCAATCGGACTGAGCTGGGGGATGGTTATACTGACTTTAGAAACCTAACTGAGGACAATACCTAACCCTATGGCTTGGCTTGCCATATCCAAAACATACATCATTGCCAGCTGTACAGATACCCTGGTGGTTTCTGCTATATTTTTGGCAAAGTGGATTTGTTCGACCACTTTTTGGCCTTGACATTGTGGCCCTCTTATTATTTCTCCCTTTTTTCCTACACGACTTTGCCTCACTCTACGGAGCATAAAACATAAGCCTAGTTAGGTTAACATCTATCTGATTGTTTTGAGAAACTATTGAATAAGCTAAGGCGGTGAAAGCAGCTCTAAATTCACCTTGAGAAATATGCTCATTCAAGAGATCTGCCTAAACGTGGGGAAGGGTTGGCTGGTTTTCATTACTTCTTTCGTTAGCTTCTTTGGAAGTCATGTTCTGGAAGCTTAAGGAAGAGATAAGTTAGACTAAGAGGTTAACTTGATCTCATGCTTACTTGCACGACATAAATACTAAAAGAAGAGAAACTATTCCAAAAACACCGAATAGCCTCCTGTCCATAAGTGTGGCACGCAACACACCCATGCACAAGACTCTACTAGATGTGGCTTCCAGACTTCCTAGGACTCTATAGAACCTTAGACTCTGATACCAAGTTTGTAATGCCCTTAGTCTGTATCCCAGATGCTACACGATGCTCATAATCTCGAAGGACCACAAGCTAACCCATGACTGGTACCTGCTGCAATAACTGAATAATAATACTGAATCATATATGGAATTAGGAAAAAATATCCCATAACATTCAATCTGAAAATAATACTAAATGCAGTATTAAATACCAAAACTAAACAACGTACTAAAATTTGAATAACTATCTGAAAACACTCTAGTCTGGGAAGCCTCTAAATGTTTAAACTATGGATTTAATGGGACAAGTTCCCAAATAACTCCTTCTATGAACATAAACTAAAATACTATAAGTAATAATCATGTCCTCGAACTAAGAGGACTCACCACTATGTTGATGCTGAAAGTCTGGTCTACTGAGGGTGCTCTAGAGCTCGTGCATCGGAACCTATGATATAAGACATCATAGCACAAAAAGCATGTGTCAGTACTTTGAATGTACTGGTATGCTTAGTGAGGTAGGCTAAAATTCATGGGTTCATATGCATGAACAATACTAACTAAATAACATGAGTATGACTGAGTAAGAGACATTAATGAATACGTATATTGTAATTGAGATCATGATACACTGAATAATGAGTTTAAATACTGATTAACTGATTACTAAGTCTACTGATATCTGAATGACTTTATCTAATAGTCTTGAACTCTGTGGAACTGTACTAAGTTCTATACTGAGCTGAGTGACTATATCTAATAGTCCTGAATCTGTAAAACTAAACTGAGTTCTATTCTAATACTGAATCTAAAAATGAGACTGTAGGAGGTAATCATCTAATCGACGTGCCCCTCTCTGAACTTATTGGGGTCCAACCTGTAACCCTAGCTGGAAGGGTGTCAATACCATTCCACGATTAGAGACAAATTGTGGGTTAACCCTCTCTGACAAGAAGCTCTTCCATCAACCCTCACTGATAGGAAAAACTCAAATGAGATATATCAACCCTAATAATATTTGGCAGGAAGATATCTCAACCTATGTTGGCTACATAGTTCTAGAACACAAGGATTGCTTCTAAGGATCACACCCTCTACTAGCAGGTGATTACCCATTCTTGGGTTCACTCGGCGCTGAATCCTACTCCCAACTGAATAGACACTGAACTAAATTCTAAACTGTACTAGGCTAGACTGAGCTATAACTGATATTTCAATTTGACTGAACTGAACTGAGTTCGGTGGATTCTGTGGACTGACGAAAACTAATGAATTTTGTTAACTGAATAAGTACTACTGAGTACTGTGAATGAATTACGATCATTACTAAAATTTCCTAAGTTTTTGTAAATGACTGAGAACACTACTGATCGTGAAATGACTGATATTGTTCTATAATTGACCATGGCTCTAGGAAAACAACTAAATTGTAGTGTACAAGTATCCCCAAGACTCGATAGCATAAACTAAAATACATGGCACAAACTTGAAAGATGTAAACTAAGTATTCGATCATTCTTCATTCATTGGGGTATTTTAACAACCACTGGCATGACATAAACTTGAACATACGCTAACATGATATAATTTTCACTATTTCACTCACATGCTTAATTCATCAATTACTTAAAAGGTATAAAATATGCACATACTACTAATCAATAAATAAGTATATAATTCCATATACCCAATTCACAATTTGAAAGCTTTAGCATGATTTTCACATGATATGGCATATAACTCAACTAACCCCATCTAAACTTATCATAAAACATGGATTGAAACCCAATTAATAGTTGTAAACATGGATATTATCAAACCCAACATGGAATTCATGAAATTCATACCATTAGAGTTTAAAATAGATTCTTGGACTCAAAGAGTGGATGGGACCCTTGGATAAACACTTCACATACCTTGATGCTTGAATTTTAAGAAGATTGATAGTAGAATTCTTGAGATTTAAATCTTGAATTGAAAAACCTAAGGCTTGTCCTTGAGAGATTTTGAGAGAAAGTGAGTATACTTTTGTGAATTAAGGCTGAATTTTGTGTTTTGGGGGGCTGAAGGATAGGATAAAAAGACCCAAATACCCCCAAGGATGCGGTCTTTTAATGACTAAAAATTGGGCTACCGATGCACAAGTCGATGTGGCGCGTCGATGGCATCAATGCGATAGCCAACGCGTCACGCCATGTTTGCGTTGATTCATTGGAATTAGCCTTTGGTAGATGGGAAAAATATTAACCAATACGATAGTCAATGCGGTGCACCAAGATCACGTTGATCCACTATTTTAAGATTCCAAAGGAGCTTCAAGCGAAGTCCAAAAAATCTGAAACTTGTCCGAAAACACCTATGGACATTCCTGATCATGAATCAACCTAAACATCAATATTTAATGGATGTAAAGGTCACAAAATAAGATTGCCAACCTTCATAGGCTAAAATGACACTATGTCTGAGTACTTAGCTAAAATATTCTAAGTCTAGGACCCCTTGACAAGCCTAAAGGACTGAATTAAGCTTAGGATTTTGCGGGGTCTTACACCATGAATTATGTTTATGGCTATGATCAGGTCAATGGCAGTAGAACAAAAAGGTCTGAAGTTAGGCAGGTATAATGCCTTTTTGTTTTCACTGCCTTTGACCTGACCAGAGCCATAAACAGGAGGAATGGGATGCAAGTTTAACTGGAGAAATTGCCACCTTGGCTTGATCTCGTATTTTTAATTCAGGAGTAGTTAGTTCAGGTTTCAATTCTGACCTACAATCTTACCACCTTCCGTGCTCGTGAAGCTGCTTCCTTAGAGTTCTGGTCCTGTATTTTATGGGTCTTCATTGAGGCCACGCTCGCTAGTTGCAGTCTCTAGCAAAGTGAGCAACTCAAGTCCTCTTGACCAATCTTCTTTTTCTTCAACGACTGATGGATTTTCATTTTTGGATACACTTTCACATTCACCGCTCATCCAATTTTTTCATTTTTCATGTCAATTTTATCAGCCAATTTTGCTACACTTTCCTTTCTACCATGTGTTTCCTCTTAAACAAGGTCTGAGATGATATATGGCCTTCTCAACCTCCCCCTTCCCGCACAGGTATTCTCCCAAGCACCTACTATTGTATAATAGTCTTTTTTAGAAACCCATCCATATAAATTTGGATTAGGGGAATTTTTATTGGTTCTATCATTGTTTGCTACAGTGCGAGGCTTTGGAGACCTTTCAAGAAGTCTATTAAGCCATTAAAATTGGTTCAATTACTATTGGATATTTACACTACCGCCAAAAACTTGAACCCTTCCCCAAACTTGATGCAAAAACTTGAGCATAAATGGTCATTAAATTATAATAGGGTATCGACACCACCTAATTGGTCCCTCGACCTTACCAGTTCAAACCTAACAATCTTAACTGTAAAATGTCATATCTTGTTTGAAGAATTAACATCTAATAGGTAAAGAATAAATATTCACAAAATCATTGTACTGGATATGTGTTTTCATGATAGGTTGACCAATAATACATACCTCCCACATATGAAGTGGTTCCATCTGCAAGCAGCTTATTTCTTTGAACCCATCTTTACTCTAGCCTTTAATGTTGGTCGGGTAAAAATAGATCCAGTTTCACTTCTTTTTATCTACAAACAAGAGAAATACATTTGATGTCAAACAAGAGAAGATCAAAAAGAACAGTAAAAAAGGGTAACACAAAATTGGGCGAATCAACAGATTACCCATCTGCTCAACCGATGAGGCATTGTTGCAATAGATGGATTATGTTGCAACAGATGGATCATCTGTTGGAATAAATTAAACCAGTCTGGCTACTAGTTTGATTTCTTTAAACAGTTACTTTATCTGTACAAATGGGTAACACAAAATTGAGTGAATCAACAAATAACTAATTTTATGCAACAGATTACCCATCTATTCAGCCGATAAGGTATTTTGCAACAGATATAAAAATAACAGTTCGTTCATTCAAAACTTAAAAGTCTCTTTTGCTTTAATTTTCTCAATAAATAGGAAACTGGTAATGGGTAAATCATTAATATTAACAGATGTAATAATATCTAATTTAAATGGACATACAAAGAAGAATATGAGATGAAAAGAGCAATAGTAAACCATACCTGCAATGTAAAAAAAGCAAAATGATTAGAACATCCAATTCAGTCAAGAAAAGATATTGATCAATTGAGATCCGAAAGAATCCTTATCCAAAAGAAGAGAGAAAAAAAAGGAAAAAGTAAAGAAAGAGAATTGAGAATAAAGAAGAGTGATAGATGAGTTGAGTCTTACTTTACTTTATGGCTCAAGGAGAGAGTATTCTTCTAGATATGGGTTTTAAATATTCATTAATAACTTTTGAGGGGCACGAGGAGATAGTGACATTGAAAAGACCAGATAAGACTACTCACTCAGGAAATTTTTGACTTATCCAAGTAATATTTTTACCGTCTTAGTATTTTAACCTTTTTATCTCAGACAGGAAATACCTAAATTGCTTTAAAAAAAGGTCTTAAAACATCTAAGTAAAACAGATAACAATTTTTGTTTGAAAATTTCCAAATATCATTCGTCCATCACAACAGATGCAACACCTGTTTGATAAATTACAACAGATGTGTAAAATGTTTTAATAAATGACTTAATCGGTTTGATTTAATCCAATAGAAAAGACATCTGTTGCAATAGGTTGAACATTTATTTTTATACAACTTCAATTAATTTCATATATTACTAATACCTTAATTGATTAATCTAGGACCAGCAGTGAGTTCTCATAAGTTCAACTACAACTTCAATTGAGTATTTTTGGCAATTGCATATGAGACGGTATTGCGTTCCTCCTGACCAAAGTCGTCTATCGATTACTCTGAACTGAACCAATTCTTACTACCTTATATGCTCAACTAATACCTTAATTGATTAATCTAGGACTAAGGGTGAGTTCTCATAGTGTCAACTACAACAGATGGCAGCGTCTATTTGAAAATTTACAACAGATGGGTAATTTATTGCGACATATGACTCAATCCATTTGATAATTGACAACAGATAGGTAATCCGTTGCAATAGATGACATAATCTATTTGATTATTTATAAAAGATGAGTAATCCATTGCAACAAATGACTTAATCTGATTGATAACTTACAATAGATGGTTAATTTGTTGTAATAGGTTGAATATTTGTTTTTATACAATTTCAATTGATTTCACATGTTAGACTAATACCTTAATTGATTAATCTAGGACCAGGGGTTAGATCTAATAGGGTCAACTATAAATTCAATTGAGTCTTTCAGAAATTACATGATGAGATAGTATTGTGTTCCTCCCAACCAGAGTCATTAATTGGTCACTATGAGCTGAACCAATTCTTATTACCTTATATGCTAGACTAATACCTTAATAGATTAATCTAGGACCAGGGGTGAGTTCTCATAGGTTCAACTACAACTTTAATTGAGTCTTTTGAAAATTAAATGATGAGACGGTATTGCGATCCCCCCGACTAGAGTCATCGATTGATCACTTTAAGCTGAATCGATTCTTACTACCTCATATGCTCAACTAAAACCTTAATTGATTAATCTAGGACTAGGGGTGAGTTTGTATAGTGACAACTACAATAGATGGCAGTGCCTATTTGATAATTTAAAATAGATTAGTAATCTGTTGCGATATGTGACAATTCATTTGATAATTTACAATAGATGGGTAATCTTTCACAATAGATTACTTAATTTTTTTGATAATTTACAAAGATATGTATCTAATGCAACAGGTTGAACATTTTTTTTATATAATTTCAATTGAGTTCATAGACCTAAATTGATTAATCTAGTACCAGGGTTGAGTTCATAGGGTCAACTACAACTTCAATTGAGTCTTTTGGCAATTACATAATGAAAGGGTTAAAAACTACGCATATCTTTTATAATTTGGAAAAATAATTAAGATCAATTCGAACCAAATTAATATTTTCAAAATTTGTCATTCTTTTTCAAAATACAAATCAACCCAAACAAATTAACCATTTGCGAGAAAAACGTTTCATCATTTTAAATCTCGAGTTCTCGTTCTTTTCTCTTTCTCACTCAATTATACTATACAAACAACAGCTACTCCACAAATTGCTCTACCCTTCATAACAGATCAATTTTTTTCTCATTTCTGACCACATAGGTGTTATTTTTAACATCATTCTTGCTTGTATCAGTCATTTTCTCTGTCTTTGTAGGTAACAAATAGTTCGAGAAAAGTTCTATATTTGTTATTTTTTTCTAAAAATTAAGGGCTTTTAAGTTAATGATGAAAAATAAAACTTTTAGTTGTATTATCTTGGAGAATAGGTTTTAAATTTTGAGTTTTGATGGTAAAATCATAGGAGGAACTCGATAAAACCCTAGTTTCTGTTGCAGTGTTTTATTGACTATCGTGGTATTGTTGGATGGTGTTTGTGGTGTTGGTGGTGGTTATCGTTATCGTTGTCGTTGTCATGGCATTGGTGGTGGATATGGTGGCATTAGTTGGTAGTGTTTGTAATGGCATCGGTTGGTGGTGTTTATGGTGGCTGTCGGTGGTGTCAGTATGTGTGGTGTTTGTGGCATTGGTTGGTGGTGTTTGTGGTAATAGTAGTTGTTGGTGTGTCATTATTGGTGGTGTTTGTAATGTACTTTTTAAAATTTATGCATACATCAATTGTAATGTAATTTTTATTTTTCTGCTATTTGTAGGTAAAACATGTCTCCCAAAAGAAAAAAAAGTTAAAGTGGATCAACGTCTAACCACCCAAAAAAAAGGCTACAGTATAGAGAGATCCGGATGAGCTTTCTAAACAATCTCAGTTAGGAAAAGTGAAGATAAGGAGAGATATGAAAACAATGTTAAGGGAAGTGGACAAGGGTCTGTAGATGGTGATATGGAAAATGAAAGTGAGAAAAAGAAGGAATTAGAGAGTGAGAAAGAGAAAGAGGATGATCATCAACATAATGATAATAGATCACCAATGGGCATGAATTAATATCGACATCACAGTATGATCCTATCAAAACTTTTAGTATTAACAAGTTTTAAGTTGCGATGCCGATAAATGACCAAAAAGCAGAAGAACTAACTGGTGAAATTGTACTTAAATGTCAGATGCAGAGTAAATTTATTTATTTTAAGAAAATTATGAAGGACGAAAACATAGATGGGATTTTTAAGAAGACCTGCTTTGGACACTTTCTTAAGCTACCTGAGTCCCCCGCCCGTTTCCATATGAGGATAGTATATGGTTTTCTCAAGCGTACGATCAAGTACATGGGGGATGATGTAGATCCGAAGGAAAGGGCAAAAAGATGGATGAAATCTAGATCAACTACTGTGGCATACCGGTTTATTTTGGCTAGCAAGAGTTTGCCATAGTGACGAGCTTGAGATGCCATAGTCCAAAAAAACCACCTATCTCCAAGGGAACACCCCACAAAAGATCCAAGGCAAGAAAATACAAGAAAAAAATAGATGGATTGTTTGACATTGCTCGACGTGGCTACAAAGCATCAGATTTGTTGATAGATCTCATGAATAAAACCATACCAAAGAAGTACAGGGAGCAATTATGCTTAGTTTGGTTTGCCATTCAGTTATATTGGCAAGAGATGTCAATAAGGTCATAGAAGATGATTTTTTAGCGCATATTGAGGATTTTGATAAATTCAACAATTATCCCTGGGATATGACAGCTTCTACTTGACTGTCTAATATTTACTGACAAAGCTATCCTCAGGGACAACCACATTATACTGTGCAACAGAAGGGTAATCTGATGCAATACATTATTAATCTGTTGCAGAAGTTGACACTGTTAAAATGTAACCCAACTGTGAAAATTATTATATTATACGATTTAAATGTATCTATCTTTTTTTTCTAGGTTGTGCATCCATGGATCGTACCTACTGAGAACGAGTCGTTGATGACTTCTTATATTACTGTAGGTCATATTGATACTACAGCAGACCCAACGGAGGAGTTAATAAAAAAGATATTATCTGGAGCAAAAGCCATAAGAAGAGCAGTTAGGCAAGGTCAGCCTAATATTGAGGATCTTCATGACCAACCTATTAAGGTAGATTCGCCATCTTCTTCTGGTGGAGTTGTTGGTGTTGGTGGAAGACATGCTAATGTTACTACCACTTGTGATGATAAGCATGCTGATGCTCAAGAAAAATTAAATATGTTTGACAACACCCCTTTTCTCCCTTACACAGGTCCTTCTCACCCCTCTTCACCCTCCTATTCTCGTGAAGAATGCAAAGAGTGCAAGAATAGCCAGGATAAACTCTTTGAAAAAGTAGAGCCTATCTATAAAGCTTTCGAGGAATTCAAATTCAAGAGGGGTTTCATACCATCCAAGAAGGTGAGGGAGAAATACACTCCTACAATGTTGGTTAGGAGGAAGAAAAGAGTAATAACGAATGTACTCTCCGATCAAAAATAAAAAAATTACAACTCCTCCCTCTCCAAAATCTATTGAACTTTAGGGGCCATTCAATAAGGTGAACATATACGTGGAACTTAGATCCAAAGAAAAGAAGGATCTGCGATAGGCCAAGAATACCAAGCCAGGCGCACCAGATTACCCCAAGCCTCTTTTTTCTCCCCAAGACTTCCAAATTATGATAGATATGTGTATGCGGTACGAGGACATGG
This sequence comes from Capsicum annuum, assembly GCF_002878395.1. Taxonomy (NCBI): domain Eukaryota; kingdom Viridiplantae; phylum Streptophyta; class Magnoliopsida; order Solanales; family Solanaceae; genus Capsicum; species Capsicum annuum. Next base: position 143,394,560 of record NC_061118.1, read on the forward strand.
TAAGTTCACTTTTCCTAACCTAGCCTTCTAATCTACCCATGAAGAAGAAGTTACGCAACAGATGTGAAATCTATTGCAACAGCTGGGTATTCTGGTGCAACTGGTAGTAGTTCTGTCGCAACTTATTATCCATCTATTGCATAAGTTGCATTAGATTATTGATTCAGAGAACCCTATGCAATATATGGACCATCTTTACAATTACTAACCTATTTAAAAATTGACTTCTTATATCACAACATGTTGACAAAATTCTTTGCCTCATGAAGAAAAGCAATTAACGTACTGAAAGCTTATGACGTTGCCAATAGGATAATAGACCTCGACTTCTGCAAGAATCTCAAAGATAAGTGAGATCAACTCAATAATGTTGCATTAGACTATGGCATGGGATTTGATTTCTTAGTTTCTACGTTGGACTGGGATGAAGAAGAAATTATAAAATATGTTAGAGGGGAGAGGCCAAATCCATACGGCAAGAGCTGGACCGAGTCAAAGAGGATTTTTGTAGTCATTAGCATGGATGACATACATTACTAGTTGTGGAGATACTACTCGAGGAGGGAAAGATCAAATTTTATGACTTCAACGAACCTACCGTCGATGAGGTCGATCTTTTTTTCCTCGTGTAGCCACTGATGAGATGTTGCCCATCTTGTTGAGGGAGAGTAAATTGATGAATAATTTTCCAAATAAAGTGTTGATGAAGAAACCATGAGATTTTTAAGGTCGAAACAAGGGGATGACCCTTCCAAAAAATAATACCGGTTGCGCATGCAGCTCACTCGCTCTTGCACACATCGATTGTTTGCTGACCGGCATAGAAATGGCTGAGCCAATGACCTTTTTATACGACAACGCTGTGGAAAACCTGCAAGAGGTATGGGCTTATGGGTTACTAACTAGACACTTGGAGCCTGTGTATATAGAAGAGCCTATGAAATAACAATTTTTTATTTCAAGTCACACTTCACTTTACTTTAAATTTTATACATTTACATGTAGTGGAAATAATTTTTTCCTGATGAAAGTTGAGTTTTTTATAATACAATAAATTGTCAATCTGTTGTAAAATATATTTTATCTATTCTGGCAGATAGTTTATCTATTTCAATAGGTTGGTCATCTATTGCATTATGCTAATGTTATTTCTATCTAATCTAAGTCTAATCTGTTACAACAGTGGGAAGACTTGTTTGATAATTTCCAACAGATTACGCTTGAATATCCATGTGCTCGACAACACCAACCAGTAGCAAATACACCACCATAAAAATTCAGCAATTAGGCTTGAATATCCATGTTGGGCACCAAACCAGTAGCAATAACGGCAATAATGTAGTATCTTCTTGCTCGATTTTGTTTCTCTTCAGAAGCCTTGACTTTGTTCAACAAACCCTAGATTATACGATTTGCTTGTGAAGGGTGTCGTTCTTCATACCAATCAAAGTAATTGCATCCATCTAATTTCTATAAAAATAGACTTAAGTTATAAATATCTACTCAATATGGACAAGTTCAAGTTGTTCTTCACCGGTGCTATGAAATTCGGCTTTGCTCTTCGTGGATCTTTATTGTCGCTTACATATGGTTTCTACGCTTTCTGTTCTCCGTATTTCAATAAAAAGAGTAGAGTAGCATATTGTCAATGTTTTTCATCAGTAGCTTCTATATCCACCTAGAAAGCCAGAATTGGTCAATGCTAATCACGAAGATACAATAAAACTGAAAAGGATAACTCATCTGTTCTAGAAAATCAAACAAGTCTTCCTCCTATTTTAAATTGTCCCAAATAGATTATATTTCTATTACAATAATAAATCAACTGTTGGGAAAAATTTCTATATGAGGAAGACCTGTATAATAATTTCCAACAGATGAACCATCTGTTGCAACATATGACTCATCTATTGCAGCAGATAGGTCATTTGCTGGTATAAATAAAAGTGGTACGAAGAGCTGTTTGATTTGCTAAAATAGATGAGACATATGTCATAATTGATACTTTATCTGGTGCAATAAATTAGTTAACTATTGCAACAAATGTATATATTTGTTTGATAATTTTCAGCAGATATGTCATCTGTTGAAACAAAAATATGTCTGTTTGTTAGTTGGAAGACATATTTATTTACCTTCTTTAGCTTATGCTGCTCTTCTTTAGACATTGTACATTGCTCAATGCAACACACGGACAGAGGAGTTGCAATTTTGCTTTTTTGGATGCTTGATAATGCCTTGGAAATCACTTTCCTTCTCCTCTTAGCCTTAATCTCTAATGGAGTGGATAGAAATAAAATCTTCTTTGATGGAATGACACCCCTCTTAGATGTCAATTCCTTTACATAAGCAGTTAATACATTAATAGCATTAATCACTACATCATGTTTTGCCCTGCAGTCTTGACATTTGCATGCAGAACATTCGCTGGAAGAGGCAAAATCTGTATAACCAGTATGATCATACTCATAATGGTTTGTTTTAAATACTATAAAAGGAGCATCATTAGCACCAACAGCAGCACCACTACCACCATCAACAGCTCCATCACCACTAAAACCATCAACAACAAGAAGCCCACCCTTTAAAATTCTTTTTTTTGTAATGGTTGTTGCTACAAACAATTCTATTTTTATTCTGTCGATGACCTTATGGTCCGATAAAGTTTGCACAGATCGTAAAGTAAGAAAAATGGCATCTTCAACTCTTGATTGGTCAGAACTAGCGACGGATACACAATCTAACATAAATCATTACATATATTAGAATGATGAGGATCATTCAAGAAAATCATTAATTAAAATAAAAACTTAATTGTAACTATACTTACAGCATTCTTTGGGGGGTTGAAGAATCAAGAAATTTTACATTTTTATCAGTTTTGGCAACAACCATCTTAAAATTCTTGGATGGGAAACTTCTTCCTGGTAGTTCACTTGTTGTCTCAAATAAGGAATGGCTTCAAACGCCCAAGGCTATAAAATAATTCCAATAAATCAAAACCATTATTGAATAAAAAAATAAATGATATCATAATTTACCATAAAATCCCATGAAAAGCCATATAAGTTAATTGTCTTTGGCGCTAACGGAGTCAACAAATATTTGACAGTCATTTTGAAGCTTTCATAACCCTAAGGATAGCTGTTAAATGCCTCAAGATCCTCAGAGAGCTTATTTAAACCAACGGTTATGCTGTTGTTAATGTCTCTCGCCCAAACAATATTATGTACAAACCAAACCAAGCACAATTACAGTTTTTGCTTCTTTGAAAGTCCTTTACCTTTCAACGCTGCTGTCAAATTTTTATTTTTGAAGCTTGGACCAACAATGAACACCAGATCATCACGATCACACGACTTGCCTTTGTCTTTTTTGGGTGTGCGGGGTGCTTTTTTTTGGGTTAGAATAGGTATAACTCGAGAAGAAGGATAATATTTTAGTCCAATAACTATGGCAAACTTCGTCCAACCAAAACAAATAGGCATGCCACAGTAATTTATCCATACCTCATCCATCTTATCTTTATTTTCATATATAAACCTATGATTAAAATGTTCATATACTATTTTTATTTGGAAACGAGCACTATTGTCCTTCAACAAATCAAGATATTTTCTAAAGCAGTTGTCCCTGAAATAAGAATCCAATTTTTATTCTCAAAGTATTTTTATGAAGGCGTCGAAAGATTTTCCCATTGCTGACTTAACCACGAAATCACCCATTAAATCTGTGGCAATATCGCACTGTATTCCCATAGGATAACGATCAATGCTAAAGGTTTTGACTAACTCTTCATCAAAAGGGCTATTATCATTTGGATCATCTCTTTTGAAACATTCCTCCCCCCGTGTTCATCATATTCTTCTCCTGATTGAGGTAACGTTTGTAAAGCAAGCTCAAGAGTGGTGGATGTAGCCTAGCTGCTTCACCTATTCCTTTACTTGGACTTGATTCAGTTTCTATTATTTTGGGAGCCATATTATCTAAAATTAACAGAAATATCAAAAAATATATTATAGTTGATTAATATATCGTTAAAAAGGATAACAGTAAATCTAACAAGCAAAACAGTAAAATAACACTTCCAACAGATCACTTATCTATTGCACCAGGTAGAATATCTGTTGCAGCATATAACAAACCTGTTGTAGTGGATGAGCAATCTGTTGCAATAATACAAAATGTATCACTCATCTTTTAAGATAGATGAATGATCTGTGCAATATATCACACATTATTACAATATATGAGTGATCTGTTGGAATAATTAAATAACTTATTGCAACGGATGAGTAATCTATTGCAACAATACAAAATATATCACTCATTTGTTGAGAAAAATAAATGGTCTGTGCAGCAAATCACACATCTATTGCAACATCATCTGTGGCAACATCATCTGTGGACATGTCCTGTTGGAAGAGTTGATAGGATTTTATCCAATAGGAGGTTCATCTGTTGCATCAGATCATTAATCTGATGGTTCTTTTGTTGCTTCAGATGGTTAATCAGTTGCATTAAATTTTTTATCCAATACTTAATATGCTACAACATATCGTTAATATGCTGCATCAAATAGTTAAACTATTTCATTATATGCTAAATCTATTGTATCAGATGATTAATCTGTTGCATCAAACTTTTAATTTCATGGTTCCTCTGGTGCATCAAATAGTTGATCTATTGTGTCATATGACAAATCTGTTGCATCAGATGGTTAATATGTTGTACCAGATGGATAATCTGTTGAAGAAAATAAAAAATAGTAGCACAATTTTGTTCAACAAAAAAACAGCAATATCACTATTTTTACCAGGAACAAGAACAAAACAAATCAACTCAAATCATTGTTTTGTTTGTATAAACACAAACAACAAAAATCAAACTTCAAAAAATACAACAAACAACAAAAAATCATAATTCACTTCGAAAAGAGAAGAGAATAAATACCAGAAATTAGGATTTTATTCAGGCCGCATTTCAAATTAAAGCAACAAATATTGAAATTGTTAACCAATACTATAAGAGAAGTTGGCTCAAGTTTCTCATTTTCTTCAAAACTAAAAAAGGCCATAAATTTTTACCTGTGAAAGAAGAAAAGGAATGATGATGAATTCGAAGTTGTTGTGGCTGGAGAGTAAGGTTGTCACGTCGATATAAGGTTGAAGAATTTAAAGTTGTTGTGGCCGGAGAGCAAGGTTATCATGTCGATTAAAGAGTAAAGTTAAAAAGAAACTCGAAGCCCAACTATTTATCGTTGGATGTTGAAGTAGCCAAGGATTGAAAGGAGAAATTTACAGAACTGTTGGTTGGGAGAGAGTTGAGAAAAGCTATCGAGAGAGAGGAGAGAGACTGATTTATTTGGATTGAAGAGGGTAACTTGAAGCCCAACTATTTGTCGTTGAAGATTGAAGTCGTTGAGGATTCAAATGAGAAATTTGCAGAATTGTTGGTTGGGAGAGAGTTGAGAGAGGCTGTCGAGAGAGAGGTGAGAGACTGGTTGATTTGGATTGAAGAGGGGTGTTGGTTGGGTTGATATGTATTTTTGAAAAAATTAAAAAGTTTTAAAAATACTAACCAAGTCCACAATTAATTTAATCAAGTTTCCTAATGATGTTTGACCCTTTAAGTTGGTCAATGTCACCAATCCTTCTTTCAAGATTTAAAAGACACCTTTCCTTTAATTTTCTCAACCTTTTTCTCCTTATCCACTATATTACACTCCTCATTTTTTATTACACTACCTATTTCTTTGATGTTGTTGCATTCAAGAATATCTGTGCAAATATAATATCATCATACACCATAAGATATAAAAGACACAAATACAACTATAGCAATAGACAAAAACAAATTACTCTATCTTTATTTATTAACTAAAAGAAAGACAAGAAAAAACAAATCTCATTGAATATAGAAAAATAACATAAATCGAATCAAAGTCAAATAATAAAAGGACAAACAAAGAAGAAAAAGAAATAATAAATTCCCATCCAACTTTAGTTGGGATTAGTGACTATTACACGTGTGGGTGTGTTTTTTTAGTACACATATAGATATTAATACACACAATTTATAGTAGGTAAATTTAATTACACAATTTATATAAGGTAAATTTGATTACATGTATGATGTATAGCCTACTAGGAGGAATTCCTGCTTAAATCAAATTAGAAAAAATTTAATTGTCAGATTTTTTAATTAATAATAACCTTAAATATTAAAAAAATAATAAATGACAGTTTTATCTATTGTGAAAATTTTTAATGAAGGACAAAAAATTTAAATTATATTTATAAGGGTCTTCACACTTTTAATATATTATAGATTATAGGTTATAGATATAGATGTAGTATCTATGTTTAATCAGTCCAAATTATACCTGTTAATTGGACCGATCCGGATGAACCCGGCATCGATCCTGTTTATTTTACTGGGATTGGTTTGGGTGTGGTCTGGTCGCCCCGCTTACTTGTCCAATTTGTGCTTGGCCCAACAGTAAATATATCACTGAACACCAGCCCACATAGCGTTTTGCTCGATCTTAATGGGTCAGTCAGGGTCAATCCGACTCGGATATGATCAATGGGCCGATTTACTGATCCAAATGAAAAAAAGCCTAATTTGAATTTTGATGGTTCTTTTAATATACATTCAATATATACTATTTAAACTGCTACTTTAAGGACTATACACACGTACATTCAATAGTTGACTAGGAGTTAGTTAGGACAACTTAATTTGTTGTTTTAATTTCTAGTTATGTAATTTTATCAAGTTAAGATTTTAAGTTTGTATGTGGTTAAATTTAAACTATGTAACGTTATCAATTTAAGTTTGTATGTTTATGAATATCTAAGCATGTAATTTTATCAAATTATCTAAGTTTGTATGTTTGAAATTGGTAGTGTAGTATTAACATCTTGAACTTAAATTTGCATAACTAGGGCTGGGCATATTTTGGTTCAAACCAAAAAAAATGAAAAACCAAATCAAAAGTTAATTTTGATTTTAATTTTTCTTTTCTTTTTTTGGATCGATTTTGATTTCAAATTTTAGAAATTCGGTTAAATAGTTTGATTTTCGGTTTCTCTAAAAAAAATCAGTTAAACCAAAAAACTAGAATTATATAAATGATACATATATTTTATTATATATATATATATTCATTATAAATAATGTTTTTTTGTTAATTCATTTCATTTCATGTATGTTGAGTTATTTATATTTGAGAAGGAAAAATAGGTTTGAAAAAAATATTTTTTTTCGAAAAAAATATTTTTGCCAATTTTTAATGTCCAGTCATTACAAAGAAAGGGTCACTACTTTAATCTTCAAAATCGAAATAAAAATCCAAAATAATTGAGCCAAATTTGTAGAAATCGAACCAAACCAAATTTATTCTGTTTGGTTACGATTGTCATTTTCGTCAATCCAAAAATCAAACAATCGAATCAATATTAAACAATCAAATCGAACAAACCAAATGCTCACCCCTATGCATATCATACTACTTTAAAGAATAGATACATTCAATATATACTACTTAATATAATACATTAATGTATAAACATTCAACATATATACATTACATGTTATACTACTTTAAAAAATATACACACATATGTACATTCAATATATAGTGCTTAAAATAATACTTTAAAGAATATACATACAATATATACGCATTACATATACTACTTTAAAAGATACATACACATATACATTCAATATATACTACTTAATATACTACTTTAAAGAATATGCATACAACATATATACATTACATGTTATAGTACTTTAGAAAATATGCACACATATATACATTCAATATATACTACTTAATATACTACTTTAAAGAATACATATACAATATATATATATATATATATATATACATATACAATATATATATATATATATATTACATATTATACTACTTTAAAAAATATACATACATATATACATTCAATATATACTACTTAATATACTACTTTAAAGAATATACATACAACATATATACATTACATATTATAGTACTTTAGAAAATATATACACATATATACATTCGGTATATACTACTGTAATGAATACACATACAACATATACATTGCATATTATACTACTTTAGAAAATATTCATACATACATACATTCTATATATACTACTTAATATACTAATTTAAAGAATATGCATACAGCATATATACATTACATATTATACTACTTTAGAAAATATATGCACGTATATACGTTCAATATATACTACTTAAAAGTGTAATACTTAAATATATTCAAGACAAGTATTAAAATATACTACTTAAAAGTTAAACTTATATAGAATTTTTATATGTCAATACTATTAGTTTAAGTAATATCTGCTAATATTATTTTTCAATATATCATATATGTTTGTTATGTTTATTTAAAGCTTGATAGTAATATGTTAAAAGTATTTAATTCATATAAGATATTTAATTTAAATGAAAAAATATGTAAAGAGTAAATGAGCCTTGTATTTGATTGATTGCAAAATGATTCAAAATTTATAAGTTACAAGATTGCAATTGCATCTCACTATTTTCACAAAGTTAAATACTTGAATTGAAATATAACAAATTTCAATAGATTAAATGATAAATTGACAATTCTATAAATTTTGCATTATTTTTTCAATTCATTCATGTTAATATTCACGGGAATTGGTTGAGACTGTCAAAATCAATGGGGCCAAAGTCATACATTGGAATTGATTGTGCTAAGTGCTTCCTAAGCCGTAATTTCTTCAAGATCTTGTTCGTTTCCCAGCTCCACATACTGTAACACCGCGTACTTTTTTCTAGCTCAGTTTATCTTCTAGAGTGTCAAGGGTTAGCTTTGAAAATGAATAACCTTTAATACATATAGAATTTTCCAGCTCTAGACCCTTCAATGTGTAAAAAATTAACCTAGATTTCCAACGACTCCAATTTCGCCTTAATCCGATACTCGACTGAGAAGTTATGAAACTTTTAGTAAAGACAGTGTCTCAAAATGAGCAATACCGCATCGCGGTGACATTAAAAATGATACTTGTCTGATTTCTAATGGACCACCGCAATTGGTCCGCGTCGCGGTAAATTCCCAATTTCTGTTTGTCAATTTTCAGTGGTTCACCGCGATAGTAGCACATCACGGTGATGGCCTAAATGGCATTTGTCAATTTCTAGTGGCTTATCGCGATAGCCCTGCGTTGCGGTGGGTGGCCAAATTGGGATTTTCAGTTTCCGAGTTAAATTTTAAAAGGACAATCTAGTCAATTTCCAAACCCCCAATTCATGTAAAACACATAACTAAACCCATTCTAATCCTATTATACTCACTTTCCATTAATTCTCTCTCAAGAAAATCCTAGAACCTCAAAACACAACCTCCAAAAAATCAAATTTCCTCCATTCTTTTTCCAAGATAGCTCAAAATTAAGGATCCCCAATTCAAGAACTTCAAGAGTTCATCTTCAAAAGCACAAACAGGAATTCAAGGTCAAGCTTTTTATTCAGTTTTATCAATGAAGGTATGTGGGATTTACGAATAAGGATACTCTTTCATCCTTGTGCCCAAAACTAGTTTTAATTACAAATTTACATGATTTTGTATGAATATACATGAGTTTCAATTTAGGGTTCATACTCAAATATTGTTAATTGCAAGATTATGAGAATTCAAGTGATTTAGATGTTGAATTGCATGTCTACAATTGTATTTTTCAAATGTATTGCAGTAATTTCCAGATTCAGAATTGAATTATCAATATTTTCATTATTTAGCATGAAATTTAATGTTTTGATGTGAAATAGATGCATGGGTTATTAGCCCTAGTTTGAATGTTGTTATTTCAAGAAGATTGTCCTTTTAAGCATTCTATTGCCTTTTATATTCAGATTTTGAAAAAAGATTTGATCTTTTGATCTCAGTTTAGATATGAAATCCACCTTACAGATTTAGCTATAGTTTACAATAAATAGATTTACAAGAGGTTTTCATTGTAAGCCCTTATATTAGTTTTTAAAAGTGGTTTCCTACAGAATGACCATACAGATTAAAGGGAGTGTATTTAGCACCGAGTAGGTTATGTTTACATGCCCCAGAACTATGAGCCAACGTAGGCTCAAATTATCTGATTATTCCCATTTCTTTATGGATGACAGATACAAATGTGATCACTTAGATTAGGTTATACTCATTGGCAAGAGTATGACGCCTCTCCCCAATGTGAGGTTTTCCCATAAGGAAACTAGACGTTGGACTCCATGGTAGCTAACATGGTTTATGTCAGTTAGAAGAACTTCCCTAACAGTAAAGACTTTTAGAATAGTTTTTAAAGTATTTTGCCTCCTAGTAAAACCTTACAGAAGTAGAATAATCTTAACAGAACAGCTTTTAGAAGCTAAGTGTAAAGGCTCATAGTTTTACTCAGACATTTGCTTTATATAATCCTTTAGTCATAGATTTCAGCTTTCAGATTTTAGATATAGAAGTGAGTCCTTTCTACACTTAGACAGTATATTTTAAAGACAGAATACAAGCTCAGATTTTAGAATAAAATGTTATGACTCACTAGATTTGTACAGTGTGTTTTGCTATGCATAATTACAGATTTCAGCTTTCAGTTACTCAAGCTTATGTGAGTCGTTTACATTTAGCATGCATTCTTTGCAAATTGATAAAGTTGTTGATTTAATGTTTTACTTATGCATTCACCCTCATATACTTAATATATTCTCAAAGTACTAATCCACATACATGTCTATGTGATACATTGTATCATAATGTAGGTTCAGGTGCTCAGTTTCTACAGTGTGAGTGATTTTGAGCATCTCCATCTACATCTCGATAGTTGGTGAGTCCTCATTGTTAGGGGACCCAGTATTCGGTTTTTAGCTTATTAGTTTAGATGATTCAGTATTTTCAGATAGTTTGAGTCAGCTGGGGGTTTGTCCCAGTAACTCTCTAGTTATTAATAGTAGAGGCTTGTCAGACTACTAGATGTGATTCAGATTTTCAGTATTTACTTATCAAACTTGTGAGTTTAATGTTTCTCAATCATTATTTTCAGATAGTTTCAGCTTAGTTCATACAGAATTCTGCATTTTGGTTTGATTATATATTTTTATTTCCTCTAATTCAAGTTTTAGACTGAGTAGAATGCAGACAGTGTTAGCTTAAGGATACTCATAGTCTTGAGCACTGTGTGATGTCTCGGGGCCCATTTTTGGGGTGTTAAAAACTTGGTATTAGAGACTAAGGTTTATAAGAGTCCTAGGGAGTCAGACAAGTTGCGTTACGTAGAGTATTGATCATGGGTGTGAAGCGCACCACATTTATGAGAAAGAGGCTACGAGATTTTTTTAGGAAATCATCTCTTTCTTTTATGATCTATTGTGCTTACAGTATCTCTATCTGCTTTTAACTTATGCTCTTACGTGATAGTTGAATATGCCTCCTCCTCGAGCTAACACCTGTAGAAATGATAACCAGTCACCCCAGCTTGCTGACCCTCATAATGAGAACATATCCCATGCTAAATTTTGGGCTACCTTTCAGGCATTGGCCCAGGCGGTGACTGAAAATGTTCAAGGAAACCATTAGGTTGTAGTCCCACTTCAGCAGAATAAGGATTTAGCAGCAACCAAAATTAGAGACTTCATGAGAATGAATCTACCAGAGTTTTTTGGGTCAAAAGTAGGCAAGGACCTGCAGCTTTACTGAGATGAGGTGAGGAAGATCACCCAAGTTATGTATTTTTCTGAGGAGGAGAGTATAGAGTTGGCATCCTATAGTTTGAAGGATGTAGCATATGATTGGGTAGTTACGTGGAAGAATGGTAGAGGTGAGAATTTAGCTCCTATGAGTTGGCAAGTATTTTGGGATGTATTTCTAGACATGTTCTTTCCATGTGAAATAAGAGAAGCTAGGATAGAAGAGTTTATAAACTAGAGGCAGGGCTCGATGATAGTGAAGGAGTATTACCTTAAGTTCAATCAGGTGTCTAAGTATGCCCTTAATACGATGGTTGATCCTAGGGAAAGTATGAGTACGTTTGTTACTGGAGTATCTGGTTTGGTAGTCAAAGAGTGTAGGACTTTTATGTTTATTGAAGACATAGATCTTCCTAGATTGATAATTCATGCCCAGCAGATTAAGGCAAAAAATTTAAGGGGAAGAGAGAGGGGAAATAAGAAGGCTAGAATCGGTCAGTTTGAGTATAGCCAGACTAGATTTGGAGGGAAAAATCATTCACAGTTTTAGAATTGTTCATCTATGATAGCGCCATCTTCAGCTAGTGCTCCCTCTCCCAGAGCTAGGCAGGAGTAGTAGGGTAACACTTCTATGTCCAAATCTCAAAATAGTATGAGTGGAAGGCCTAATTATCCTTCATGTACTAAGTGTGATAAGAATCATCTTGGTGACTGCTTGATTGGACAGAAAGGTTGTTATGGTTGTGGTAAGTCTGGACATAAAATCAAAGAGTGTTTGCATGCTAAGTAAGGAAATAGGGATGCTCGTCCCTAAACCCAGGCTACTAATGCACCAGCTCCTCTAGGTCACCCAATTCCTCCTCAGGGTACATCATTCAGTACCGGTGGCATTCAGTGCCAGAATTGGTTTTATGCTCTACCATGCTATCATGAGCAGGAGGATTTGCCATATGTTGTTACTAGTATGCTACATGTCTTTCATCATGATGTTTATGTGTTGTTAGACCCCGGGTTAAGTTTCTCTTATGTGAGCCTACTAGTTGCAGTAAATGTTGGAATGGGTCCTGAAAAGATCCTTGAGCCCTTCTTAGTTTCTACCCCAGTGGGTGAGCCAGTTGTTGTCAAATAGATCTATAGAAAGTGTCCTATCACTATCCTTCATAAAATTATGTTAGCCGACCTAATAGAGTTAGATATGGTCGACTTTGACCTTATTCTTAGCATGGATTGGCTCTATTCCTATTATGCATCCATAGATTTTCGCACCCGAATGGTGAAGTTTCAATTTCCTGATGAGCTAGTTTTTTAGTGGGAAGAAAATTCAGTGTCTCCCAAAAGTCATTTCATATCCTATCTTAAAGCCAGAAAGTTGATCTCAAAAAGATGTATCTATCATTTAGTTTGAGTCAAAGACACTAAGTCTGAGACTCTAATAGTCCAGTTAGTCCGTGTATTCAATGAGTTTCCTGATATTTTTCCTAAAGATTTGCCAGGGATACCTCCCGATAGGGAAATAGAATTCGGCATTGACCTTCTCCCAGATACTCAGCTTATTTTTATTCCTCCATATTGTATGGCTCCCACTGAGCTTAAAGATTTAAAAAGGCAGCTTAAAGATCTTTTAGATAAAGGTTTCATTAGGCCCAGTGTTTCTTCATAGGGCGTTCCCGTCCTATTCGTGCAAAAGAAGTATGGTTCTTTGCAAATGTGCATTGACTATCGTCGGCTAAATAAAGTCACAGTCAAAAATAAATATCCTTTTCCTAGAATTGATGACTTATTTGACCAACTCCAAGGTGCAAGTTACTTCTTAAAGATAGACCTTAGATCCGGCTATCATCAGCTTATAGTAAGGGAGTGTGATATTCCAAAAACAGATTTCAGAACCCGTTATGGTCATTTTGAGTTTCTAGTCATGTCCTTCGAGCTAACAAATTCCCCAACAACCTTGATGGACTTGATGAACAGAGTGTTCAAATATTATCTAGACATGTCTGTCATAGTCTTTATAGATGTTATTATTTTCTATTCTCGTAGTGAGGATGACCATTCAGACCATCTTAGAATTGTGTTGCAAACTCTTAGAGATCACCAGTTGTTTTCCAAATTTAGTAAATGCAAATTTTGGCTAAGGTAAGTAGCTTTCCTCAGTCATATTATTTCCAGCAAGGGTATTAGAGTTGATCCTCAAAAGACTAAAGCAGTAAGAAATTGGCCTAGACCTTTAGGTTTAGCTGGCTATTATAGATGTTTTGTTGAGGGTTTCTCTTCTATTGCATCCCCTATGTCTAGATTGACTCAGAAAAAAGTTAAGTTTCAATGGTCAGATTCCTGTAAGAAGAGTTTTCAGGATTCGAAGACTCGACTCACTTCAGCCCCAATTTTAGCACTACCTAATGGTACAAATAGATTTGTTATTTATTGTGATGCCTATAGAATTGATCTGGGTTGTGTTTTGACGCAGAGAGGTAAGGTTATAGCCTATGCCTTTAGACAGCTTAAGCCTCACAAAAAGAATTACCCTACCCATGATCTTGAATTAGTTGTAATTGTGTTTGGCTTTAAAATCTGGAGGCACTATCTTTATGGGGTGCATGTTGATGTGTTTAGGATTCACAAAAGCATGCAATATGTGTTTACCCAGAGGGAGTTAAATCTTCATCAAAAAATATGGTTAGAATTGCTGAAGGATTATGAAATGAGTGTGTTATATCATTCGGGCAAGGCCAATATAATGGCAGATGCCCTTAGTAGATTGTCTATAGGTTGTGTTTCTCATGTGGAAAATGATAAGAGGGAGTTAGTTTGAGAAGTTCATAGATTAGGTAGATTAGGTGTGAGGTTGGTTGACTCAACTGAAGGGAATGTTTGGGTTCAGAGTAGATCTGAATCTTCTCTAGTTTTGGAAGTGAAAGAAAAATAGGATAAGGATTCTAGTTTGGTTAAACTGAAGGGTTCAGTTAAAGACCAAAAGGTAGAGGTTTTCTCCCAAGAGGGAAATGGTGTGTTGAGATACCAGAGTAGATTGTGTATGCTATGTGTTGATGATTTGAGGAAATGGATTATGGTGGAAGCGCATGGTGCGTGTTATTCCACTCATCCAGAAGCCACCAAGATGTACCACGACTTGTGGGAAATCTATTAGTGGAGTGGTATGAAGAGAGATATAGAAGAGTTTATAGCCAAGTGTGCAACTTGTCAACAGGTTAAGGTTGAGCACCAAAACCTGGTGGTACATTATAGGAGTTTGGTATTCCCACTTAGAAGTGGGAAGAGGTGAATATGGACTTTGTGACTGGATTACCCCATTCACGCCGTCAGTATGATTTGATTTTGATTATTGTAGGCAGATTGACCAAATCATCTCATTTCTTGCCAGTACATACGTCCTACACAGTTGAAAATTATGCTAAGCTGTATATCAGAGAGTTAATTAGATTGCGAGTTCCTTTGTCCATCATTTCAGATAAGGATACTCAGTTTACTTCTCAGTTTTGGAAAGCCTTTTAGAAGGGTCTTGGTACCCAAGTTCATCTCAGTTTATCTTTTTATCTACAGACAGATGGTCAGGCAGAGAGGACCATTCATACCTTAAAGGATATGTTGAGGGCATATGTTCTTAATTTCAAAAGCTAGCCATTATTTAGTTTGCCTATAATAACAGTTACCATGCTAGTATTCAGATGACTCCATTTGAGGCTCTTTATGGGAGGATATGTAGATCACAATTTGGTTTGTTTGAAGTGGGTAAGTCCGCCTTGATTAGGCCAGATATGGTGTTTGAAGCCATGGAGAAAGTTTAGTTGATTCTAGAGAGATTGAAAGTAGTTCAGAGTCGTCAGAAATCTTATGCAGGCGTAAGAAGAAGAGATCTTGAGTTTGAGGTTGATGACCTTTTTTATTTAAAAATTTCACCCATAAAGAGGGTGAAGAGATTTGTCAAAAAGGGAAAGCTTAGTCCCCGATATGTAGGCCCCTAGAAAATTTTGAGTCGTATAGGAAAGGTAGCATATGAGCTTGATCTACCCTTAGATTTGTCCTCAGTTTATCCAGTGTTCCATGTGTCCTTATTGAAGAAGTGCATGGACAATTCAGCTATTATAGTCCCTCTAGAAAGTACACATATCAGAATAGACTTTCAGATGAAGAACTTCCAGTAGATATTCTTGATCATCAGATCCGTAGACTAAGGAACAAAGAAGTTCCCTTGGTAAAGGTTCTGTGGAGAAATCAGTCTATTAAGGGTGCTACTTGGGAAGCAGAAGCAGATATGCGAACCAAGTATCCTCATCTCTTCTCCATGAACTTAGATTCAGCCGAAGGTAACAGTCTTCCTAAATTCAGTTCATTTCTAGTCTCAGATTCAGCTATATAGATATCTTCATAAAAATTTATGCACTCACATATAAGATCAGTCGCTTAGTATGTTTTATATTCATTTATGCAGTTTTTTTCAGTTGTGTATGTCAGTATATAGCCTTAGTTCCTCAGTACTTTCAGTTTAACTAGCCACATTCGAGGATGAATGTTCCCAAAGGGGAGATAATGTAATATATACCTCGTACTTTTTCCTAGCTTAGTTTTGCTTCTAGAGTGTCAAGGGTTAGCTTTGAAAATGAATAACCTTTGATACCCATATATTTTTCCAGGTCTAGATCCTCTAATGTGTAAAAAATTGAATTAGCTTTCCAACAATACCAATTTCGCCTAAATTCGATACTCGGTTGAGAAGTTATGACACTTTTAGTGAAGACAATGACTCAAAATGAGCAACACTGCATCGTAGTGACATGAATAATGACACTTGTCCGATTTCCAGTGGACCACCGCGATTGTCCCGCATCGCAGTGAAGTCGCAGTTCCCGTTTGTCAATTTCCAGGGCATCGCGGTGATGGCCTAAATGTCATTTGTCAATTTTCAGTGGCTTACTGTTGTATCCCAGAGTCGCGATAAAGTTCCAGTTCGCATTTGTCAAAATCCAGTGAGCAACAAAGATAGTGGTTCATCGCGGTGGGTGGCCAAATTGAGATTTTCAGCTTTTAAGTTAAATTTTAAAAGGGCGATCTAGTCAATTCCCACGCCCCCAATTCGTGTAAAACACAAAATTAAACCCATTCTAAGCCTATTATGCTCACTTTTCATCAATTCTCTCTCAAGAAAACCCTAGAACCTCAAAACTTAACCTCTAAGAAATCAAATTTGCTCCATTCTCTTTTCAAGATAGCTCAAAATTAAGGATCCCCAATTCAAGAACTTCAAGAGGTCATCTTCAAAAGGACAAACAGGAATTCAAGATCAAGCTTTTTATTCAATTTCATCAATTAAGGTATTTGGGGTTTATGAACAAGGATACTCTTTCATTCTTGTGCCCAAAACTAGTTTTAATTACAAATTGACATGATTTTGTATGAATATACATGAGTTTCAATTTAGGGTTCAGACCCAAATATTGTTAATTACAAGATTATGAGAATTCAAGTGATTTAGATGTTAAATTGCATGTCTAGAATTGTATTTTTCATACGTTGCAGTAATTTCCAAATTTAGCATTGAATTATCAATATTTTCATTATTTAGCATGAATTTTATAATATTTTGATATGAAATAGATGCATGTTATTATCCCTAGTTTGAATGTTGTTATTTCAAGAAGATTATGCTTTTAAGCATCCCATGACCTGCTATATTTAGATTTTGAACAAAGATTTGATCTTTTGATCTCAGTTTAGATATGGAATCCACTTTACAGAAATAGCTACAATTACAGTAAACAAATTTACAAGAGGTTTTCACTGTAAACCCTTATATTATTTTTTAAAAGTGGATTTCCTATAGAATGAGCATACTGATTAAAGAGAGTAGTATTTAGCACTGAGTTGGGTATGTTTACATTCCCCAAAACTATAAGCCAACATAGGTTCAGATTATCTGATTATTCCCATTTCTTTATGGATGACAGACACAGATGTGATTACTTAGATTAGGTTATACTCCTTGGCAAGATTTTGACACCTCTCCCCAACGTGTGGTTTTTCCATAAGGGAACTAGACGTTGGACTCCATAGTACCTCACATTGTTTATGTCGGTTAGAAGAACCTCCCTAATAGTAAATACTTTCAGAATAGTTTTTAAAGTATTTCCCCTACTAGTAAAATATTACAAAAGTAGAATAATCTTAACAGAACATCTTTTAGAAGCTAAGTGTAGAGGCTCACAGTTTTACTCAGACATTTGCTTTATATAAGCCTTTAGTCACAGATTTCAGCTTTCAGATTTCAGATATATAAATGAGTCCTTTCTACAATTAGATAGTATGTTTTAAAGACAGAATACAAGCTCAGCTTTTAGAACTAAATGTTATGACTCGCTAGATTTGTACAGTATGTTTTGCTACGCAATAGTTCAGATTTCAGCTTTCAGTTACTCAAGCTTATGTGAGTAATTTATATTTAGCATACATTTTCTTCAAATTGATAAAGTTGTTGATATAATGTTTTACTTATGCATTCACCCCCATATACTCAGTACATTCTCAACGTACTGATCCACATATACGTCTATGTGCTACATTGTCTCATAATATAGGTTCAGGTGCTCAGTTTCCGCAAGGTGAGTGATTTCGAGCATCTCCATCTATATCCCGACAGTTGGGGAGTCCTCATAGTTTGGGGACCTAGTATTCAATTTTCAGCTTATTAGTTTAGATGATTCAGTATTTTCAGATAGTTCGAGTAAGCTGGGGGTTTGTCCCAGTGACTCTCTAGTTATTTGTAGTAGAGGTTTGTCAGACTGCTAGATGTGATTCAGATTTTCAGTATTTACTTATCAAACTCGTGACTTTAGTTTTTCTCAGACATTATGTTCAGACAGTTTCAGCTTAGCTCATACAGAATTTTGTATTTTGGTTTGATTATATATCTTTATTTCCTGTAATTCAAGTTTCAGACTTAGTAGAATGCAAAGAGGGTTAGCTTAAGGCTACTCGTAGTCTTGATCATTGTGTGACAACTCGGGACCTATTTTTGGGGTGTTACAAATACATTTCTTGATTTCTTCATTCCACTCTAATTCAGTTTCTAAGATAAACTAGAACATTGTTGTGCCTCTACGCACACGTAAGTGTACGTGATCGTACAAGTAGTATAAAGACTTAGACAATCAGATATCATTCCCACGAGGATCAATAAATTAGAAATTTATTAAATCTTTAGTTTAAACTATTGGGTATTACGTTCTTGAAAGTATCAAGATTATTTTGATTTTGTCAATAAAATGTAAATTGTTAAACAAGAAATAATTAGTGACGACTAGAGCAAAGAAAGCAACGGTTGTAATCAATAATGAGGATGATTCCAGGGTTGAGGTATTTCGAACAATCATACAATTAGCTATTCTTATCACAGTCTAATTGGTTATCAGGTTAATGATTCTTAAGTTTTATGCAACTATCTTAGTCTCCCGACCTCAAATCTTTTATCTATTGAATATTGTAGCTACAACTCCCGCAGAGATACAACAATTCTTTTAGATTCATAAAGTTTTCTTCTTGCAATTGAGCCAAGCAAGGCTTCTAGGTAAATCCCTATCTTAGATGCTAATTAAAATGTCTTATTTCATAAAAGAATAAGAACCTTGCTCCCTAATTTCTTTGTTCTATCCTACGATTCTCCTCCTGGATGCACATAGAAATATAGATTTATTCTAATGGTGTCCAATCATTAAAATAGTAAGCTCAAGAAATTAAGAACAACCCAGATGATAATCCAAAAAGAAACTATGAATAAGAGTATCAAAGAGTAATCATGTTTTTAGCCTCAGCCCCAGAAATAGGGTGCTTAGCTACTCATGTTTGAATTCATCATCCAAAATAAGTAATTAATCATACCCAAAACAAGTCTTGAATTAAAAAAATTGAAAAGAATGTCTAAGAACCCTAAAAGAGAGAAATTTTTACTTTTCAGCCGCTGCTATCTTTTCCAAAAAGTCCCCCAAAATTATATTGGATTTTCCTTTTATAGCCGAGACAAAACACTTAAAATCTTCCCAATTTTTCCACACGGCGCGTCATGCCATGCCTTCAATTGCTATTTTCCATAAAAATCTAGGAAATCGCGGAGCTTAAGTATTCTTTGAAATTTGTAAAATGTACCCTTACCGCAATGCGTCACTATGGCGGTGATCCATTGGATTTGGACAATTGTGAAATATCCATCCTCCGCAATGCGCTAAACTTCCGGGTCGCATAATTTGATAAGTAGAACTGCTCTGCGATGCGGTGGTTTTACGGACCTATACTATAAAGTGCCAAGTGAGAATTTACACCTCTCCACATTGCGTTAATTTTTCAAACCTTCACTAGAATTTGATCATTTCTATTTTGTTGGTCAGCGCGATGCGGAGTGTCTTCAAATGAGGATTCCTACTTTCCAGCTTCCTTTTTTAGCTTTATTTCACTCCCTTGTATTCCTTCAATCCTTCCATATCATCATTGTATCCAAATGCGAACAATTCTTCATGATTTTTAGCCTGAAAGTACTAATCATATCCATTAGGCATGAAACGAAATAAAAGCTTAATTATACTTAAGAATTCATACAAAAGTTCTTGAACTAAGTCTAAATCTGGGTGCATATTGGTGCTTTGAGCATATAAATATGCCCAAGATCACCACCCCACACTTAAAACCTTGTTCGTCCTTGAACACTTTAATTCAAAAGTACAATTACTTCCTCTTTCCATCACAATCTCAAAGTTATGTCGCAATGGGCACTTACACTTTGCAATAGTTTATTCTTACACCATTATGTCAAAACAATTTTAGCATATGAAGCAATTTAGTACAAGTTTCTCTATCTCGATAATGAATTTCTAATATGTTAGCAAACTCAATCAAAGAAACACAATAAGTAATCTGGCTTTCATCCGTATGTATCCTCACTCAAGAAAATTTCCCCATATTAACTCACGCTGATATCTATGCAAAAATAGGGGAATATCAACATCAAATCACTCGCTCTCAACAAAGAATTCATACATGCTAGTGAACGAACCATAAGCTTGCCCTTAGTGTACTACTCCACTAATAGTCGGATGTTTAGGTAAAGGATCAACTAGGTCTTTTTCGGGTTGTAACAAAGGCTTGGGGACAGGTAGGTACTATTTGAGGAAATAGTGACTATTACTCCTAAGCGTTTTAGTAAAAGAATTATCAATTAAATCTGTTCTCCAACACCAATTTATCCTTCTATTTTCTCCCCATTCTTTCATTTTTCAAATCCTCTTTCAATTAGCTTATTTACTCAAACCGGGTTGGGAGTATTTGTTATTCCTTCCACATACTTCTCTTTTTTCGTACCTATTTTATGTTACCACCCCTATTACAGCCACCCTTAACTTAAGCAAAAATCTTTCGTTAAGGTGCACATTATCCAACTGGACCAGGGCCAAAACAGGTTCATTGTAATATTTTTGTTTACTAACTCCCAATTTCACCCAGCATCTTTAAACATCAATAACAACTACTTTAGGGGCATTAAATTTTACCTTTTCCTCCTCCTCTTTTACGCTCTTAATCTCCTCTAAGTTTTATTTTAAAACACTCAGGAGCTTATTTGGATCAAATTAAAATTTATCGAAGAAAGAATAGGGTTACATAACAAGCTACCAAAGAAAAAGGCTAAAGACTCAACGGGGCCAACTAAGACTATGCACCAAGGTAGGTCTATTAAGGTTAGAAACACGGTTGTCAAAGAAATGCCTACATCACTTCCTACACCCAACACCTTTTATTTCGCTTTATAAGCACACCGGGTAAGTTTTAGTCATTTTTATTCATGTAGAATATACACAAATCCTCACACTCACAGTGCATGCACAGAATCAAACCAAGGTTCCCAATCATGTTCTTTATTGAATTCAAAATTAATCCAACACATCAAATTTTATTTATCGAGATTAAATCATCAGTACTTAAATCAAGACACTTTTATGCTTATTTATACTCAATTTAATTTCCATTACTGTGAAGATGACCCATTCCATAGACTCTTCTAAGATAGTGATTAGGTTCTCGTTTATTCTTTACTTCCTATGACCACCCCCCTTAAGATGGTTGCCATCCATCTATCATAGGGGATGGAAACTAACTATGACTATTTATTCCTAATTACCAAAAAGGGCAAAAGTAATTACTTGAAACTAAAACTTGCCAATGAGGGTAAGAGAAAAAGAAATAACCATAAAATAATACTTTAAACAGAAGCAACATATGATAAATGCCAAAAAGGGCAAATTGCAATCCACAAAGTTACTAACTATTATAGACCAGTATTCTGAATAGCTAGTACTCGCAAAATCAACAAAATGGAGAATAAAAAAGAACTATTCAACCAGCCAATTACATAAAAGAAAGAAGATGAAGTAGAATAAGAAACCACCACCCCATACTTAAATAAAGAACTGTCTCAGTGCTTCTAAATAAGCCTATGGTAGGTGACAGTATACTCCCTGATCACTCAAACGGAACTATGGCGGCCATATCCTTAGGAGTTTCATCCACATCATCACCATCATCATCAGCTCCCTCATCATCAGACTGGTCCTCTTCATCCGACTCCATGTTTGAATTCCTGTACCTTCATCGATTGGTATATCATCATCAACCGGCTCAACAAAATTTAGGCCAATATTTAACATCGTCCTGGCATGGTGCCTGAGTGGATAATCAAGCTCTACAGCATGGAGTTCATCTGGTGTAGCTGGTCTATCTCCCATCGTGGACAGCATCATCATAAGACCACACAGCCTGGCCAATACCTCATCAGTCCTCATTTGTCGCTCCATCATGGTTAAAATCGGGCCAGTTTCCCTAGATGTGCTCCGTGCAATAGTTATATCTACAAGGAGAGTAAGAACCTCGAGCTTATAATCCAGCTCCTCTTCATCAACCCAGTGCATTCTCAAAAATCTAGTAACCAAACCTCTAAACTCAAAACTATACCTCACCTGGGTACGCTCTTTCTTTATTGCAAAAAAAATCACATTACCCACATTTATCTCCACATCAGAACACATCAGGGCATAGATTAAACATACCTTATCCCAAGTAACCTCCTTCATATGCTTTCCTTGAATCAAGCATGAATAGATAATATGACCCCACACCCTTGATTTTTTGTTCATCTGAGCATAGGGGAAGGAAGAGTGCAAACCTGTAACATGATGCCTAGTCCAACGAGCTGAGGATCCCTGACCATACAACAGATGCCTGATATGCGTATACTAAGGAGAAATAATAAACTACCTCAAGAAATTTGGGTTTGCTTATGGTATACCCAACAAGTCATTAATATCAGCAGTAGTGAAATAAATTACTTTCCCGTGAACCTTCAGCAAATGATCAGGATGACTAGGGTCGCAATTGGCGTAAAATTCTATAACTAAGTGCAGATTGCACTCAGTCGGCTGATAAAAGATGAAATTCATGTTGATTGCCTCAATTCTTCGTACCATGAATGGACATTCTCTCGTGAGGGTAGCACGATCAATATACACCTCCGGGATATACTTTGCATCCGTATACTTGGAATACTATTGCTTCCCGTCCTTGCATATAGCTTTGAACCCAAACTTGCAAACCTGCCCCCTCTGAAGTGGTGGAGCCCTAGGTACCCTTGTCAGTTGACTTTCAGATGGTCTTCTCCTTTTTTCTCGCAGGTGCAGAAGGACCTACCTTTGCCTTGCCTTTGACTAGTTGTGGTTCCATAATTCCTGCAATACAGAAGATTTAACAAACCTTTGAGTATGTTAAATGTGGGACTAGCTAAATTGAGTGTGCATTACGGATGACTTTCCACCCCACACTTAGTTGTTAGCTAGAACACATGCCTCAAAATCCAAGGTACTTAGACTTTCCTTTGTTGACCTTATTATCACATTTAAAGACATTATATTGCTCTTCGGGACACTTCAGCCTTAGTCATTTTCTTAGCACACAACACTGTCTCATCTATTCCCATCTAATTACTCAATAAGGGACTATGAATGAGATCATGTTGCTACAGCATCACGTATTAAAGGAGTATTTTTATAGAATTCGACTAAATCAACTAATATCAGATAGGAAGGGTATATGCACAGAGGAAAGTAGGAGCATAATCCAGAATGAAATTAACCCCAACTTCTTAAACCTTATTGCTTCACATATCTTGCTACAATGCCCCTACATTCCTTGACCTTGCAACTAAAATTTGAAAAATAATTTCCCCAAATACCAATTGCATATAACCATTCTATTATCATCTGAACAACTCAGAATTATGAAAACTATATTAATACATCACAAAGATTTCAAGACAATATATCAAAGGCAATGCTAAAATTCACAACTACCATGATAGGGAAAAACAAGATTATGCCCCAAAATGCTAGCCAACATCATAAGACACAAATAGAAAAAAAGAAAGTAAATTTAAATCTTAAAACACATACCTCAAAGGTTGAGAGAGGGATAAAAATTTGGTGAAATTTGTAGAAGATTAGTAGGAGTGAAGTGAAAGAGGGTCGCACTTAAAAGGGAAAATAAGAGGGTTTAGGGTTTAGAAGGTATTTATAGAGGGGTGGGTCGGGTTAGGTTTAATTCAACATTTTATGTCCGATTTTAACACCCCCCATGATGTGGTAAGATCACGTAGATCTACTGGAGAATGCCAATTGCCATTTAACTATCCACCGCAATGCGTTAAATTTCACGTCAAGTCACTGTATCTTGACAATTTTCAATTTTATGAGTTATGTGATGCCCTGATATCGCGCCAGGCCATGGGAATTTGACAATTGTCAAATCGCACTTCTCCACATAACAATGGAAATCGTGGATCCTTACTAGAATTTTGACAATTGTCAATCTACCCAGTTCCACATCGCGCCATTCTTCAAAATTAGATTTCCTTGTGTAATTTTCACTCTTTTCTTACCTGAAAAGATCCCCACTTACACATATCATTTTGTAAACCTGATTGCTTTCTAAAATGTGGTAATCTTTTTATTTTCACTTTGAAAATCCCTGCAATCTCAAACAAAAACAACAAATATTGTAAGTAAAAGTGGGTTGCCTCCTACTAAGCGTCTTAGTTTTGGTCGTGGCACGACTCATCTTTTTGTATTTTTCTTTTCATTTTGATTTTACAAACTAAAAATTAAACTACCTATTAAAATACATCTACAGGTTGCCTCCCACATAGCGCCTTATTTTACATCGTGGTACGACTCAGCTCATTATCACTCATCAACAAAAGTGATAGATTCTGTGTATTTATCCAGATGATCCATCCAATAATACTTTACACGTTGTCCATTCACTAGGAACTTCTCCGTCTTCTCTTTATTCCACAACTCAATAGCTCTATGGGGTGTCATACGCACCACCTCAAAAGGCCAGACCATTTCGATCATAATTTACCTAGAAATAACTTAAATCGTGAATTAAACAACAACACAAGTTGTCCAGGTTCAAATTCCCTAGCTTGAATTTGCTTGTCATGCCATCTTTTCATCTTCTCCTTTTAGAGCTTGGCATTTTCGTAAGTATGGAGTCTAAACTCATCAAGATCATTTAGTTACAATAACCTTCTTTTGAAGGTGGGAATGGACCTATGAAATCGATCCCCCAAATATCAAAGACTTCGACTTCTAAATTATTATTGAGGGGCATCTCATGATGCCTAAATATGGTACCCACCCTTTGACATTGATCATAATTCTTTACAAAACCCACTACATCTCTAAACAAAGTAGGCCAAAAAAAACCTGATTGTAATACTTTTCTCGCAGTCTTCTTACCCCCATGATATCCACCATATGGAGATGAGTGGCAATCTTGTAACACCTTTGAAAATTCAGCCTCTGGGATACACCTACGAATGACTCCATGTGGACCCTGCTTGAAAAGGTATGGTTCATCCCAAATGTAAGCATGAGAATTATGGAGTAATTTTTTCCTTTATTGTGTGTTGGTCTCAGGAGGGTACACTTCACAAGCTATCAAGTTCACAATGTCAGCATACCATGGGAATTCAACTGCCTATAATGACAACAACGTCTCATCAGCAAACTCTTTCTTAATACTCAGAAATTCATCCACAATATGGTCTCGATCTTTCAACCGTGACAAGTGATCAGCAACTTGATTTTTAGTTCCCTTTCTATCTCGCGCCTCAAGATCAAATTCTTGAAGTAGAAGAATCCAACTAATCAGTCATGGCTTCGCATCCTTTTTGTTCATAAGATACTTTATGGAAGCGTGGTCAGCATGAATAATGACCTTTGTACCAACTAAGTAAGTTTGAAACTTGTCGAATGCATATACCACTGCCAACATCTCTTTCTCTGTAATCATGTAGTTAACTTGAGGATCATTTAGCACCTTCTAGCATAGTAGATCGATCAAAATACCTTTTTTTTGTAACCCAACATGTTGTAATGCCCCAGTTTTCTGAACCAGATCGCTACACGATGCCCATAATCTCGAGGGACAACAAGCTAACCCATGACTAATATCTGTACCTGTATACTGCAATATATGATGTAATAATGCAGAAAAACATAAACAATAGGCCATAAGGTTCAACTGCATAGAATATCAAACAAATCATAACATCCATATGGGGTAACAAATACCCAAAACAACTAAAATATGAATCAAATCTGAGCTAAATCTGAAAGCCTCTAAATACTGTTTGAGTAAGGAGTTGAAGGAACATGTCTCCAACTAACTCCGTCTAGCAAAACTGAACTAAAATAATAAATGAAATAAATAATATCATCCTCGAATAGATGAGAACTCACTGCAACTCTGCGACTGGAATGCTACTGCTACTACTGATCTAGAGCTCGTATCTATGAACCTATGGTATAACGTGAAAGAAAACACCATAGCACAAATACGTCAGTACAACTGGGAGTACTGAATATACGAGTGAGGTAGGCTAAATACAAAAGGGTTTACATGCATGAACTATGCTAACTGACTGACTGATATAAACGTAAGAGTGCAAACATGCATACATAGTAATTGAGATCGTGATTACGTGATATCTAGATCTAGACACTAATACTTGATCTACTGATATCTAGAATGACAAATACTGAAATTTTGATAACATAAATGACTGTGTTTGACAGTCCTGAATCTAATGGAACTATCTGTAATCCATTTTGTAATAGAATTAATTGTATCTGACAGTCTTGATAAACTGAAATCTGAAGAACTATCTGAGTTCTTTTACTGAGACTGGGACTAAAATTGTGGGAGGTAGTTGTTTGAACGACATGCCCCAATAACGTATATAGCTAAGTTGGGTCCAATCTCTCCCCTGACTGGAAGGGTGTCAATACCACACCACTAGTAAGGACAGCTATGAGTGACCCTTAGCTAGCAGGTACTCAAAATGAGAATGGTAGGAACCCTAAACTGGCGGATTAAGCCACCTCATCAACCTTAATCTAACAGTTTAAGATGTCTTAACCTACGTTGGCTACGTAGTTCTGGAACACAAGGATGATTACTAAGAATCACACCTTAAACTGGCAGGTGAGTTACCATCCTTGGGTTCACTCGGTGCTAACTTCTACTCCATCTGAAGATACTGAACGTGATTTAATTGATGGCACATGGACTAAGTAAATGAATTCCGTTGACTGATGGATTAGTGCTACTATTTGAGAATTAACTCAGATCATGAGATTTTTGAGGTTTCCTGAGTCACATGCTCGATGAGTTCTATAAATCATGGCTTGACTGAGATTATCATGATAAAATGACATGGCTCTAGGCACACAACTATATTTTTTGGGTACAAGTACCCCCAGGACTCGATGGAAGGAAACTGACACACATGACTGACTTGATCATAAGAGTAGAGTCCACAATTTACAATATCATAAGTAGGGGATTTCACACTAAGCATAGTTCTCAACATATTATACATGGAAGGGAAATTCATACAACATGTATATACTTGCTTAGCTTCAATATCATGGTTAATCCATATCACAACAACAACGCATATCACTCACATGGAATTCATGGGAAATCATAAAGCATAGAGCATGGACTTATCATTTAAGCTCTATTAAATCATGGGACATGAATTCTATCATCTAGGCATATTATCAAACACTTTTCATGCATTATTTTAGGTTTAAGTGTGTTCATTAATTTCACCATATTAAGCCACATAAGGATCATGAGTTTCAACTAACAAACACATATACTTCATGAAATCACCTTTAGATATCATCTTGAAACTTAAACAACAATCATCAACATGTGCATGCTCATATCACAACAAGACAATCACAAAATAATATTTAAAACATGGTTCTTGAGCTCTATGAACGAAACGGATCCATAGATGAACACTACGCATACTTGACTCAAGGTTCTTGATGTTTTTGGACTTGAAGGATTTGAAAATGGGGTTCACTGGATAAGAGTTGACGGCCTAGATGACGGTCCGTCAAAAATCTGACAGTTCATCAACTCGTCCGACAATCCTTATCCAGAATGTGGCCCTACTGCCTTGGCTATGACGGTCAAAGTGGCGGCCCGTCACTTGTTTGGCGGTCTGTCAACTTGGACGTCGCACCTGGGCATTTCGGTCAGCTCTAAGTAAAACATCCATAACTTCCTCGTCTGGTGTTGGATTTGGACAAAATTAGTATCGTTAGAATGCTAACTCAATTTCCCAAGTGATAGAAAGTAAAAATCTCAAAAATACCACGGGTACAAAAATAGATTTGTATTTCAAAGCAAGTACTAGCATCCTTGAGATAATTTCTAGCTAGGAATAAGTGCAGGTATTACAACTGCTCCAACTTCAATGTCACTAGCATCACACATCATCTCAAAAGGTAACTCCCAATCTGGTGCAATCAAGATAGGTGCTTCCGTTAACTTCTTCTTAAGCTTTTCAAAAGCTTCATGGCAACCAGCCCCGAACTTAAACTTGTCTTCTTTCTCTAACAATTTTCACATAGGGCTTGCAATCCTTGAGAAATCTAGAATGAATCGTCTATAGAACCCAGCACATCCCAGAAAGATCCGCACTCCTTTGACTGTGACTGGATGAGGTAACTTTTCAATCAATTCAACCTTTGCTTTGTCTACTTTGAGCCCTTTTCATGACACTTTATGGCCTAAGATAGTTCCTTCCTTAACCCTAAAGTGGTACTTTTCCCAATTCAACACCAAGTTTGTTTCTTCACATCAATCTAGGACTCTATTGAGGTTCTGCAAACACTTTTCAAATGAATTACCATACACAGAGAAATCATCCATGAATACCTACACAAATTCTTCCACCATGTCTGAAAATATCGCCATCATACATTTTTGAAATATAGCAGGTTCATTGCATAGGCCAAAGGGCATGCATCTGAACGCATATGTACCGTATGGATAAGTGAACATGGTCTTCTCTTGGTCTTTCGGTACTATGCTTATCTGACTATAGCCAGAGTACCCATCCAAAAAGTAATAATACTCTTGCCCTGCCAATTTATCTAGCATTTGGTCAATGAAGGGAATTGGATAGTGATCTTTACGAGTCACTTCATTCAACATTCGATAATCTATACATATTTACCAGCTGGTCACTGTACGTGTGGGAATCAACTCATTATCATCATTGGTCACTACTGTCATTCCTTCCTTCTTTGGTACACAGTGCACCGAACTCACCCATTTGCTATCAAAAATTGGGTAAACAATACCATTATCTAACCACTTGATCACTTCTTTCCTGACCACCTCCTTCATCATAGGATTCAACCTTCGTTATTGTTGCACTCTAGGTCTATAACCCTCTTCCATGTAAATATTATGCATGCAAAATACTGAATTAATTCCTGAAATATTAGACATCTGCCAGCCAATCACCTTTCTTCTTTTCTTGAGAACCGCTACAGCTTCCCTTACCGATATATCTGATAATCCTGCAGATAAAATAACAGGGAAGGTATCTTTATCAACAAGAAAAACATATTATAAATGAGGAGGATTAACCTTAAGCTCCAAGCTAGGAGCTTCTTCAACTGACAGTCTGGGTGAGGGACTAATTGGCCTATTTAAAGGCTCGAATGGCACTTTGTTTGTCTCACTTACGACCAAATTCATAACCTGGACCAATTATAATACTTCCACATCTCTATGCAGATCATAACCCATCAAAGCTCGCTCTAAGGGATCATTAGACAACAACTGCTAATCTGAAGCAAGATCAATAACCGATATAGAAGACAACTCCTCATATATGGCTGGCAGTTTCAATGCTTTGTACACATCAAAAATTTCTACTTTGTCATGCGCTTGCATTGTTATTTTTCCAGCTGCCATATCAATGAGTGATTGTCCTATTGCTAAGAAGGATCGTCCCAAAATAAATAGAACTGGATCAGCCTCAAAGTTAAGAATCACAAAATCCACTGAAAAGATTAAAGATCCCACTTGCACAAACACATCCTCAATAATACCATCTAGTCTATCAAGTGACCTATCCGCTAATTATAACACAATAGTCGTGGGTTTGGGACTCCCAAGACCCATATTTCGGTACCATGATGTGGGCATGATATTTATGCTAGCACCCAAGTCAGACAATCCACGTGCACAAATAATCTGACCAATGGTAATCTGCAAGGTAAAACTACCCAGATCCTTCAATTTTGTGGGCAAATTTATTTTGAATTTTAGACGTGCACTTTTGAGTAAGTGCAACTGTAGCATATTCAGTCAACCGATTCTTATTGGCAACAATATCCTTCAAGTATTTAGCATATTTTGGGACACTCTGCAGGATGTCAACAAGAGCAAGATTTACTTGAACCTGCTTCAAAAGATCTAGAAGTTTGGCTTTCTCTTGATGCTTCCTTGCCCTTTAAGAAAAGGGCAAGGGGATAGTCTTCTTCTGTATATGAATTTATTCACTTGCCTCTTTTTCCTTGACTTCAACTTCTACATTCTCTTTCAAACTGTCATTAGTAACTGCGGGATTTTCCTACTCTTGAACCGTCTCCTTAGTTTGCATCCCACTCCTTGTTGTAACCGCATTCACCTACTTTGGATTAACCTCTAAGTCGCTAGGAAATTCTTCTTGTGGTCTTGTATTCTGTGATTCTGTAATTTGACCTAACTGCAACTTTAGATTTCTAGTGAGCAATTATTGAATCTTCAACTCAGCAGCCAACTGTGCTTGTTGAGTCTTTATATCATCCGCAAACTATATTTGTTGAGCCATGAACTGCTTAATCAACTCCTTTATATTACTATTCTGAGCAATTGCCTGATTATTCTGAGCCGGCTATGGATTTGATTGCGCTGGTCCCTTATACTGATTTGTATTTTGTGCCTGATTTCCACCCTATGAGAAATTTGGATGGTTTCTTCAATTTGGATTATACGTACTTTCAAAATTCTGTTGACCCTAAAAATTTGCATTTCCTACATAGTTGATTGAATTTGGATTAACAGAACATGCATCTGCTTTATGCTCACCACATTCGCAAACTTCATGCCATAAATTTACCTGTTGAACTGTATTTGTTATAGTTGTTGGTTGTGTTGCACCCAACTTTAAATTTTTTAGCTGAGTAGTCATAGTATTCTGTATTACTGCAATCTGTGCTTGTAATGCAGTGAATTGATCCACCTCTAATACCCTTGCAACCTTCTTGGGAGTGTTTCTTAAGTCTGCATACCAATCAGGACTCCTTTGTGCGATTCGATTCAACAATGTATACAGTTCTTCATACATTTTCTCCAAAGCTTGGCTTCCTGCTACTGAATCCAAGAAAATCTTCTTATTAGACTCAAGGCCTTCTATAAATGTATGCACCAAGACATCATTCGATTGATGGTAATGAGGAAAATTTCTGAGCATGCCCTTGAATCTCTCCCAAGCTTGGTAGAGATTTTCTCCATCTTTCTATCTGAAACTCAATATCCCACTCCTCAATTGGGAATTCTTCTAGGATAGAAAGAATCGAATAACGAATTTCCAAGCACAATCTTTCCATGAAGTGATGGAGTATAGTGGTTTAGCATGTAACCACCTCTTTGCTTCCCCAATTATAAAAAGGGAAAGAGTGTCAATCTGACATAATCAGCATTCACATCTTTACGAATATATGTATCGCTTATTTCTAGGAAGATCTATAAGTGTTGTTGCGGATCCTCGTGTGAAAGTTCATGAAATTCCCCTGTAGATTTCAATAATTGCACCATATTTTATTTTAATTCCCACCGACCTCCTGGTTCAGGCTTTTAAATGTTGTTAGTCATATGGTTTGTAAGTGGGATTGCCACCTCACGAACAGGTCTTGCGGCTGGTTGAATAGGAACAACTAGAATAACAGGAGCTGGAACATTCCCAACATTTGGATCAGCAACAATTGGATCTCGTATTTCAGCCATCTGTCCCTGTTGAATGTAATATTGAGCTCTTCGCCTCTGATAAAAAATTAGTTCTGGTCCTGCAAAGGGCTCTACTAACTCTTTATCCCTAGCTAGTCCAATGTTCAGCTAAACCTGGAAAAATTCAGCCGCTAAGATCAAGTTGTTAAAACTTGAACTTATTATCAAAAACCAAAAATTAAGCAATTTACTAATTTTATTAGATCCCCGGCAACGGTACCAAAAACTTATTGCAACTCTACGCACACGCAAGTGCACGTGATCGTACAAGTAGTATAAAGACTTAGACAATCAGATATCATTCCCATGAGGATCAATAAACTAGAAATTTATTCAATCTTTAGTTTAAGACAATTGGGTATTAAGTACTTAAAAGTATCAAGATGATTTTGATTTTGTCAATAAAATGTAATTATTAAACAAGAAATAATTAGTGACGACTAGAGCAAAGCAAGCAACGATTGTAATCAATAATGAGGATAATTCCAGGGTTGAGGTATTTCGAACAATCATACAATTCTCTATTCTCATCACAGTCTAATTGATTATCAGGTTGATGATTCACAAGGTTTATGCAACGATGTTAGTCTCCGACCTCAAATCTGTTATCTATTGTATGTTGTAGCTACAACTTCCGTAGAGATACAATAATTCTTCTAGATTCATAAGTTGTCTTCTTGCAATTGAAGCAAGCAAGGCTTCTAGTTATATCCCTATCCTAGATGGTAATTTAAATCACTTATTTCATAAAAGAATAAGAACCTTGCTCCCTAATTTCTTTGTTCTATCTTACGATTCTTCTCCTGGATGCACATAGAAATATAGATTTATTCTAATGGTAGCTAATCATTAAAATAGTAAGCTCAAGAAAAGAACAACCCAGATGATAATTCAAAATGAAACTATGAATAAGAGTATCAAAGAGTAATCATGTTTTTAGCCTCAACCCCAGAAATAGGGTTCTTAGCTACTCATGTTTGAATTCATCATCCAAAATAAGTAATTAATCATACCCAAAACAAGTCTTGAAGGAAAGAAATTGAAAAGAATGTCTAAGAACCCTAAAAGAGAGAAATTTCTGCTTTTCCACCGCTGCTATCTTTTCCAAAAAATCCCCAAAAATTATCCTGGATTTTCCTTTTATAGCCCGGGACAAAACACTTAAAATCTTCCCTATTTTTCCACACAGCGCATCGCACCATGCCTTAATTTCTATTTTCGATAAAAATCTAGGCAATCGCGGAGCTTAAGTATTCCTTGAAATTTATAAAATGCACCCTCACCGCGATGTGTCACTACTGTGGTGAGCCACGGGATTTGGACAATTGTGAAATATCCATTCTCCTCGATATGCTAAACTTCCAAGTCGCACAATTTGATAAGTGGAACTACTTCGCGATATGGTGTTTTTGCGGACCTATACTGGAAAGTGCAAAGTGAGAATTTACGCCTCTTCGCGATGCGTTAATTTCGCGAACCTTCACTGGAATTTGACTATTTTTATTTGGTTGGCCAGCGCGACGCGGAGTGTCTTCAAATGAGGATTCCTACTTTTCATCTTCCCTTTTTAGCTTTATTTCACTCCCTTGTATTCCTTCATTCCTTCCATATCATCATTGTATCCAAATACGCATAATTCTTCATGATTTTTAGCCTGAAAGTACTAATCATATCCATTAGGCACGAAACGGAATAAAAGTTTAATTATACTTGAGAATTCATACAAAAATTCTTGAACTAAGTCTAAATCTGGGTGCATATTAGTACTTTGAGCATATAAATATGCCCAAGATCAAACATTCATCGCATTGCCACCCAATGAGTGTTGGTTGTCTCTAAGCTTCTATCGTCATTGACTAAAAGCGCTCTCTGATTCAACGGTTTATATTGGAACATTCAATATATCTCTAGCTAATCTTGAAAGTACATGATATTGTCTTTCATTATTCTTCTACCATCCAGCATGTTGATCCTTGCTCTATGATCTATTATAAGTTGCCTAAGATAATACATAAGCTCTTCCTGACAAACGATTCTGTGTATTGAAGATGAGACCCCATTTCAAACATACAAATCAAAAACATAATCAGAAAAACTACTATGTGTCTGTTTTTTAGAAGATGATGGTTCCTCGGGAGGATAGAAAGGGACAATTGTTGTAATATGTGTCAGTAATACATTATCAAGTAAATCTGTATAATGATTATATAATGTGTTGATGTAATTATTTGCATCAGACACAACCGTAAATAAAAAAGGTTCTTCTTCAAGTTGAACATCTAAAATAGAATAAATAATAAAAGTAAATTCGGACATAGTACTATATTTCATACATAGATTTATTATAGCACTAATCAAGTAACTAGGGAAAGCGGAAAAAAATATTTTTTATATTTATCAGTCATCATAGCAATAACATCGTCATGACCTGATTTATCTTATATTTGTTAAGAAATAAAGAAATATCGTCTAAATAAGCTAAGATACTTCAAAAGATAATAAGCAGCAGAAAATTCAACCATAGCTACATAAAATTTTAGCAAAAATTTAACAATAGCATCAATCATAGCCCAATTAGAATCATGTATCATACACTCAGAAAAAGCACTAGCAAATTGATTAAAAGTCATAGTAATAGAAACTATATAAATATTGCAAGTATTTAAAAATCATAAGCAGCATTCCATCTAGTCTCTCTTTCTTCAGGCATTAATCTCGGTCTAAGTTCACTTTGTTGATATTTTTTTAAAAATTCTTTAAGTCTAACTTTTCTATGATTTGCTTGAACAAAGATAACTGCAAGCTCAACTTTTTCAATAGCAAGCTCAAAAAAATTAAGATCGTCTTTTACAACTAAATTATATATATGACAATCACGCTTAACATGAAATATTTGAATAACGGTGGAGAAAGTTCAACTTTTAACAGTTCAACAATAGCCTTGTCGTTAGATGTATTATCAAAAGATATACATAAAACTTTATTTTTAATAACATAATATTTTGCAACTTTTGTAATAGATTCAGAAATAAATTTCACATTGTGTTTGCAGTCTTCATCATACAAAAAAGCTAAAATACATTTTTGCATAACAAAATTACTATCTATCCAATGACAAGTAATTGTTAAATAATTACTTTAATTAACAACTCAATCAGGATCAGAAGTTAGAGCAACTCTACATGGAAGATTTTTTAATAATGTAGATAAATAATAAATATATTGTGCATGGAGTCTAAAAATATCAAAACGACAAATACTTCTAGGAATACCTTCAAACATAGGATTATAAATTGTTTGAATATAATTAATGAAAGCTTCAAAGAAGCAAAAGAGAAAGGCAAACAACCCACAACTATCTTTTTTTCTAATTCTTCATGATCCTTCATTTTATTATAATTTAGAACTACTTTATTAATTTTTGGGTGCAATCTAGTTTGAGTTAGCCCCCTAACAGTCCCACCACCTTCTATATCATCTAGCTTTTTTGGTGATTTTCTTGCAAATGTCTCTTTAACTGATATGTACCCCCTTTATGACCTCCAGTTTTAATCTCGTATAATTCCTAACATAGATAACATTGGACCTTAGTAGTTTCTTCTACACAAGTACTTTCAGTCGGCGCCTTGCATTCGAAATATAAAATTCTCACAATATTATTTTTTTACGAAATCTTACAGGAAATCAGGGAGAAAGATTAATCAATTGAGATTGAACATTAGCATTACCAGTTTTGGGTGTATCGTTAACACCATCATCATTATCTTCATCTGAATCAGCTGGTTTACTTTTTTCTCTTCTTCTATACCATAATTTTGTTAAACTTCTAAAAGGGTTCACTAATTAGTATCAGAGACACACAAGTATGTCGAGTATTTAAACTACCTCTATCAAAATTGAAATCAAATTATTTTTTACTATCACTATCACTTCCCAGGCAGAAACTTTGAATGCTTTTACCAACTTTTCTTAATTCATTCATATTACAAATTAAGCTAACAAATATTCAAAAAAAATACAAAAATAATACAAATAAATATTCAACAAATAATATACTAATTAAAAATTAAAAAAAAAAAGATGGAACGATAATAGATGGAGTACAGGATATACAGAAGGAGAACATCAAAAATAGTTTAGGCTTTGCAAAAGGAGACCTGCCCTTCAAATATTTAGGTGTGCCTCTGGATTCCAAAAAGCTACATGTAAACCAGTACTTACCTTTAATTGAGAAGATCACAGCTAGAGTTACATGTTGATCAGCTAAGCTTCTCTCTTATGCTGGGAGACTACAGCTCATCAGATCAACCTTGTTTGGTGTTCAAGCATATTGGGCACAAATTTTCTTGATCCCCAAAAAGGTCATGAAATCCATTAAGCAAATCTGTAGAACTTTTTTATGGACAGGCTCTGTCTGTCTCTAAAAAATCTTTGGTTTCATGGGACAAAGTGTGTACACCTCCAGCTGTAGGGGGGTTGAACATCATAAATTTGTGTATTTGGAACAAGGCAGCCTTACTGAAGCAACTTTAGGGTGTAGCAAAAAGAAAAGAATGTTTGTGAATTTGGTGGGTGCATAGTTACTATATCAAAAATACGGATGTGAATGTCGTCCAAATTCTCAGGAATTCTTCTTGGGTAGTGAGGAAGATCATTACATCAAAAGATGATATATTACAAGGCCAGCAACCTGGAGATCTACATACAGTGTTAGGATTAAATCAGAAAAATGGGAATTTCTCGATCCAGAAGATGTACTTAACTTGCTACCTCAGCATCCATAAGCTGAATGGAAGAGTATTGTCCTGCAACATACCATTCATCCCAGATTCAAATTTATACTCTGGTTAGCTCTATAACAAAGGCAGGATACTGTTGATAGACTGCTGAGACTAGGTATCAGTGTGCCCCCAGAATATGCATTCTGTAGGCTACATGATGAAACCTTTCATCACTTATACTTTGGATGTGCTATTACAAGAGAAATATGGAGCAGGTTGTATGTATGGCTTGGAATGAACAGAGCTATCTAGGATTGGAAAAATGAGATACAGTTGGCATGTCTTGAAGTAAGAAAGAAGAATGTACTAGAAGAGATCTACTGTTGTGTGTTTGCAATGGTTGTTGCTATTATACGGAGGGAAAGGAACTGCATTAGGTTCTAACATATGAGGTTCACTAGTGTAAAAGTGTTGAAGGAGATTTTTATCCATGTACACATCAGGGGTAGGAAGAGATTAAAATGGCATGAGATATTGAAGAAGCTGAATACTTTTCCTTTGAAGAATGTAGATGCTTATAAATATGTAGTATTCAGTGTTAGGTTCATTATAAAGGATAGTAGATAGTCCAACTTCTACTACTGTGATGTAATGATCAAATTTTGGTTATATTAATGAGAATGTTGTGTTCACCGAAAAAAAAAGTTTTTCAAGTACTCAAAAGTTAAGAGATTTTTGAAAACTTTCACTTGATATTTGTAATTGTAAAATAATAAAATAAAAATGAGCACTTTATGAGATAATTAGAATAATTGGAAGAGATTGAGACAATGAGATTACAAGTTATGGAAAAATAATTTTTGAATTAGGGTATTTATAGAAAAAAAATGAAATTAAAGTTTTATTTAAAAAAAAGTGTACTTTTTGCATAATTGGCCATTGGGCCAACAGTTATATAGTCGTTTGAGCTTCCAACAGTCCAATTGGTAGTTTTGGTAGCCAGGCAGCTTTTTTAAAAGAAAAAAAATCTTACTGATCCAATACTAGGCCGATCTATCTGGCTCCATTGACCAGATGATCCAGTCCCCTACCCAGCCCCCAAACCTACCCCCTTACCGATTTCGAGTCAGTCCAATTCTAGTCTCCTTGTGGATCGATTAAACCAGGCCAAAATCAAGTTAACCGGCCCATTTGATCGATTTAGTTCAAACTAGCAAATAAACCACCAAAGAACTCTTATAATATACTATTTATTAAAGAATACCATACATTGAAGAGTAAACTAAAAGTTCAAAATTTTAATATAGATTTTTAGATTTTAAGATCAATATTTAAAATAAAATTTTAAATAAAACTCCAAAGACCATCTAGATTCTGAAATTTCATTAATTAATAATACATTGAAGGCTTGCATAATACCACATTGGCACTCGCTAATTGCTACATAAAATACTATCGTAAATAATTGAGAGCAAATAATAGCAATTTGAGAGAGAAGTGAGAGATTAGAATTGAGAGAAAACGTAGCATGAAAAATGAAGAAAAGTGACTTTTAATAGTTTTTTAAAAGACAAAAATGTAAGAAAGAGGTGAGTTAATCTTTAAATAAAAAGGCTAAATGATTATTTCTACATAAAATATAGGTGTTTCGCAGTGGCCAAACTTAAATTTGACAGTTGCCAATAATGAGTTTTTCCTTAAAAAATAATAAATAACTGAATACATTATTGGTATTGTATTAGAATGGGTACTAGATAATGATCTATTTTTACTTGTCGAGCTTAATGTAATCGGTCTTAGTTACATAGTAAGACTGTCCAATAGAATGAGATGTTGGGTTAAGTTCAAAAATGACCTTAAAATGAACTAATTTTGAGAAGTCTTATAAAAATAACCTCCATAAGAAATGGTCTTAATTTTTTTGGTCTTGCTTAGTAAATTTCACCTGTAAGGCAGACACTAACTCTGGCCCATTAGCCAGACATTCATGACATATCAACACGATGAACCTGCACAATTGATCAAAAATTTTACCTCATAGACAACGTTAGAACTTATTTTGTAGGGGAGAAAATTCAATACCATGCATTTTGGAGAACAAAACTTTAAGACCCTAAAATTGAAGTATAAAATTTAAGATCGAACATTTTGAGGGATACTAGGTTTCTA
Organism: Capsicum annuum; assembly: GCF_002878395.1. NCBI lineage: Eukaryota > Viridiplantae > Streptophyta > Magnoliopsida > Solanales > Solanaceae > Capsicum > Capsicum annuum. Next base: position 143,433,662 of record NC_061118.1, read on the forward strand.
GTTTCCTGCGAAGATGTCCCAACATTGGGACCATACCATTTTGGATTGGCCCAAGACTAGTAAGGAGATGGCTTTGGGTTAAGGGGTAGAGAATGGGATGAGAAGGGTAAAGTTGTTGATATAATGTTTTACTTATGCATTCACCCCAATATACTCAGCACATTCTCAAAGTACTGATCCACATATACGTCTATGTGCTACATTGTCTCATAATTTAGGTTTAGGTGCTCAGTTTTCGCAGCGTGAGTGATTTCGAGCATCTCCACCTACATCCCGACAGTTGGTAAGTCCTCATAGTTTGGGGACCCAGTATTCAGTTTTCACCTTATTAGTTTAGTTGATTCAGTATTTTTAGATAGTTAGAGTCAGCTGGGGGTTTGTCCCAGTGACTCTCTAGTTATTAGTAGTAGAGGCTTGTCAGACTGCTAGATATCATTTAGATTTTCAATATTTACTTATCAGACTCGTAAGTTTAGTATTTCTCAGACATTATGTTCAGATATTTTCAGCTTAGGTCATACAAAATTCTACATTTTAGTTTGATTATATATCTTTATTTCCTCTAATTCGAGTTTCAGACTTAGTAGACAGGGTTAGCTTAGGATAATCATAGACTTGAGCACTATGTGACATCTCGGGACTTATTTTCAGGACATTACAAACTTGGTATCAGAGCCTAAGATTTATAAGAGTCCTAAGGAGTCAGACAAGCCGTGTTACATAGAGGCATCATGGGTGTGAAGCGCGCCATATATATGAGCAAGAGGCTACGAGATATTTTTAGGAAATCATCTCTTTTTTTCATGATCTATCATTCTTACGGTATCTCTATCTGGTTTTAACTTGTGCTCTTACGTGATAGTTGAATATGCCTCCTCATCGAGCTAACGCCCTCAGAAATAATAACCAGCTACCCCAGCCTGCTGACTCTCATAATGAGAATGTATCCCATACTAAATTTTGGGCTGCCTTTCAGGCGTTAGCCCAGGCGGTGACTGCCAACGTTCAGGGCAACCATCAGGCGATAGTCCCACTTCAGCAGAATGGGGATTTAGCAACAGCCAGAATCAGAGACTTCATGAGACTGAATCCGCCAGAGTTCTTTGGGTCAAAGAAAGGCAAGGACCCGCAGCATTACTTAGATGAGATGAGGAAGATCACCCAGGTTATGCATATTTCTGAGGAAGAAAGAATTGTATTCGAAGAATAGGGGGATACAAAAAAGTAATAAGAGAGGCACATAGACCAATTAATCATATCAGTCGTATTCTTAAATTTAGAATGAAAAGAGAAGTAATTCTTCCTAGCATGGGACAAGTAGAGTTGGCATTTTATAGATTGAATGATATAGTGTATGATTGGGTAGTTATGTGGAAGAATGGTAGAGGTGAGAATGCATCTCCTATGAGTTGGTAGGTATTTCAAGATGCATTTCTAGACAGGTTCTTTCTGTGTGAAATGAGAAAAGCTAAGATAGAAGAGTTTGAAAACCTGAGGCAGGGCTCGATGACAGTGAAGGAGTACTGCCTTAAGTTCAATCAGTTGTCTAAGTATGCCCTTGATACGATGGCTAATCCTAGGGTAAGTATGAGTTAGTTTATTACTAAAGTATTAGGTTTGGTAGTCAGAGAGTGTAGGACTGCTATACTTATTAGAGACATGGGTCTTGCTATATTGATGATTTATGCCCAGTAGATTGAGACAGAGAAGTTGAAGGAAAAAAAGGAAATAAGAAGGCTAGAACCGGGAAGTTTGAGTGTGGCGAGACTAGATTCGGAGGGGGATATGATTTGTAGTTTTAGAATCGTTCATCTATGCCAGAGCCATCTTCAGGTAGTACTTCCGCTCCTAGAGCTAGGTAGGAACAGTGGGGTAAGACTTCTATGTCCAGATCTCAAAATAGTATGAGTGGAAGGCCCAATTATCCTCCATATACTAAGTGTGGTAAGAATCATCTTGGCGGGTGATTGATTTGACAGAAAGGTTGTTATGGTTGTGGTAAGTTAGGACATAGAATCAAAGAGTATTCTCATACTAAGAAGGGAAATAGAGATGCTCGTCCCCAGACTCAGGCAACTAATGCACCAGCTTCTCTAAGTTGCCCAGTTCCTCCTCAGGGCACATCATCCAGTACCAGTGGGGTCAGCGCCAGAATCGGTTTTATGCTCTACCATCCCATCAAAAGCAGGAGGATTCACTAAATTTTGTTACTAGTATGCTTCGTGTCTTTCATGTTGATATTTATGTGTTGTTAGACCCCGAGTTGAGTTTCTTTTATGTGACCCCACTAGTTGCAGTAAATTTTGGAATAGGTCCTGAAAAGTTCCCTGAGCCCTTATTAGTTTCTACCCTAGTGGGTGAGTCAGTTGTTGACGAACATATCAATAGAAAGCGTCCTATCACTACCCTTCATAAAATCATGCTAGCCGACATAATAGAGTTATATATGGTCAACTTTAACCTTATTCTTGGCATGGATTGGCTCCATTCCTGTTATGCATCCATAGATTGCACACCCGAGTGGTGAAGTTTCAGTTTTTAGGTGAGACAGTTTTTGAGTGGGAAGGAAATTTAGTGTCTCCCAAAAGTCATTTCATATCCCATCTTAAAGCCAAAAAGTTGATCTCAAAAGGATGTATCTATCATTTAGTTCAAGTCAAAGACACGAAGTTTGAGACTCCAACAGTCCAGTCAGTCCATGTAGTCAATGAGTTTCCTGATATTTTTCCCAAAGATTTGCCAGGGGTACCCCCCGATAGGGAAATAGAATTTGTCATTGACTTTCTCTGAGATACTCAGCCTATCTCTACTCCTCCATATCGTATGGCTCTCACTGAGCTTAAACAGTTAAAAGAGCAGCTTAAAGATCTTTTAGATAAAGGTTTCATTAGGCCCGGTGTTTCTTTATGGGGCACTGCCGTCTTATTCGTGCAAAATAAAAATGGTTCTTTGCCAATGTGCATTGACTATCTTCTGCTTAATAAAGTCACAATCAAAAAAAAATATCCTCTTCCTAGAATTAATGACTTATTTGACCAACTCCAAAGTGCAAGTTACTTCTCAAAGATAGACCTTAGATCCGGCTATCATCAGCTTAGAGTAAGGGAGTGTGATATTCCAAAAATAGCTTTTAGAACTCGTTATGGTCATTTCGAGTTTCTAGTCATGTCCTTTGGGCTAAAAAATGCTCCAGTAGCCTTCATGGACTTGATAAATAGAGTGTTCAAATAGTATCTAGACATATTTATCATAGTCTTTATAGATGATATTCTTGTCTATTCTCGTTGTAAGAATGATCATGCAGACCATCTTAGAATTGTGTTATAAACTCTTAGAGATCACCAGTTGTTCGCAAAATTCAGCAAATGCAAATTTTGGCTAAGGTCAGTTGCTTTCCTCGGTCATATTATTTCCAGCTAGGGTGTTAGAGTTGATCCTCAAAAGACTAAAGAGGTAAGAAATTGGCCTAGAGCTATTTCTCCGTCAGACATTAGAAGTTTCTTGGGTTTAGCTGGCTATTACAGAAGTTTTGTTGAGGATTTCTTATCTATTGCATCCCCTATGTCTAGATTGACTCAGAAGAAAGTTAAGTTTCAGTGGTCAGATTCTTGCAAGAAGAGTTTTCAGGAGTTGAAGACTCGACTCACTTCAGCCCAAATTTTAGCTCTACCAAATGGTACAGATGGGTTTGTCATTTATTGTGATGCCTCTAGGATCAGTCTAGGTTATGTTTTGACGCAAAGAGATAAGGTTATAGCCTATGCCTTTAGACAACTTAAGCCTCACGAAAAGAATTACCCAACCCATGATCTTGAATTAGTTATTGTTGTGTTTGGATTTAAAATCTGGAGGCACTATCTTTATGGGGTGCATGTTGATGTGTTCATAGTTCACAAAAGCATGCAGTATGTGTTTACCCAAAGGGAGTTAAATCTTTATCAGAAAAGGTGGTTAGAATTACTGAAGGATTATGACATGAGTGTGTTATATTATCTGGGCAATGCCAATGTAGTGGCAGATTCCCTTAGTAGATTATCCATGGGCATGTTGCTCGTGCGGAAAATGATAAGAGAGATTTAGTTCAAGAAGTTCATCGGTTAGCTAGATTGGGTGTGAGGTTGGTTGAATTTACTGGAGGGAATGTTTGGGTTCAGAGTAGTTCTAAATCTTCTCTAGTTTCAGAAGTGAAAGAAAAGCAGTATAAGAATTCTAGTTTGGTCAAACTGAAGGGTTCAGTTAAAGACCAAAAGGTAGAGATTTTCTCCCAAGGAGGAGATTGTGTGTTGAGATACCAGAGTAGATTATGTATGCCATGTGTTGATGATTTGAGGTAGTGGATTATGGTGGAAGCGTATGGTGCACGTTATTCCATTCATCCAGGCCCCACCAAGATGTACCACAACTTGCGGGAAATCTATTGGTGGAATGGTATGAAAAGAGGTATAGCAGAGTTTGTATCCAAGTATGCAACTTGTCAACAGGTTAAGGTTGAGCACCAAATACCTGGTGGTACGTTATAGGAGTTTGGTGTTTCCACTTAGAAGTGGAAAGAGGTGAATATGGACTTTGTGACTGGATTACCCCATTTGCGCCGTCAGCATGATTTGATTTGGATTATTACAGACAGATTGACCAAATCAGCTCATTTCGTATCAGTTCATACGTCCTACACAGCTGAAGATTATGCTAAGTTGTATATCAGAGAGTTATTTAGATTTCATGGAGTTCTGTTATCCATTATTTCATATAGGGGTACTCAATTTACCTCTTAGTTTTGGAAAGCCTTTCAGAAGGGTCTTGGTATCCAAGTTTATCTCAGTTCAACTTTTCATTCGTAGATAGATGGTCAGGCAGAGAGGACCATTCAGATCTTAGAGGATATATTGAGGGCATGTGTTCTTGATTTCAAAGGCAGTTGGGATAACCACTTGCCATTAATTGAGTTTTCCTATAATAATAGCTACCATGTTAGTATTCAGATGGCTCCTTTTGAGGATCTTTACAGGCGGATATGTAGATCACCATTTGGTTGGTTCGAAGTAGGTGAGGCCGCCTTGATTGGGCCAAATATGGTGTTTGAAGCCATGGAGAAAGTTTAGTTGATTCAAGAGAGATTGAAAGCAGCTCAGAGTCGTCAGAAATCCTATGCAGATGTAAGAAGAAGAGATCTTGAGTTTGAGGCTGATGACCGTGTTTATTTGAAAGTTTCACCCATGAAGGGGTGAAGAGAGTTGGCAAGAAAGGGAATCTTAGTCCCCGATATATAGGCCTCTGCTAAATTTTGAATTGTGTAGGAAAGGTAGCATATGAGCTTGTGATATCCTCAGATTTGTCCTCAGTTCATCCAGTGTTCCATGTGTCCTTATTAAATAAGTGCATCGACGATTCAGCTGTTATAGTCCCTCTTGAAAGTATAGATATTCAGAATAGACTTTTATATGAAGAACTTCCAGTAGAGATTCTTGATCATTAGATCCATAGACTAAGGAACAAAGAAGTTCCCTTGGTCAAGGTTCTGTGGCAAAATCAGTTTGTTAAGGGTGCTACTTGGGAAGCAGAAGTAGACATGCGAACCAAGTATCCTCATCCCTTCTCCAAGAACTCAGATTCAGTTGAAGGTAATAGTCTTCCTAAATTCAGTTCATTTCCAGTCTCTGATTCAGCTATATAGATGTCTTCATGTAAATTTATGCACTCACATATTAGCTCAGTAGCTTGGTATGTTTTAGATTCTATCATGCAGTTTGTTTCAGTGATGCATGTCAGCATATAGCCTCAGTTCCTCAGTACTTTCAGTTTAACTAGACACATTCGAGAATGGATTTTCAAGAAGGAGATAATGTAATACCCCGTACTTTTTCCTAGCTCAGTTTAGCTTTTTGAGTGTCAAAGGTTAGCTTTGAAAATTAATAACCTCTGATACATATAGAATTTTCTAGATCTAGATCCTACAATGTGTAGAAAATTGAATTAGCTTTCCAACGATACCAATTTCGGTTTAATCCGATACTCGGTTGAGAAGTTATGGCATTTTTAGTGAAGACAGTGTCTCAAAATGATCTGCATCGCGGTGACAGGAAAAATGCCACTTGTCCGATTTTCAGTCGACCACCATGATTGGCCCTTATCGTGGTAAAGTCCTAGTTTCCGTTTGTCAATTTTCAGTGGCTCACTGCAATAACAGCGCATCGTAGTGATGGCCTAAATGGCATTTGTCAATTTTCAGTGGCTTACCACGATAGCCCCACGATGCGATAAAGTTCTAGTTCGCATTTGTCAAAATCTAGTGATCCACCGCGATAGTGGCGCGTCGCGGTGGGTGGCCAAATTGAGATTTTCAGCTTTTGAGTTAAATTTTAAAAGGGCGATCTAGTCAATTCCCAAGCCCCCAATTCGTGTAAAACACAAAATTAAACTCATTCTAAGCCTATTATGCTCACTTTTCATCAATTCTCTCTCAAGAAAACCCTAGAACCTCAAAACTTAACCACTAAGAAATCAAATTTGCTCCATTCCCTTTTCAAGATAGCTCAAAATTAAGGATCCCCAATTCAAGAACTTCAAGAGGTCATCTTCAAAAGCACAAACAGGAATTCAAGATCAAGCTTTTTATTCAATTTCATCAATTAAGGTATGTGGGGTTTATGAACAAGGATATTCTTTCATCCTTGTTCCCAAATCTAGTTTTAATTACAAATTTACATGATTTTGTATGAATATACATTAGTTTCAATTTAAGGTTCATACCCAAATATTGTTAATTGCAAGATTATGAGAATTCAAGTGATTTAGATGTTGAATTGTATGTCTAAAATTGTATTTTCATACGTTGCAGTAATTTCCAGATTTGGCATTGAATTATCAATATTTTCATTATTTAGCATGAATTTTATAATATTTTGATATAAAATAGATGCATAGGTTATTAGCCCTAGTTTCAATGTTGTTATTTCAAGAAGATTATGTTTTTAAGCATCCTATGACCTGTTATATTCAGATTCTGAACAAAGATTTAATCTTTTGATCTCAGGTTAGATATGAAATCCACTTTACAGATTTAGCTACAGTTACAGTAAATAGATTTACAAGAGGTTTTCATTTTAAACCCTTATATTAATTTTTAAAAGTGGATTTCCTACAGAATGAGCATACTGATTAAAGGGAGTAGTATTTAGAACCGAGTTGGGTATGTTTACATGCCCCAGAACAACGAGCCAATGTAGGTCCATATTATCAGATTATTCCTATTTCTATATGGATGACAGATACAGATGTGATTACTTAGATTAGGTTATACTCCTTGGCAAGAGTATGACACCTCTCCCTAACGTGAGGTTTTCCCATAAGGGAACTAGACGTTGGACTCCATGGTAGCTCACATTGTTTATGTCAGTTAGAAGAACCTCCCTAATAGTAAAAACTTTCAGAATAGTTTTTAAAGTATTTCCCCTACTAGTAAAACCTTGCAGAAGCAGAATAATCTTAACAGAATAGCTTTTAGAAACTAAGTGTAAAGGCTTACAGTTTTACTCAAACATTTGCTTTATATAAGCCTTTAGTCACAGATTTCATCTTTCAGATTTTAGATATAGAAATGAGTCTTTTTACACTTAGACAGTATGTTTTAATGACAGAATACAAGCTCAGCTTTAGAACTAAATGTTATGACTCACTAGATTTGTACAGTATGTTTTGCTACACATAATTTCAGATTTCATCTTTCAGTTACTCAAGTTTATGTGAGTCACTTACATTTAGCATGCATTCTTTGCAAATAGATAAAGTTGTTGATATAATATTTTACTTATGCATTCACTCTCATATACTCAGTACATTCTCAAAGTACTGATCCACATATACGTCTATGTGCAACATTATCTCATAATGTAGGTTCAGGTGCTCCATTTCTGCAGCGTGAGTGATTTCAAGCATCTCCATCTATATTCCAACAATTAGTGAGTCCTCATAGTTCGGGGACCCAGTATTCAGTTTTTAGCTTATTAGTTTAGATGATTCAGTGTTTTCAGACAGTTGGAGTCAGCTGGGGGTTTGTCCCAGTGACTCTCTAGTTATGAGTAGTAGAGGCTTGTCAGACTGCTAGATATGATTTAGATTTTCAGTATTTACTTATCAGACTCGTGAGTTTAGTATTTCTCAGACATTATGTTCAGACAGTTTCAGCTTAGCTCATACAAAATTTCGTATTTTAGTTTGATTATATATCTTTATTTCCTCTAATTCATGTTTCAGACTTAGTAGAATGCAAATAGGGTTAGCTTAAGCTACTCATAGTCTTGAGCACTGTGTGACGTCTCAAGACCCATTTTTGGGGCATTACACATACATTTCTTGATTTCTTTATTCTGCTCTAATTCAGTTTCTAAGATAAGCTAGAACATGGCATTGCCACCCAATTAGTGTCGGTTGTCTCTAAGTTGTTGTCGTCCTTGACTAAAAGCACTCTCTAATTCAACAGTTTATATTGAAATATTCAATATATCTCTAGCTAATCTTGAAAGTACATGATATTATCTTTTATTATTCTTCCACCAATCCAGCATGTTGATCCTTGTTCTATGATTCGTTGTAAGTTGTCTAAGATAATACCTAAGCTCTTCCTAACAAATGATTCTGTGTGTTGAAGATGGGACCCTATTTCAAACATACAAATTAAAAACATAATCAGAAAAACTATTGTGTCTGTTTTTTAGAAGATGATGGCTCCTCAGGAGGATGGAAAGGGGCAATTGTAGTAATATATTTCGGTAATACATTATCAAGTAAATCCGCATGATAATTTTATAATGCGTTGATGTAATTATTCGCATCAGACACAACCGTAAATAAAGAAGGTTCTTCTTCAAGTTGAACATGTAAAATAGAATAACTAATAAAAGTAAATTCGGACATTGTACTATATTTCATTCATAGATTTATTATAGTACCAATCAAGTGACTAGGGAAAGAGAAAAAAATATTTTTTTAATTTATCAATCATCGCAGCAATAACATCTTTGTGACCTGATTTATCTTATGTATGTTAAGAAATAAAGAAATATCGTCTAAATAAGCTAAGATACTTCAAAAAATAAGATAATAAGCAGCAGAAAATTCAACCGTAGCTACATAAAATTTCAGCAAAAATTTAACAATATCATCAGTCATAACCAATTAGAATCATGTATCATATCTCAGAAAAAGCACTAGCAAATTGATTAAAAGTCATAGTAATAGAAACTTTATAAATATTGCAAGTATTTAAAAATCATAACTAGCATTCCATCTAGTATCTCTTTCTTCGGGTATTAATCTCGGTCTAAGTCCACTTTGTTGATATTTTTTTTTTAAAATCTGTAAGTCTAACTTTTTTATGATTTGCTTGAACAAAGCTAACCGCAAGCTCAATTTTTTCAATAGCAAGCTCAAAAAAATCAAGATCGTCTTTTACAACTAAATTATATATATGACAAGCACACTTAACATGAAATATTTGAATAACGGTGGAGAAAGTTCAAATTTTAACAATTCAACAGTAGCCTTGTCGCTAGACGTATTATCAAAAGATATACATAAAAAAATATTTTAAATACCATAATATCTTGCAACTTTTGTAATAGATTCAGAAATAAATTTCACATTGTGTCTGCAGTCTTCATCATACAAAAATGCTAAAATACGTTTTTGCATAACAAAATTACTATCTATTCAATGACAAGTAATTTTTAAATAATCATTTTTATTAACAACACGATCAAGATTAGAAGTTAGACCAACTCTATGTGGAAGATTTTTTTATAATGCAGATAAATAATAAACATATTGTGCATAAAGTTTAGAAATATCGGAACGACAAATACTTCTAGGAATACCTTCAAACATAGGATTATAAATTATTTGAATATAATGAATAAAAGCTTCAAAGAAGCAAAAGAGAAAGGCAAACAACCCAGCGCTATCTTTTTTGCTAATTCTTCACTATCCTTCATTTTATTATAATTTTGAACTACTTTATTAATTCTTGAGTTCAATCTAGTTTGAGTTGGCCCCCTACCAGTCCCACCGCCTTCTATATCATCTGGCTTTTTTGGTGATTTTCTTGCAAATATCTCTTCCACTGATATGTACCCCCTTTATGACCTCCAGTTTTAATCTCGTATAATTCCTAACAGAGATTACATTGGACCTTAGTAGTTTCTTCTACACAAGTAAAAAATTCTCACATAATATTATTTTTTTACGAAATCTTACAGGAAACTGGGGAGAAAGATTAATCGATTGAGATTGAACATTAGAATTACCGGTTTCAGGTGTATCATTAACACCATCATCATCATCTTCATCTGAATCAATAGGATCTACTTTTTCTCTTCTTCTATACCATAATTTTCTTAAACTTCTAAAAATTTATATCGTGAGCACCTACACCTATTTCATTCTCAAAGGGTTCACTAATTAGTATCAGAGACACACGAGTATATCGAGTATTTAAACTACCTCTATCAAAATTGAAATCAAATTATTTTTACTACCACTATCACTTCCCAGGCAGAAACTTCAAATGCTTTTACCAACTTTTCTTAATTCATCCATATTACAAATTAAACTAACAAATATTCAAAAAAAAAAAAAAACTATACAAATAAATATTCAACAAATAATATACTAATTAAAAATTAAAAATAAGAGATGGAACGATAATAGTAAGTTTTTGAAGTATTCAAAAGTTGAGAGACTTTTGAAAACTTTCATTTGATATTTGTAATTGCAAAATAATAAAATAAAATTGAGCACTTTATGAGATAATTAGAATAATTAGGAGAGATTGTGACAATGAGATTATAAGTTGTAAAAAAATAATTTTTGAATTGGGGTATTTATAAAAAAAAAAATGAAATTAAAGTTTTATTTAAAAAAAAAAGTGTACTTTCTGCTCAATTGGCCACTGGGCCAGCAGTTATATAGCCTTTTGGGCTCCCAACAGTCCAATTGGTAGTGGGTTGGCAGCCTGGCAGCTTTTTTTAAAAAAAAAAAAAATCTTATTGATCCAATACTAGGCCGATCTATCGGGCTCCATTGACCAGATGATCCAGTCCCCTACCCGGCCTCCAAACCCACCCCCTTACCTATTTTGAGTCATTTTGATTCTAGCCTCCTTGTGGATCGATTTAACCAAGCCGAAATCAAGTTAATCGGCTCATTTGATAGATTTAATTCAAACTAGCAAACAAACCACCAAAGAACTCTTATAATATACTATTTATTAAATAATACAAGTTACAATAATTGTAACTTTAATAAAATCTTAACTTAAAGAAGACCATACATTGAAGAGTAAACTAAAAGTTCAAAATTTTAATATAGATTTTTAGATTTTAAGATCAATATTTGAAATAAAATTTTAAATAAAACTTCAAAGACCATCTAGAGTCAGAAATTTCATTAATTAATAATACATTGAAGGCTTGCATAATACCACATTGACACTCTCGCTAATTGCTACCATAAACTACTATCGTAAATAATTGAGAGCAAATAATAGCAATTTGAGAGAGAAGTGAGAGATCAGAATTGAGAGAAAACATAGCATGAAAAATGAAGAAAAGGGACTTTTAATAGTTTTTTAAAAGACAAAAATGTAAGAAAGAGGTGAGTTAATCTTTAAATAAAAAGGCTAAATGATCATTTCTACATAAAATATGGGTGTTTCGCAGTGGTCAAACTTAAATTTGACTGTTGCCAATAATGAGTTTTTCCTAAAAAAAAAAAATGAATAAATTATTGGTATTGTATCAGAATGGGTACTAGATAATGATCTATTTTTACTTGTCGAGCTTAATGTAATCGGTCTTGGTTACATAGTAAGACTATCCAATAGAATGAGATGTCGGATTAAGTTCAAAAATGACCTTAAAATGAACTGATTTTGAAGTCTTATAAAAATAACCTCCAAAAGAAATGGTCTTATTTTTTTGGGTCTTGCTTAATAAATTTCACCTGTAAGGTAGACACTAACTCTTGCCCGCCTCCCCCCCATCCCCCTAACCCACCCACCCCCACCTCCACCCCACCCCACTATAAAAAAAATCTTTTTGATTTTTAAAAATTTCTCAACCCTCCTCCCCCTCTCTCCACCAACACACCCCTCTATGTGACCCCTTTATCCCTGCCTCCCCCCTCAAAAAAATAACTTACTTAAAAAAAATTCTTACCTTCCCCCCACCCCCACTCCATCCTCTCACACCCCTCAACCTCTGCATTTAAAAAAAATCTAAGAGAAAACTAAAAATAATTCAAACAAAAAAAAAAACTTTTTACCCCAACGATCCCTACCCCCACCCCCAGTCCAACCCAGCCTAGCCCCCCTCCCCCTTCTCTCCCCCTCCTCCAAATTTTCTTTTTATAATTTTTTTTTTTGCAATTAAAATTTTGAACATAAGTAGGTGATCTATGTGCTTATATGGATACCCATGTTTTATCCATTTTGTCCACATTTGTATGAACTTTTAAAATAGAATGAAGTCCATGAATACCCATTTAAAACATATGTGATCCAATTAATTAAATATGATTAAGTGAACACCTTTAACTTATATGGACTGAAATTGTCACCCTTATTGACCAGTTAAGGCCCGGTACCGTCCTGCTTGGACCACCCAGTTGGGTCCAAATTTTCAAAAAATTTAGAAAAATTATCTAATTCCACGACTTAAGTTAGCTAATCTACTTAAAATTCCTACATTTTTTATTAATTACAATAATTCCTGATTTTCAAAATATTCTAAGAAAACTCGGATACATCCTTAAAATCCCTATTTACTTTCTTTCTCTTAAAACATTCAATAAATTACTAAAGGAGAAATTAACCGTCGATTGGACCTACTTTCTCGACTGGATATCTGCCTCCCTTATTTATTGCTCCTTTCATCTTCAATTTTTCCATTACTATCATTCAATTTCTTCATTAAAAAGCCCTTTTTCCTCTGCCACCACCCAATTGCTTTCACATAATTTTGTTTGGCATTTGATGCGTGAGATGTGAAGCAACTGGTTTTTGTTCTTACATTGTTTTTTCATCTTCTAATCCACCAACTTTTCTTGGTATAATTCAATACCCCTTTTCGTTTTCCCCCATTTAAGCAAAAAAGAAAAGAAAAAGGTGAAAAAAATAAGATTTCAGTTTTTTAAAAGTATCGAAATCAAATTCGACGACGGCCCCCCACGGAATTGTTACTTGAAAAAATCAATAGAGATAAAGAAGAGTAGTGTATCATGAATTTCATTAGTTATCTGTCATTACTAGCGGAATATTGGTGTGTCAAAAGACAAAGTTGGTGCTTCAAAAAGGTATTATTGATATATAAAAAAAATAGTGTAATAAATAAAAATTGACATGGAGATACATTATTTATGTCAGATCCATGTATTCGATACATAATAATTATGTATCTCTCTTAAATTATCTTATAGAATAATGTATCTGGATCCAAATAATTGTAAAAAGTATATAGTTTATTTTACTAATACACTCATCATTCAACTGATACATGTACAATGAATAACTAAGTAATAATCTAACTGTTACATTTTAATATATCTGAATACAAGATATGCAATATGTATTCGTACTTGATATAAATCAGTCAAACCCCGAAATGTTGTAACAACATAGTGATATATATTATGTAATATTCAAAAGTAACCAAAAAAGAGCTGCAACAATCAGAGAAAAAAGGAGAAATTTGTTTCTGCTAGAAGAATGGGGATTTTTTTTTAATTTCAAAATTTGAACTAATTATGTTATTCTTGAAATTTTGAGAGTACAATACTACAGATGTTGCGTGATTTTCTCCACAAATAAAAAAAATCATTATTTTTCTTTTTAACATGCATTAATCTCTTGTTAGGATGTCTCAGTTGTCAAATTATGCATTCAAAAAATCAAAATTACAAATTTTACGTAATTTTATTAGAAGAAGGGATAAAGAGTAATTAGGGATAAACTTATTAGGATTTATGTATGTTTTACCAAAAATTTTGACATGAATGACTTATTTATTTTGTTATGTGCACCAAATTGATATAATATATTGTTTCTAAAAAACAACGAGTTAAATTTATTATTAAGTAACTATTTTTCAAATTAGTTGAAATATTAAAAATAATTTAGACTTTTCAAGAACAACAATAAGAATAAAATGAAGGAGGACCTTGGAGCAACTGATAAAATTATTGTCATGTGATCAAGAGGTCATGACTTCAAACCTTGAAAACAGCCTTTGACGGAAAAGCAAAGCAAAATTGCACACAATATAGGGAAAAGGAAACCCCATATCCATTAGGACAAAGAAATTCCCCTAAAATGACCCTTTTCTAAGTAATGCCATAGGGTAGTCACTTCACTATTTTAATCCCACCAACTTGTCATTTTTAAAATTATATAAAATTTATATAAGAACTACATAGAATGTGTATAGAAACTGTATGGTATGTGCATAGAAATTGTATAATTATTGTATTAAATATATATCTGAATAATTATTGCATCTAAAGGTTGGATAAGATGTGTATTAAGATTGTATAATTATTGCATAGAATATGTCTATGTATATGATGTATATAGAAATGGTATCGTTGTTGTATATAATATGTCTATGGTATAATATGTATGTCTATGATATTGTATAGAAATTGTATCATTGTTGTATAGAATATGTATATGCATAGAATGTGTATAAAAATTATATAATTGTTGCATGATTTTTATATGTGTGTGTGTAAATTTTATATAAATTGTGTTATTTTTATATGAAAAAAGTAAAAATATATTATTTTGTATTTGATTAATAAAAAAAGTAGCGAGTATAATACTATAAATTTGTATGTAATTGTTAAAAAAAAACTACAAAATTCAAACTACAAATTTTAATTGTTAAAGAAATAGAAAACTATAAAAATTTTGTGTGATTGTTTTTTTTGGTAGAATTGAAAACATAAAACAATTTTTTTAAACAAAGCAACAAAAAAAAAGGAGAGCAATTTTAGGCAGCAAAAAAGAACTAACGAAAACAAATGAAAAAGATGAGAAAAAAATACAAAATTATATTTGATTTTTAAAAATGTAAAAGAGCCATTTTTTATTTTTTAAAAAAACACCAAAACAAAGAAGAATAAAAAGTAGCTAAAAAATAGGCAAGCTAGTAGCCAGAATGGCTACAAAAAGGAAACATAAATTCTAGTAGAAGGAGTGGATGTTCGGTACTTCGATCGGGTTCGTTTTTTTATTTTATTTTATTTTTATTTTCGGTTATGAAAGTAGGTGTACTGGAAATAGAACCGAATTAGTTCAGTTCGGTTTATGTAAATTCGATTCGATTCTATTTCGGTTTAATAATTTTAATTTTTTGGTTTTGGGCCTGTTTTATGGGCTAAATTATATTTGTAAATCGGACTAGTTTAACTTTCTTACGTTAAAGAAAAATCAATATAGACTTATAAAGTCTTCTAGGTGACAAATGGGAAGAATCAACTCTAATGCAAAAATCAGATGGAGGACTGTATATTAACTTTCGGTAGCAAAAATCAATGCAAAAAGTAAATTTTAATTTCAATTGCTGAATTTATTTGAAATTTGGGGTTTTAGGTTGTAGACAATAGTAGTTTGTAGCTAAAGCAGAAATAGCTAATGGTCTTAGGTATTATAAATATCAAACAATAAATATTATATATATATATATATATATATATATATAATAATTTTAAAAAAGTATATTAAAAATTTTGGTTTAAACAAAAAATTGAATTACGTCAACCTAAAACCCAAAAATCGAACCAAAATACTGAATTTATAAAAAAAATAAATCAAAACTGAACCAAAAAATCAAAAAATCGAAATAAAAAAATCAAAATAAGTCGATTTGGTTTGTTTTTTTCGGTATTTATGTCCACCACTAAATTCTAGGGTCATTTGGTGGGATTTAATTTGATCGAATGATAATTATTGTACTTACCTCCACAATATTATTGAGATTTACCTTCCTTCGATTCTATGATTTTCAGTAATGGTAGAATATTTTTATTTTCTCTTTTTAGTCTAAGAATATTTTATATTATTTACTTCCTTTTAAGTCTAGAATTTATTAATTACAGAATATTTAGTCTAATATCTATAAGAAAAATATCATATTCTCCTTATTTATTTTATTTAGTTTCTTATAAATAGAGTTGTACTCTTCTATTTGAGTCAATGAAAAGAAACAATACGCAGAATTATTATTCACTCTTTGTCTAATTTTCTTTCTTGTCTCTTTCATTCCATAACAATGGTATCAGAGCCTTCATCGATCCTCATAAATTTGAAAATTTACTGAAGAAAAATTTTCAACCACTTTTTAATCCATACCTATTTTCAACTTACTTTTAATTCTTACTTTTATTTACTTCTTTTAACCCATACTTTTATTTTTAACATAGGATAATTTTTAATTAATTTTTAATCCATATTTTTAAAAATTTTATTTTTCAAACCATGACAATCAATATTTTCTCTTTCAATGCCACACAAATCTTCACTGGTGAAAATTATCAATTTTGGGCAGTTGAGATTTAATTTTATCTTGAAATTTATGATTTGTGGAACGTTGTACAGAAAGACAAACCTATACAACCACTCCCTGTAAATTCTTCTGCTGCTAAAATCAAATTTCACTCAGAAGAGAGATAAAAAAAATATAAAGAAAAAAATTGTAATTCAAAATTCTGTTGATGATTCAATTTTCTTTAAAAAATTGTAATACAATTACTAAGTATTCTGACAGAATTTCTTTAATTATCAACAAAATCAGGTTACTTGGTGAAGATTTTAAAAGACAATAGAATAGTTGAAAAAATTCTAGTGACTATTCCTGAGAGATTTGAATTCAAAATCTCCATCTCTTTGTCATTTCTCTTGCTGAATTGATAAAAGCTCTTCAAGCATAAGAGTAAAGAATAGCTTACAGGAAAGAAATAATTGTTGAAGGTATTTTTAATGTGAACCATCAAAAAAGAAAAGTTGGATTATCCTTCTTGCAAATATTGCAAAAAGGAAACACACTTAAAAAAAAATTATTGGTGGAGAACAGATATTGTGGAAGTTAGTAAACAAAAGGGTCATGTCACAAAAATATGCAAGTTTAAAGACACTCAAGATAATTTAAAAACACTACTTGTGGAAGAAGAACATGAGGAAAACCAACCTTTTTAGATTGTTGCAACAAAATCAAGAAAAAACACCTTTTTCATGAAAAATTAAGTGTTCAAACTCAAATTAAATACACCAAATTGAGTTTTTGAGGATATTGAGATTTATCTTCCTTCTGTTCTATGATTTTTATTGATGGTAGAATATTTTTAGTTTTACTTTTTAGTCTAAGAATATTTTACATTATTTACTTTTTTTCAAGTCTAAGGTTTATTAATTGCATAATATTTAGTCTAATATCTACAAGAAAAATATTGTAATCTCCTTATTTATTTTATTTAATTTCTTATAAATAAAAATTTACTCTTCTATTTGAATCAATTAACGAACAGCTATCATTCATTCTCTGTCTAATTTTATTCTTGTCTCTTTCATTTCATAACAAATATAATCTTATGGTTGGATTTCTTTTCAGACCCCACACACAGCAGAATGTTTAGTGCACCAAATTGACTTTTAATACTAAAAATAATTCAATAAAATAAATATTTAAATAATAATTTTTTAAGAAAAGAGTAAAAAAATGCGAACTAGACAAGTCATACGGCAGAATATGCGTGGGTGGGTGGAGTGCGGGGGTGGCGGGTGGGGGCATAACAATTAGTAATTGCACATTTTGGATGAGGCCACATCAACCAGGGCTTTTGCTGCAAAAAAAAAAAAAAATCACTCTTTCCAGCCTCTTATCTCTTATTTGGCTCTTCCTATTGAATATTAATTTTCTTTTTTTTGCTCTCATTTTTTTGTCTCAGTTTAACTCTACTTTGAGCCTTCATGCCTCATTTGATATCTTAATTGCTACCCAATGATTTCAGGTAACTTTTAATTTTCTTTTGATAATTTAATAACAAACTTATCTTATTGCTCTTTTCCATTTTTAAGCTTCAAGTATATGATTTTATGGTGAAGTACTTGCTATTGTAGCTCTGATAAAAAGGAACTGTGTCAAATGCTTTTGATGAAAATTGTAATAAAGTTAATGTACCCGTTGATGTCATATAAGCCCATAATTTCAGAAATGTTGTTGTATATTAACGCTAAATAAGTTTAATATAAGCCCATAATTTCAGAAATGTTGTTGTATATTAACGCTGAATAAGTTTAATGCATAATACGTAACCGTGCCCTTTTACTCAGCTTCCATTGGCGTCTATAACCTCAACTTTGGATGTGCACAAGTTGACACTTGAGCTTGTATAAAGTCAAACTAGTAGAAACACGCATCCTACGTGGCAATTCACAAAGTCAAACTAGTAGAAACACACATCCTACATGGAAATTCGCTTGAACTCGGATTGATTTGTATTATTCCATGTTGGACATACTTTATACAAGTTTATCTGGCTACTTGTATACACCCCAAGATGGAGGGCTTATGCCAGTTGATGCCAATTTTTTGGCATGTTTTTGTACTATGCCTAAGTTTAAGCACAAAATTTGGATTTATATTTTTGTTGTATTGTCTGAGATCAATAGTTTGTCCTGGGTGCCTTTTATTATAAAATCGCATTATATCTATCTATCTATCTCTCTCTCTCTATATATATATTTGTGATGCTTCTAGATGAATTCACTTTTTTGCTACAACTGTAAACAGCTAGTAAATTCCAAGAAACCCAAAGACGTTCAGTCGAAACAATATAAAGGTGATTCTGAAATGCTTGTTGAATAAGCTCTTTGGAGCAAACTCTGCGCTGAAGTTTGATTCTTGGGATTGCACAGTCATATTTGCGTATCATTTCAATGCAATTGGGGCTGACTGTGTTTATTCATTTAGCTACGTTTGTAGGTCTAAACAATAGGCATAAAAGCATGTATTCCTTAATTTCTTTTTATAAGCTGATTCTCTGAAGAACATACTAATACTATTGGGATGTGAAGCAGTTTTGTGAACTTACTGGTTATCGATTGACGATAGCATTGTCTCCATAGATAACAATTGATTACATAAAATCATCTCCCTCACCAAATTGCAATTGTAGTCTGGACTTCTGGATGAGGAACCCCGAACTAGAGCACTTAAGTCTTGTAAATGACTCTTTTGGCGATTTAGGCACGATTCCCCTGCACATATAAGCCTTTACCTTGTAATATTGCAGGATTATTCAACACAATAAGGGGTCGTTGGTAGAGTGCATTAGAAAAAATAGTGCAGCATTAGCTTTATGTATTATTAGTACCTTGTTTGTTACACTTTTTCAACTTATGTATAATTATGCAAGCATTAGTTGTACACTTTATTTGGTATTAAGGTATGCATAACTAATACATGGAAATCCATGGTATTAGTAATGCAAGGGGTTCTAATTAATGCATCCACGGTATTAGTTATGCAAGGGGTTTTAGTGCATTCATTGGCTTGGTACAAGATGCAATTGCCCTTCAAAAGTTTTCCACATCCTTTCCACCATATTTGTGGAGGGTATTTTTGTAGACAAATATTTTTTAAAAAAATTATGCAATGTATGTCAGTTTTAATACACCAAACCAGTCACTGCATAAGAAAAATCTCAACATAACTAATGCAAGCATAAATAATACCAACACTAATATACCACATTCTGCACTATTCTAGTATTCTTATACACCCTACAAAATGAGCCCTAAGTGATGAGGATCTAAATGCTACTATTCCTACTTGCCAGCAGCTTTCAGCTCTGCCCAATGTGTGAGACCTATTGTCTCCTTTTCAAACACCATAAGAGGAGTACACAACCATGGAAGAGTTGCATGTTTGGCTACATCCATGTCATCTACCTCCATGACCATGGCAAGAGTATGTCCAATATTTCACTGTTTTCATATGCCATGTTTTCTTTTAACCCCCACCCCCTCCAATTTGTGTTGAACATCTACTGTTCTAGTTTCTTTATTTTTTAACATGGCAACAAGTTAAACTTTAAAAATATTTCCTTGGATTGTTCACAGCGCTTCTTACATTCTGGATTTTGCTAGGATACTGAAAATGAACTGGAAAGCCGAAAATATGAACTGCTTAATATCGTCCAAGATACTCAACGAGGCCTAGTGACAACTGCTGATCAACGATCCGCCATTGAGGAGGCTATGGTCTGCTGCTTTTTCTCAAAATGAAGTTCCACTTTATCCTAGTGTTTTGACCAATTGAGATATAATCAGGTAGTCGTTGAAGGTTTTGATGCTGGCAAGGAAATTGACTTGAGTAAGTTGGATGGAACATGGCGGTTGCAATATACATCTGCACCAGATGTGGTCGTTCTTTTTGAATCTGCTGCTAGGCTTCCATTCTTTCAGGTTCAGTTGGTGTATGCTAGATAAATAGTCAACTGTTAATGCAGTAGTAAGTTAACTAACAAATATAATGAGTAAAATGATCTCTAGTGGTTCAAAGAAACTTCCTAACAGTAATTTGGTCTAATTTTTCAATGCGCTATCTCCATCCAAGAGTCTTTAATATCCATAGTATTTTTTATGATATGTCTGTTCCACTACCATCGAATATAATTACAAAATGAACAAGAAACAAGGAGAATAAAATGCTCTATTTTCTTTTCAATGACTATTAAAAATTTCCTCCCTCAACCTCCAGTTCATGCAAGATTTATCAACTCCTATCATTTCATTTACTAGTTACATGCATACTCAGCTGAATCCATCTTTTTGAGCTATGTAATAGGTGGGTCAAATTTTCCAGAAATTTGAGTGCCAGAACGAATCCCGCGGAGGATTGGTACGCAATGTCATCAAATGGAGTGTTCCACGGTTATTAGAGGTGCAATGATGCCTTCTTACACATTACTTGCTTGTTGGTGTAAACTCTTTTCAATTGCTTTATCTTAAGCTATTTTTACTTGGGATTTTAAACAGATAGATTCCTATTTTGTGTGGGATTGAGGCATGATTGGTTGACATATATTGTTAACAGATATAGGCACTTGGACACACCTTTTCAGATGGAAACTCCAGTTTAGTAGAACTGATGTTAACTCATATTTTCTCAGTCCCGGTGCTAATTTTCCAGCGCTTCATTTCTCCTTACACTGTCCCTTTTCATGAAACCTGTCAGGATGTACATTAGAGATGCTTAAGAAGGTGGTCCTACAGTAATTGTTCAGGTCGTTCGGGTTAGTTATACCTGGAGAAAAGACTTATCCATGAGTTCGGAGTTATGCATTGTGTTTTTCTTTGTAGCATATCTTTTGTTGAGGAATTTCTTTTCTAGCATTTGGCAACATCATTAACTACTGTAAACCTCAACCCTGTGAACGTAAAGCAACTAGTGATGTGGTCCTCACTGAAGCCTGGAAGATTGGAAAGATATTTGACAAAATAGTATGGCGGGATGATGTAATGTGCCAGAAAGCTCATCTACTTAGCTGCTTTCCATTTATGTCAGGGAGGAGAAGGTGGAGCTTCATAAATTCTAAACAACAGGAATGTTAGAATATGACATTGTGGCTTACACAATCTATTTAGCTGACACATAGTAGGTAATGTCTAAGTTTAATCTTTTGGGGCTACTCTTTTGATGTCCTCGACAAATGTAGCAGTAAATAACTGGCCCTCAATATGAAGATATGTTTTGCATAGATAATATTACTAGTTGGTTGATAAGTACAGTATCAGTCCACACCTTTAGTGAACTGAAAAGGAAGCATATGCCTGACGTTCTTAGAATCTAGTAATATTTGGATTTTAAGTACCTTCTATCTCTACTCTCGTATATTATCAGTTTTCTTAACTTGGAAATAACCTCCGGTGCTTGTTAAGTGTTGCGTGCCTTCCTCTGCGTGTATCCACACTCCTCAGAAAAGTAGAAAACTAGCGTCTGTGAAAAACATAACCTTTCCCCCTGTCGTTTTCTCTTCTGTTCTGCTTATTCTCTAACTTGTTATCTTATTTAATGAGTACAACTTTAGGATTTCACGATATTCAATCTGCATGGAGACAATTGTATCCCATAGAAGAGAAGAGTGCCTTTTATTTCCTATCAGTGTTTTCACTTTTAAAGTATTGAAATCATACCTGAATTAAGCTTCAAAGTATTGCATTCCTAACCTTTAAAACCATCAAAGTTCAGGTTGACACCAAAGTTTGTAAGAAATCCTCCAAATGGATACATGGTAATGCCATAGCCTATGTTACTCTCCTGGGATGTACAGGCAGCTTAATAATACTGAACATCTTACAATGTCAAGGGCACATTTTGGAGTGATGTAATATATTTTCTCTTCTTCTTATTTGTTGTTTTATTGTTGTAATCATTTGTAAAACTGTTCCAACTTATGAGTTTTCATATACACTAGAGAATGAGAGGTTGAGAGGAAGTAATTGAGAGAGAGAGGAAAGGTTAGATTACATACTATGATACTAAGAGGGAAAAGGAGAAGACATGTCCAATTCAAATGATTTGATACTGATCTGCTTTTATACTACAGGAGAATGAAGGTGCTACTCTGATAGTTTCTGCCAGATTCTCATGCATTTCTGCTCGTAACATCTACCTCAAGTTTGAGGAGGTAATTTCTCCGACTACTAATCAAGTATACATATTTTTATTGGTATTTTATAGATTTGTCCTCATCCTTCTCCTTAAAATTTACTATCTAGTCATTGGTTGCTCGAATAGAAGTCCATGTCATGTCCTTCTAAAGTAGTGTTTAGTGACTCCATACTTTGCAGACATGTCTAGATAATAGACATTAACAGCTTTGTTGCTTATCTGTCTGACTTTTATGTCCTGTCTTGTGGTTGGTTTTCCCTATTAAGTTAATCTGATTATTTTTGGCGGCTTTACATTTTAGTTTTTACCTAGTTTCTGATGCTTTCTGATTGGAAAGGTAATTTTCTTTTTGAAAATTCTACATGGATGATGAATACTGAAATCTTTCCTGTTTCTATGCGGGTGTCCTTTGCCTCTTCTGATTTTAAAATCAGGAGATGACGTCCATAAGATCTTGGTTACAGGCGTCACATACTGATTACAATTAAAATTGGAGATCATGCTTGGTTACAGACATCACCTACTGATAACTTGAATATTGATGTTTTCATTGTTGGAAGCCCGGTACCTACTTTTAATATCTTTAATATTATGCGTGCAAAATTTTATTTGCAGATAAGTCTTCAAAATATTAACATCAGTGACGAGCTGCAAACTGTTATAGCTCCAGCAGTTCTGCCAAGGTCATTTTTGAGTTTACAGGTACTTGTGCTGTGGTGTATTCTTTAATTTTCTGTGGATTTACTCAATAGGTTCGTAAAATCAACTTGAGCACCTTCTCCTGATGGAGGTTCCAGGTACAGTTAGCGCGATAGAACAAAAGAGACCTAGTTCTTGATCTAGTAGATTAAACAAGTTCTTTCTTCATTTGTCATATACGTACATTATTAAAGACCAACATTGTATATAGAGCAAGCATTTGCGACAAAAAAATACATATCTCTAGTTCTGAAAATATATGACCTACTGGATTGCTAGGATATTCAAAGTTGCGGAAATAATGCCAAAATGATTTTCCTGGTTTGCAGATACTGCAGTTTATTCGGACTCTCAAAGCTCAAGTTCCAGTGACCAGTCCAGAGAGGTATAACTTGATGTAGCCATAATCACAATTGATTTTCTTACTAGTAGTCCATTATATTTATATGAAGATGGGCCATGTGCAGGCGATCTGTGGGGGGCCTCTATTACCTTTCCTATCTGGATAAGAATATGCTTTTAGGCCGTGCTGTTGGAGGTGGTGGAGTATTTGTATTCACCAGGGCTCAAGCTCTTATTTTCTAACCAGCCAGTTCATATGCAAATGGTTTCATTTGTGAGTGGGGTCCTACTAAGTTTCACCAATCTGCCGTGCATGTATGGATTCTCACATATGTGAATAACAGAGATTAAGAAAGAAAGTAACTGCATCAGTGGAATCTTCTGTTGTTTTTCACTTGGTTATACAAGGAGACAATTTACAAGTATATATACATCCAGCTACTCTACGTTTAACTAAATTGGCTAGGTACTAAATCAGCTAACTAATTCAGTGTACTATTAATTAATCTATGTAACTTCTTAACACTTAGCTAACTGTGGTTGAGTTACTATGGTGGTTATGGGACAGCTATGCAGACATTTAACTCCTTTACACCTCCACCCCTACCCCAATCTAGGAGATATGAAGAGGTTCAACTTCTACATTTCTTGCTTCGTTAACAAATAGCAGCGTTGAACTTGAACTCTACAGAGACCCTTAGTCAAAGGTGCCAGCTTTCTGCTCAGAAGAAGCCAAATACGAAATGTGGACCAGTGTTGCACCTTCTTCAATGTCATTATATATGGTACCCCCATGGAACACAAGATCTACTGCAATTTGAATAGTAGTAGATTTTTTTGTCACAATGCACAGAAATAGTAAGCTGGATTGCAACTTCTGATTTCCTTAAACAAACCAACAATCCAGACTATCTCAACCATTATGGAAGCCAAGCATCTATACTCTGCTATCCCTGAGCTTCTAGAGATGGTAAAATGCCTTGTGAATTATCAGGAAATCAAAGTACTTTCATACTTTGTTGGATTTTGTTTACATTAAATTAATAATTGTAAGAGGGGTTTTTTTAATGAAGTGTTTTCTAATGAAAGGGTATGTCCTTTGAATTTGTGTCTTTTTAAAGAAAGGGTGTGTCCTTTCATTGTTTGGTTTCCACCTATTCTATTTAAATTCAACCTCCTCCTATTTCTGACATAACTTTTTCAAAGTCTTTCTTCTCCAAAAAGATCAAGTTTCGATTTCTCGCTTTCCAGGTTTCCAGAAGAATCTCTTCACTATTTGCTTAGTACAGAATTTCATAAGCTTGTCATATCTTCTAAAACTATTTGCATATAAAACTCATAGCAATCTCGCATAGAGAGGGAACAAATATCGTTTTTAAGAAAGTGTTATAGTAATAATGTTTCCTGGTTATTATTAATTTTGAAGCCTTAAATATTATTTTAATAATTTAATGACAATAATTTGAGAAAAAGGGGAGTTAACTCTCATGCGAGTAGTTTCTGGAAACTGTTTAACTCTTCGTGCAAAAACCTAACAATATTTCAACGACAAAAATGCCAACCAACAGAATTTTCCAAAGAGGCAATAGCCGCCAACCACCGGCGACCACCTCGAACAGCCCGTCAGTCACAAATCAGCTGCCGCACTTAGCGATGAGGCTTCACTACTCTCACCATCATCGGTAAGAGAATCGCCCTCACCGATATCCGTAAAGCTGACCACCACCGGAGAAACTAACAGTTACAACATCTGTCCACTTACATCTCCTCAAACTCTGATGGAGAACCAGCGTTACAATCGATACATCAAGCCAACATTGGAGTTACACAAGCGAACATCAATTTCCAACGAGTATTTCGGCCTTCTTCTTTTTTCTTTATAACCCTTTTTCAGGTACTACAAGTCCAGATCCGGTATTTCAGGTGGCGACATCGAGATTCCAACGACCAGCTCATTTTTCGGCGATCTCCAAGGACCAATTACAGGGATGCGGTACCAGCAGTAGGGTAAAGGCGGCGGAAACAAATTTCAGTGACCAATTTCTGCATCAATTTGTTGAAATTCGATAAAACAATCAAGAAAACTTCCTTCACTGCATCTTCTCCCAGTATCGGGTGCACTTGTTTCATTCTTCTCTAGTTTATGCCTCTCTAGTCTATTTGGTATAGGCTTTCTGTCTCTTTTTTCTATCTTGATATCTTGTCTATTTTTCTTGATTATTCCTGTGGGATTACTGGTTTTGATTTCTCCGTAAATTAGTAGGTGTTCTTTATTAGCATATGATGTTGGGTGTATTTATGCACTTTAGTGTTACCATTCTATCTTATTTCGCTTTATTTTGAGGATAACTTAGTACTTAAGGTGTTGATTTTGATATGAATAAGCATCTAAGTGATAAAGTGTGCGATTATAATGTGCAAAGTGTATTCCAAACAAGCTTGGGTTTACACGTAGAGTTCAATCGACGAAACTAGTATTACTAGCTTGAGCTAGGGGCTTATCTAGTCTATTTTGTTGGATTCTATTATGTCTAATGGTTCTAAATAATTTTAATATTGTTATTATATGTGGAACAAATTGTTGGTAGTATAAAAAGTTCAAGCGGGTCAAGTATAGAGTCGGAACATGAAGAGGAAGATCAACCTAGTCTAAGCTCTTGTTTTTGATTCGTTGTGATGAATGTTGTGTTGTTTGAACCTCTAATTCGTGTGGTGTGTTCTTTTAGGATCTTTTATGAGCTTAATATGATGATATATAGATGATTTGGAGGCTGGAAAACCATGGGAAAGACACCCAAAGTCAAGGATGAATGGAGGAACGTCCAAAACTTAACCAATTTTTGAGTAGCGAATTCCAGAGAGGTGTCGCAATAGGGGCACATTGCGACCCCCATTTGAGTCAAGCCAGCCTCGCGTCGCAACCCCTACTTGACCCAACCAGCTAATGCATCGCGACACCTAGTCAAGTCAAGCCAGCACCGCATCGTGACCCCACTTCAAACACGGCTAAGTTATACCTAGAGTCCTATACGACTTGGGCTTTGTTATATACTATAAATACATCTTTGTAAACATTATTATTCATCTTTGGACATCTTGGAACATCAAGGAGGCTGCTACAACTTCATAACTTAGATTTTTAGCATTTTAATTTAGTTTATTCATGTCCTTAGCCATTAATTACAATCTAGTGATTACGAATATGACTATGCGTGGCTAAACGCCCTCTTTTCGGGGTTGAAGCCGAATACATGAGTACTATTGTTTTGATTTTAGTTCATTGATCATTTTCTTATCATTGTTGGTTGTGTGTTCAATCTTATTTTAACTATTTTGAGGCTTGATCACCCTTAGAATACATCCATTGTCAACCTTGTGAACTCGGGAAAGAGAATAGGGAGGTAGAACATGGAATTGAACAAAGTATGGTTCGTACTCTTTTATGAAATAAGGAATACAGATTAGCATCTAGGACAGGGATATACTCATATGCCTTACTTGATTCAAACGTAGGATGATAGCATAAAGAACTTAATTGGATCATTACATCCCCACTCAATGATGTAGTCTTAATGTCCACATTAGGTAATTGGTTAGAGCTTGGGAGATCATGATCAGGCGATTAACCCGACGAATCAATAACTAAGATAAGTGAATTGATGAAGGAAAGTCAATAACATAGTACGAGTATTCAAAGTGCTTCAACCCTGGTTTTTACTCCTATTGATTATCCAAGATCTTTACTTTACGCGTTGTTACTTACTTACAATTTACAATCTCCAAACTCTTTTTGGTTACCTTGCACTAAACTAATCTAAGAATTTAAAGTGAAGTAAAATCATTGTTAAATCAAGTCTCTATGGGATCGATACTTGGCTTATTGAAGGCCACTTTACTACTTGATAAGACCACGTACATTTGCGTGTGTGCTTGGGCGCTGTCAAGTTTTTGGCGTCGTTGTCGGGGACTTATTATTTGGCAATTGTTTAGATTAGTATACTTTTAAGTTTATTTGGTGTTTTTATGATTGGTATTGGTTTTGTTATTGCAGAAAATAGGTTTTTGGGTTGATAAGCTGGCAAGGGATCGGGAGTTGGTAGAACCAAGTCCTGAACCCGAGTAAGAATTTCTCTAACATAGGAGAGAAGCAATCCTTCTCCCCAGAATTCCACAAATCCAAGAAGATCAAGAGTATACTGTTCCAATGGTTGAACAATAAGCAACCCAGAGGACAGTTAGGGAAGTGGCAGTCCCACTTTCAACGAACTTGACTTCCACAATTCAAAGACCGATAGCTGGGGGGAACTTTGAGTTGAAACTTAATATGGTGCAACTTCTAATCAGCAGTGAAAAGTTTGCAGGGCTTTCATTTAAGGATCCATAAGTCCACTTGAAAAATTTCACTAAGCTTACAGACACATTCATTCTGACAGGTGTGTCTAGAGATTATGTGAAGCTGACATTATTTCCCCATTCATTATTAGGGGAAGCAAAGAGGTGGTTGAATGTGGAGCCAACGAATTCAATCACAACATAGGACGACTTGGCTCAAAAATTCCTCATCATTTCCATCAGGCAAGATTGTGAGACTTTGAAGTGAGATAGTGAGCTTCAAATAGAAGCCTGATGAAAACCTTTATCATTCTTGGAAATACTTCAAGGAACTTCTTGGGGATTGTCCACACCACCAACAGTCTAATGAGGTACTTGATCAAACTTTTGTAGAAGTTGTTGATCATAATACAAAGATTTTGCTAGATTCAGTCATAGGTGGTCAAGCACTGGAGTTGACTTATGATGAGTTATACACATTGTTGAACCGCATAGCACAAGGAAATCCAGAATAGCATTCAAATTCTAGAAGTGCCACGAAAAGAATTACGAGGGTATTGAAGATGGACCAATTCACAGCCTTATTAGCACAGGTTTATGCATTACAGAATTTGATCAACACTCAGTTTAGCAGCATGAGGTTGGGAGCAGCACAACCTGCAGCCACAGTCAATGTCATTTAACAAGTTGCAGGTTGGTGTGAAGTATGTGGAAATAATGGCCATTCAGCGGCCATGTGTCGTTCCAATACGGAATTAGTAATGTATGTAGGCAATGCTCAAAGGCCAAATTATGGTAATGCCTACAACATGAAGTGGCAGACTTAGCCACAAAATCAGCCATGGGCCACTCAACAACAACAATTTCAGCAACTGCAAGCTCAATCAAATCAGTCAACTAGCAACCTAGAAAAGATGATGAAGCAGGTTTTAGCTAGTCAGACACAGCTGGCTGTAGATGTAAAAAATGAGCAAACAATATTAAGAAGCTTGGAGCTACAGTTAGGTTAGTTACAAAAGGAACAAAATGCCAGGCCTCAAGGTGGTCTACCAAGTGACACAGAAAATCCAAAATAAGTCATGGAAATTACCTTAAGGAGTGGCAAGGAGCTACAAAGAGAACCTCTAAAAGCAACAAAGGAGGTGATGCTGATGTGGTAACCCAACAGGCAAATGACAGAGTTGCTGAAAATTTAAAAAAGACTGAGTACTTTAAAGAAAAAGTTGTTGAACCAGAAGTGAAGAATATGCCGCCACTACCCTTCCCTCAAAGGAACACAAAAGCGAAGGAGGATACCTTATTCAGAAAGTTCTTTGATACATTCAGAAGACTTCATATTAACTTACTTTTGTTAGATGTTTTGCAGAGTATGCCTAAGTACGCAAAGTACTTGAGAGATGTGGTTGCGAAAAAGGTGAAATTACAAGATGTGGGAAAAATAACACTCACTGAAGAGTGTAGCACTGTGATGACACAGGAAATCCCAAAGAAATTGAAAGATCAAGAAAAGTTTACTCTCCCTATCCAGATTGGGAGTAAAGTGGTTCATGCATTGAGTGACTTAGGGGCGAGCATAAATATAATGCCCCTATCACTGTTTAAAATATTAGGCTTGGGAGAGCCGAGACCAACTATTGTGTTGTTGCAGCTGGCAGACGGGTCATTTATGCATTTGAATGGAATAATTGAGGATGTCCTCATAAAGGTTAGGAAATTTATTATTTCTGCTGACTTTATTGTTCTTGATTTTGAGGTAGGAAAATAGGTACCAATCATCTTAGGGCATCTATTATTAGCAACCGGAGGAGCGTTGATTGATGTTAGAGAAGGCATGCTCAAAATAAGGGTAGAATATGAAGAGGTGGTATTTGATGTATACAAAGCACCCACACTAACGTCACAATGTAAAGATTTGTGTATGATCAATGTGACTGAAGCAAACAAGTGTGAGGTGGCTAATCCACCAAAGAACTCTTTGAACTACCTGATTGAGCAGCCTAAGTTCCCACTACCTGAGCCTGATTTGATGCTAATTGATGAGCCTGAAAAGGCTAGATTTGAAAAATCTGTTGCACTTAAAAATTCACACCCAAGAGGGGTGAAGAGAATAAGAAAATGAAGGCCAAGTGTGAGAAAGGAAAGGAAAGAGAATGACTAAGTCATAGTTGGGTCGTGCCGCGACACTAAATCAGGCGCTGCTTAGGAGGCAACCCAAGTTAATTAGGTATGTTTTCTTTTCAGTTTTTAGTTTTTATTTCATGTAGTTTTTGTTTTTGGTTGAATCACAGGTTAATGGAAAGTCTGAGTACCAGAAACCTGAGCTCAGAGCATGGCAAAAACTAAGTGTGGGGTCCCACGGATCCCATTTATGCAAAAAGATGCTACTAGATAAGCCTAAAGGCCTCAGCAAGTATTTCTATCTCTTACCTTTAATTTTACTTTGGGTACAAAATAGATTTTTAAGTGTGGGATGGAAGGGAAATTCCCAAATTTTGGCTTAATTTAAAACTTTTTTGTGAGATATTCTTGTTGGTGCTATTTTTTATTACATGATGCAAGTGGGTTTGTTTGTAAAAGCATGTTGATTGATGGAATTACTATTTTTGAGACACTTAGGCTCATGTTTATGACTCTTGTACTTGTTGGCTTAATTTTTGAATTTGTGTTATTGTTTTGTTGGGAGTTTATGATGATCCTATATGAGTCTAGCATGTTCCATGTGAGTGTGAAATTTTGTATATTCCTTGTTGCATGTGATGTCTAGAACTTGCCCGGTGTGTGTGTGAAGGTAAATAAAAAATGTGGGTTTAGGAGATGAAATAGGCATTTCTTTGATAGTTTTGTTTTACACCTTCTATTTGTCCTACCCTTGTGCATTATCCTACTAACCCCCAATGATACTCTATCTTTTTCTTTGGAAACCTCATAAGTAGCCTAATCACTTCTTTGATAGATCATAATTTGATCCAAAAAGCTCCTAAGTGCTTTAATAAAAAATTGAACTAGTAAGGAGTTGAGAAATTGAAGAAGAAAAAGGTGAATTTGATGCCCCAAGGTAATACTTATTGGTGTTGAAAATTAATGTTTGGTGGATTGATGTGATATAAATTATGTTGAAAATATTGCCATGATTGTGAAAAAAAATAGAAAAATTGATTCTTGAGGTAGTAAACTATGCGTCCACCAAGTGTTTGTGAAAATGCTTAAAAGAGATGGGGCAAAAACAAAAGGTATGGGTGAATGACAAAGTGTAATTTGGTTATTGGAGATTGGTTTTAAATGCATAATGTAGTGTATTAAAGTGCTTAAAGAGGTTAGTCACTATTCCCAAATAGTTCCTACCCGCCCCTTAGCCTACATTACAACCCGAAAAAGTCCTAATTGATCCTAAATCTTACATTCTGATATTAGTGGAGCACTACACTAAGGGCAAGCAAGCCTATGGTTTATTGTGTGTAACTTGTGAATTTTTTGAGAGAGTGAGCGTAATTTATCTCTCTTGTCGTGAGGGAACATATTTAATGAATATGGGTGATTTGTATTATGTCCTTTAATTGAATGATAAGCATGAGTTTTCCAATTAGGTGAGTCAATTCTTTAGGCTAGGATGTCTCGAAGTAGTGTTCTTGAGCTTTAAATTGTGTATAAAATGCTTAGTGTAGAAACTTGCACTCTGTGTAGTCATTGTAGTACTAGATTGAGTGTCTTGCATTTAGTAGAAGTGTAGAGTCTCTTCAACTTATGATTCTTAGAGTAAAGAGTTGTTCAGGACAAATAAGGATTTAAGTGTGGGGTGGTGATGTTGGGTGTATGTATGCACTTTAGTGTTATCATTCTAGCTTATTTCTCTTTGGTTTTAGGATAACTTGAGTGTTTAAGGTGTTGATTCTGATATGAATAAGTATATAAGTGATAAAGTGTGTGATTATAATGTGCAAAGTGTATTCCAAACAATTTTGGGTTTAATTGGATCAAGTAGTGTTCAATTGATGAAACTGGTATTACTAGCTTGAGCTAGGGGCTTGTCTAGTCTATTTTGTTGGATTCTATTGTATCTAATGTGTTCTGAATGGTTTTAATGCTGTTATTATATATGGAACAACTTTTTGGTAGTGTAAAAAGTTCAAGCAGGTCAAGTATAGAGTCGGAACTTGAAGTGGAAGATCATGAAGACCAACCTAGTCTAAGCTATTATTTTTGATTCATTGTGATGGATGTTGTGTTGTTTGAACCTCTAATTAGTGTGGTGTGTTCTTATAGGATCTTTTGTGAGCTTAATATGATTATATATAGATGATTTGGAGGTTGGATAACCATGGGAAAGACACCCAAATTCAAGGATGAATGGAGGAACGTCCAACATTTAACCAATTTTTGAGAAGCAAATTCCAGAGAGGTGTCACGATAGGGGCTCATCGCGACCCCCATTTGAGTCAATCCAGCCTTGCGTTGCGACCCCTACTTTACCCAACCAGATAGTGAATCACGACACCTAGTCAAGTCAAGCTAGCACCACATCGCGACCCCACTTCAAACACGACTAAAGTTGCACCTAGAGTCCTTACGACTTGGGCTTTGTTATATAGTATAAATACATCTTTGTAAACATGATTATTCATATTTGGACGTCTTGGAACATCAAGGAGGCTGCTACAACTTCATAACATAGGTTTTTATCATTTTAATTTAGTTCATTCATGTCTTTAGTCGTTAATTACAATCTAGTGATTACGATTATGACTATACATGGCTAAACGCCCTCTTTTCGGGGTTGAAGCCAAATATATGAGTAATATTGTTTTTATTTTGGTTTATTGATTTGCTTATCATTGTTGGTTGTGTGTTCAATCTTATTTTAACTATTTTGAGGCTTGATCACCCTTAGAATACACCCATTGTCAACCTTGTGAACTTGGGAGTGGGAATAGGGAGATAGAACATGGGATTGAACAATGTATGGTTTGTAGTCTTTTATGAAATAAGGAATACAAATTAGCATCTAGGACAGGGATATACTCATATGCCTTACTTGATTCAAACATAGGATGATAGCATAAAGAACTTAATTGGATCATTACATCCTCGCTCAATGATGTAGTTATAATATCCATATTTGGTAATTAGTTAGAGATCTGGAGACCATGATCAGGCGATTAACCCTACGAATCGACAACCAAGATAAGTGAACTGATGAAGGAAAGTCAATAACATAGTACGAGTGTTCAAAGTGCTTCAACCCTGGGTTTTACTCCTATTGATTGTCCAAGATCTTTACTTTACGTGTTGTTACTTACTTGCAATTTATAATATCCAAACTCTTTTTGGTTACCTTGCACTAAACTAATATAAGAAGTTAAATTGAAGTAAAATCGTTGTTAAATCTAGTCTCTGTGGGATCGATACTTGGCTTATTGAAGGCCACTTTACTACTTGATAAGAACATGTACACGTGTGTGTGCGCTTGGGCACTATCAGCATTCCTATATGGGTAGTATAGTGCTTATTGTTGCTTGTAAGTATCAAGCCTGCTTACTGGTGTTTGTTTTCTTATTTAGCTATTTTAGTCGTACTCTTTTGCTCATCGTGTTTTTTATCTCTTTTTTTTATTTTCTTATATCATATCCTTTTGAGTGGTGGTTGGGGTGATAGATGATGGGCTAGGGCCATGTCATAGGTTGGGGTC
This sequence comes from Capsicum annuum, assembly GCF_002878395.1. Classification (NCBI taxonomy): domain Eukaryota; kingdom Viridiplantae; phylum Streptophyta; class Magnoliopsida; order Solanales; family Solanaceae; genus Capsicum; species Capsicum annuum. Next base: position 143,467,439 of record NC_061118.1, read on the forward strand.
TGGGATGGGGTTAGGTCTAGGTTTGAGTTCGGGATTGGGGACGAAGGGTAGTAGGGCTAAGTTGGAAATGGTGCTTCTAGATTGAGAGTTGGGTCCTGGAACATAGGGACGCTTCAAGGTAAGTTGATAAAGCTGGTGAATATTCTTAGAAAGAGGAGGGTTAGTATAGCGTGTATCCAGGAAACTAAATGGGTAAGCACTAAGGCGAGAGATATGGATGAATATAAGTTGTGGTACTCGGGTAGCATGAGACATAGAAATGAGGTAGGTATCTTAGTAGATAAAAACTTTAGAGAGTAGGTGTTGGAGGTTAAGATACTTAGTGATAGGTTGATGTCTATTAAGTTGGTCATTGGAGGGTCTACGGTGAATGTTATTAGTTCTTACGCTCCGCAATTAGGGTTAAATAAGGATGAGAAGAAGGGTTTTTGGAAGGTTTTGGATGAGGTGGTAAGGGACGTCCCGAGCATTGAGAAGATTTTTGTGGGAGGAGATTTCAATGGGCATATTGGGTGTTTGTCAAGAGGTTATGATGATGTGTATGACGGTTTTGATTTTGGGGAGAGGAATGAAGGAAGATCTTTGTTGTTGGATTTTTCTAGGGATTTTGGATTGTGGATAGCAAATTCGAGCTTTTCGAAGAAGGAAGAGCACCTTATTACTCTTCGTAGTTCAGTGTCCAAGACTCAAATAAACTTTTTTCTCCTTAGGAAGGGTGATGGAGTGATATGTAAAGATTGTAAATTCATACCTAGAGAGAATCTTTCGACTCAACATAGGTTGTTGGTGATGGACTTGGTAATCAATAAGGGCAGAAAAAAAAAGTGTGGAGGCTCGGTCCAGGATTAAGTAGGGTAGCTTGAATTTGGCTAGTGCTTTGGATATGAAGGAGAAGTTGAAGAGTAGAGGGGCTTAGGAGAGTAGCGGGGATGTGGATAGCATGTGGGAAAAGATTACCAGTTGCATTAGGGAGACTGCTAGAGAGGTGTTGGGTGTCTCGAGAGGTCGATTTGGCAAGCATTGAGGGGAATGGTGGTAGAACAAAGAGGTTAAAATAAAGGTGGAGTCTAACAAGGTGGCTTATGCTAAGTTGGTTGAGAGAAAGGATGATAAGAAGAGGCAAACGAATAAGGAGGAGTATAAGGTAGATAGAAGAGAGGCTAAGTTAGCAGTTTCGGCGGCTAAGACGACAAATTTTAAGAGCTTGTATGTGTCTTTAGACGAGAAATTAGGCAGGGATAAAAAGTTGTATAGGCTTGCCAAGTTCAGAGAGCAGAGGGATCATGACCTTGACTAAGTGAAGTGCATTAAGGGAGAGGATGATACAATGCTGGTTGAGGATACCCTCATTAGGAAGAGGTGACAGTCCTATTTTCATAAACTCTTGAATGACAAGGGGGACAAAGGTTTCGTATTGGGGGACTTGGAGAAATTTGAGGAGCATCACAATTATGATTATTGGAGGCATATCGATGTTGAGAAGGTTAAGGGGACTATTCGCAAGATGTGTCGGGGTAGGGCGATGGAGCCAGACAAGATTTCAGTGGATTTTTGGAAGAGCACTGATGGGGTAGGTTTGGAGTGGTTGACAAGGTTGTTTAATATCATTTTTGGAGAGGCAAATATTTCTGAAGCGTAGAGGTAAAGTACAATGATTCCATTAAATAAAAACAAAAGAGACATCCAAAGTTGTAACAACTAAAGAGGTATTAAGTTGTTGAGTCATACTATGAAGGTTTGAGAAAGGATGGTAGAGTTGAGACTGAGAAGGATCATGACTATCTCTAAGAATTAGTTTGGTTTCATGACAGGTCTCTTGACTACTGAGGCATTTCACCTTGTGAGGATATTAGTAGAGCAATTTCGGGAGAGGAAGAAGGACTTACACATGGTGTTTATTGATCTTGAGAAGGCATATGACAAAGTTCCCAGAGAGATTCTGTGGAGATGCTTGGAGGATAGAGGGGTGCCCGTGGCATACAATAGGTCAATTTAGGACATGTATGATGGCTCGAAGACTTGTGTGAGTATGATAGGTAGATCTTCAGAGAACTTTTTGATTTTGATAGAGTTGCACCAGGGATCGACTCTTAGTCCTTTTCTGTTTGCCTTGGTGATGGATGTTTTGACGCGTCATATTTAAGGAGAGGTGCCTTGGTGTATGTTATTTGTTGATGATGTAATACTAATTAATGAGATTGTCATGCTCCGAGACTATCCTCTAGATGTCACACGGTTCTTAGAACCACAAGTGATCCTAAGCTAACCCATGATACTTGCATAACTCGTGAGCAACTGAATATATTACATAAATATGGAATAAATACGTGGAAAAGGTATATTTTCTAAATATGTTCCATACAAAACTGTTTAAAACATTTACACTTTGGTTATAAAAAATAAATTGAAAGTAAATACACCAACTTTGAATAACCATCTATGAATCCTTTACTAATACTAACTATAGGTAGCCAGGACATGACCCCCAGCTATCCCTAATCAATACGATTGAATAAAGAATGATACTAGAACTACAGTTGACTCGAGTCCCTAAATCAAAAGAACTCATCACCTGTTGATTGGAAGCTTCAAACTATTTGATTATGATGCGTGGGTTACAACTGGTACCTACATTATAAAACAATGTAGCCACACAAACGTATATGTGTTAAGTACTTCTAGAATATATTGAGTAAGTAGGGGTGAATGCAATAAGTAAAACTGAATAGATATATAATCTTAAAACATGCATTCTAAGTGTGAGTAGACTCACCAAGAGACTAAAATAAACTAAAAAAGCTGAAGTATCTTAAAACATGAGTATTAAACATAATCTGATAAGCTGGTGAATCACTACACTTTGTTTCTTAAATATTTACTTTGGTAGAATAAGTAAAACTGAAGCGAGGTGTACTTTCAATCATGCAGGCTAAGTGTAAAAAGACTCACATTGATCATACGTAAACTGAAAGCTAAAATCTCATGGATAATAACTTATGTAAAATAATATCTGAATAGAACTGTACACTAAGTTTCTAAGATCTTTACTTTTATTCTTTCTTGTGGGAGGTTCTTCTAACCGACATAAAACATGTTAGTTATCATGGATTCCAACGTCTTATCCACGTTGGGAAGAGTTGTTATATCCTTGCCATCGGAGTAGAATCTTAACTTAAGTGATCACTAAACTTCCTCCATATTGGAAAAAACTTAACCTACGGTGGCTCGTAGTTTCTAGGAATTTATAATACGATCATACACATTCCCTTCTCGGTGATAAATACTACTCCCAGAATACTTATATGCTCAGACTTAGGAATTCCACCTTAAAACAACATAAGGGTTTATGAATGAAAATCAGTTATGCTTCTTTTTACTTTAAATCATAATCAAGATGAACAATTTTGGATTTCATATCTTAGCTTTAGATCAAAAGATAAATCTTTCTTGAATCATGCTGTAATGTATGTGAATGAAGTTTTAAAAGCTTAACTTCCTTGTAAACTTAATGCTTGTACTTAGGACTTGGAATTCATGTTTTATTCATAGAAATTCGTAATAAAACATAATGCTCAATAATCACCTTGAAATCTTTCAACAATTCCAATCAAGATAATGAAATTCAAATCATAATATGAATCTTATAAGTCAAAACATGAATATATGTAAACCTTGATGCACTTAAAGCTTTCAATCACATGGTAGTATCATACTTTAAGAATATGGTTATTTGGGTATGAACCATAATTTAAAACAAATAAATTCGATCTTTAAATCATATTTTTTGGGCACAAGGATGAAGGATTATCCTTGTTCATAAATCCCATACACCTCGATTGGACGAATTCTTGAAGAAAGCTTGAAATTGAAACTTAACTTTTTGAGTTCTTGAGGGAAGAAACTTGAATTTTGTTCTTGGGGAGAGGGGAAGGGCTTTAAATTATGTATTCTACTCTTGGGGTTAAAAGAGTGGAAATAATATTTTTTAAGACCCCTTAATTCGTTTAAGAATGATTAGAAAGAATTTAGATGTGTGAAAAGACCTTAACGCCCTTAAACTAGGTCAAAATGGAGCAATTTTGGCACTTGGCATTTGCTAGGCGGCGCATGCCAAAAGCCAAGGCAAGAGTGCACGACGCATGCCAAAATCTAAGGCCAGGGTGGGCGGCACACACCAAAAGCCAATCCCTTCCAGTGGTTGTTGGCATTTTCCCCGTGACGCACGGCTTTTTCGGAGGGTCCATTTGGCGCCACACACCGAATTCCAACATCCAAAAATACCCCCAACATGACACGCTACAACTATTCATGGTCTACCATCGATATAGGGGTCCTAAGGGTCATTTTTAAGGCATTGTTAAAGCATTAAAAGCATGGGTTGTTACACTTACTGTTTCTCACAAAAATGGTCATAACTTTTTGCACGGATATCGGATTAAGGTAAAATTGGTATCGTTGGAAAGATAATTGAATTATATATAATTTGGTGGGTCTTGAGATGCAAAATTACACATAAAAAAGTTACATGTTCAAAGCCGAACCTTGTAGAATCGAATATCAAAATTTGACTGAATCAAAGGCTCTTAGCTCAACTTTGCTCTAAGTGATTCCTATGAACATGTTTCACCTCATATGTACTCTTCACACTAGGCTAATGATCATGACATATGTATTTAAATATAAATCATGGAATTAGAGTTTACACACATAGGAACGACAGTTTGATTTCTAGCTAAAAAATACGGGGTATTACATTATCTCTCCCTTAAAATCATTCATCCTTGAATGGTGGGTTGGAACTTGTTGAAACTGTATAAGTATGGAATAAGGTACACATGACATGTTTGTTAATGAAGGATGTAGCTAAGCTAAAATATTAAAACTTCATCACGAAACTGATTTCTGAGCTGACTTGACTCTATTGACTATAAGGAGCTTATTCATGCTGAGAGTTTAGAACTCACTTGAAATGTTCATGATACGACCATACATATACCACTGTGAAGAGATATCTGATGCAACAAAATCCCAAAAGTTACTAAGGATGGAATAAGTTAAGTATCTTCTCACTAGGAATTGTCCCTCAATAAGACACGTATAGAAATCAAAAGAAAAAGGGCTTCATGGCATTTCTAAGTACATTATGTAATCACGAGTCATGAGATAACGATACTAAGGTCGTACATGGGGTATTATAATGTCTGAGCTGGAACACTTGAAAAACTGAGATCATTCACTGAACACTTATAAACTGAATCGTGACTAAATATTTGAATCATAGACATGATGCATGGACTGAACTAAATTCACAATTTGCATGGCCACGAATGAATTACCTCATGGAATGGCCATACTCATGAAACTTTGGATAGTAAGACTAGATGGGAAGAATGAAAACTATAGGAGTTTATCTTGTTTGATTGCTAAACTGAATTGCTGGCTATACAGACTGAATTATACTGAAAATTTTTACTCAATTGGAGTATTTATCCAAGACTTTTCTAAAAAGTTCTAATAACATCAGGGAGCAAAGAATTCTTGGGTATGATCTGAATAAGAAATCTAAATACAGAATCTCAACATGGCTACAACTCTATAAAATGGAATATAGGCCTATGAAATATAAGCTAGGATAGAATTACTAAGCCTTAGGCAATGCAACTGCTAACTTTCAATATACTTTTCCCCTTAAATACTATGCTCATTTGATTCAACTTATAAGTCTTGCATATGCACATATAACCAGTCCAGCCAAAGTCTGAGCTGAACTACCTGCTCTCACTATGTTCAAGCCTAACTTAAAATTACAAGGTATAACACATAACACCATAGTACTAGTATAAACCACAAATTTAATACCCCATGCGTGTTTCACATCTCTCATCTCAAGAATATTTCTTCTTACCACTTCAACAACTAAATTCAACCATTTATTAGAAATTCACTAATGCACAATGCACCCATCCACTTATATACCAACATGATACTCAAGTCTATCATTATAACTACACATGAACTTCTAGGCAAACAATCCTCCTAGGAAATTTTCTCATATTCTCTAATATTTCTGTCAATAATAACTTTCATGCATTATCTCCTGAAGACACACATAGAATTCTCAACGAACCATGACATATATCAAAAGCTCTACCTTAATGTTCTTTCAAACTTATAGCCTTACGTAGAACAAACATACCATGATTTTTTCCTAATACGGAACATTTACTCTCTTCCATCTAAACAATTGTTCATCATCACTATCTTGATATAAGGAGAGTTCACTGAAAGGTTAGAACATGAGGACCTGAAGCATAAAAGAATACTATGCATAACTTTGACACTTAACTGAGGCCTGAGGAATAGAGTACTCATGGCATGGATTTAGTAAAGAGATCTAAATTGAAGACATACATGACATAATCTAAATTTTGTTGATCATTAAGAGTATAACATGAGTACCTAGAACTGAACATACCATAAAGCATCGGTAGATGAGTCATGAGCTGCATGACCTGAGTTTGGAGTGCAGGAATTTATGGAATATGACTTGTACTACTGGGTAAATTAGAACTCCTCATACTAGAAGTTGTGAGTGTACATAATTGTATGGCAAATGCATGAATATGATCTATGATCGTGGAGTTGACTTGTGAGGCTTGAGTAGATGTCATGATGACTGCAGTACAAAAATTTATACTAAGATAAGAATGGGTTGGACATCTTCCTCCGTGACTAAGGTTATACAACACACTGACATCACTACTAGAATTTGAGAGCCTAAATTGGTTCCTTGTTTTATCATCTCCCCCTTAGCTTTAAGCCATTATTCTAAGTCTGTGGACCCCTTTAATAAACTCTAAACTAAACTGCAACCACTTTTACTCTAGAGTCCGAGTGATAATAATACACATAAATAATAAACTCACCCTAAAAGACTATACCTGAAGTGTAAAACTCGCTGCTAGTACTTTCTTCTGAGATACAACTCTTAACTTTCTATAGTACCACTAGTCATCCTATAATAACTTGAACACTTACTAACTTAGAATCTTCATGAGTATCACCATACCCTGAGTTCACACCTTCTAGAACTACAACTCTTCTTTTTATTAGCTCAATCATCCAAGTTTCAAATTTAGATTCTAACACTTAACATAAATATTCCCAAACCTTTAACAAATTATACTAACTTTATTCTTGAACACTCTCTTAATATATCTATCCTTATTTTTCTTTAGCTTCAATAATCATCATCACATATTTACACCCTTCTCGACAACATACTTTCCCCACTAAACACATAATCTTCCTCTTTTTCTTTATAGCTTACTAGTATCACATCTCTAAACTTATATTTTTCCCTAAACCATGAGAATTACCATTAGATCAACATACCCAACATACCTATCATCAACAACATATAACTTATAACTTAGCTGGTAAGAATATCATATACTATATAGCCTTATTCGTACTTAATGTAACAACTCAAATCTGGTACTCAGAACGCTACACGGTGCTCATAACCCCAAAGGACCATAAGCTAATCCATGACTGATATCTGTACCTGTATACTGCATAAAATACTAAATAATATAGAAACATGAACTGAAAGGCCATAAGGTTCACATATCTGAAGTAAAAACATAACATCTGAAAAGGGTTATGAAATATCCAAAATAACTGAAATAACTGTCTGAACATAATAGTCTAGAAAGCCTCTAACTGACTGAACTATCTGAGTAAGGAGTTGATGGACATGTCCCTAACTAACTCTAATTGATAAACTAATAAATGAGATAATAAGGAATAACCATGTCCTCGGAAGATGAGGACTCACTTCTAACTTTGACTACTGAGACTGGAATCTACTGCTGCTCTGGAGCTCGTGTCTCTGAACCTATGGTATAAGACATCATAGCGCGAATGCGTCAGTACTTTGAATATACTGGTATGCATATGAGGTAGGCTAAATGCATGGGGTTCATATGCATGAACAATAATAATAACAGACTGACTATCATGAATGTGAGAATACATGCATGATACATAATAACTGACACTGATACGTAATAACATGACATACTGATAACTGATATAATTGATAACCTGAGTAACTATATCTGACAGTCCTGAATTTGATGGAACTAGTTGTATTCCATACTGTATCTGAACTAAATGTATCTGACAGTCCTAAAATCTGAAAAACTATCTGAGTTCTTTACTGATACTGATACTAAAACTATGGGAAGTAGTCATCTAACTGATATACCCCAAATAATGCATTATATCTAAATTAGGGTCCAATCCATGCCCTGATTGGAAGGGTGTCAATACCGCACCACTTGTAAGGACAATATATGAGTGACCCTAATATAATAGTTAACTCTAATGAGAATGGTGGGAACCCTCATATAGCAGGTTAAACCACCTCATATCCCCTCATATAGCAGGCTATGATGTCTCAACCTATGCTGGCTACATAATTCTGGAATGTAAGTACCAGGACTCGATAGAAGGAAATTGACAAAGCATGACTTGCTTGAATACATAATAATCACCATAATGCATTTACTGAAGCATTTCATCAAACATGTAATAGTCAAAAGCTTGTACATACATGGAGATTTCATGACAACATGCTAGTTAGGCACTTTTCCTTTATTTAGGCATTAAATCAAATATATTGTAGGCATGGTACATGTAAACATCATTGTACAACAATTAAACATCATGGTCACATTCTAATTTCATCATTCAAGAGTTTAGTCATAGGTTTGCATGAATATATATCTATAATAATTAAACCCACATAGAAATTATCACCCAACATGGAGTAAAATTTAATTTCTTATTTATCAACGTGAACAAGAACAGCCCAATCATGAAATCATAAAGAAAATCCATAACTTGAAGTTGGAAAAGGGATTATTGGACTTCATGGACGAAAGGAGTCCATAATGAATACTATGCATACCTGGGTTAAGATTCTTGATGTTCTTGAACTTGAAGAATTGGAAATCCCTTAGTTCTTGAAGAAGATTGAATTTTGTTATTGGAGATTAATGTTAAAGAGAAACCCTAATATTGGTTGTGAAGTAATAATGAACCAAATGGTTGAAATCGGATATAATTGGGTATATATATAGGTGGGTGGTAAATAACCAAAATACCCTTTTAAAAATGGCTTTAGTTTTCTGAATCAGGACCTGCGATGGCTCGTGCAATGGTCCATCGTTTTGACCATCATACTGGACCAAGAAAAGGGATTACTGTCTAAGTAGTAACGACCTGGGAGACGGTCCATCGCAAGTTCGACGGTCCATCAACCTGCCCGTCGCACCTTATCCAAAAGGTGGCCTCACTATTTCTATTGCGACGGTCTTGGGCGATGATCCGTCGCTAGTCCGACGGTCCGTCAGCCTCACCGTCACACCTGGTTGATTTTTACTACCTTCTGTATTTTGGCAATAACTTTCTCCTCCGATGGATTTTGATGAAATTAGTATCGTTGGATAGATAATTCAATTTCCCACATGAAAAAATGTGAAAATATTAAAAATATCATATGTAAAAAAGTGGATTCATCTTTTAAAATAAGTTTCTAACATTCTTGAGATGATTTCAAGCTAGGAAAAAGTATGGGGTATTAAAATATCTCCCCCTTGAGAACATTAGTCCTCGAATGAGACTGAGATTGAAGGGAGAAGATAACCAATGTACATACTAAGCATGAATACTAAAACATGATCTCATGACTGACATGACTGATAACTGAACATATCATACTGAACATGCATATCTGATACATGTGTAACTGATTCATAAATGCATGACTGGGTATTCTGATGAACTAAGTTTCTCACAATGAGAATGCATGTCTGATGCATAATTATATAACTGAGTTGATACATGAATGCATGACTGAGTGTGCAATGTTATTTAATACCAAGTTTGTGATGAACACTGAACATGAAACTGGGTAAGCTTAAAGAGAACTGTTACCTTGAGCTTTATCTGAGTTTGTGGAGAAGAGGTGAGGATACTTGGTACGCATGTCTGCTTCTGTTTCCCAAGTATCTCCCTCAACAAACTGATTTTTCCAAAGAACTTTAACTAGAGGGACTTCTTTGTTCCTTAGTCTACGAGTCTGATAGTCTATGATTTCAACTAGAATCTCTTCATAAGAAAGGATGTTCTGAACATCGATGCTCTGAATAGGGACTACAACTGCTGGGCCACCTATATATTTCTTGAGAAAAGAGACATGGAAGACTGGATGAACTGAGGCTAGATCTGAAGGCAAATCGAGCTCATAAGCTACCTTTCCAAAGCGACTGAGAATCTTAAAGGGACCGACATATCAAGGACTGAGCTTTCCCTTCTTACCGAAACTCTTTACTCCCTTCATGGGAGAGATCTTTAGATAGACATAGTCACTAATCTTGAACGCGAGATCCTTTCTACGATTATTTGCATAAGACTTCTGTCGGCTCTGAGCAGCCCGGAGTCTTTCTCTAATTAACTGGACTTTTTCTAAGGCGTCGAATACCAAGTCAGGCCCTATAACTGAGGACTCACTAACTTTGAACCAACCAATTGGAGATCTATATCTCCTACCGTAGAGAGTTTCGAATAGATCCATATGAATACTAGAATGATAGCTGTTGTTGTATGCAAATTCAATCAAAGGCAAGTGGTCGTCCAAACTACCCTTGAAATAAATTGCACATGCCCTTAGCATATCTTCTAAAGCCTGAATGGTCCTTTCTGCTTGACCATCTGTCTGAGGATGAAAGGTTGTACTAAGATGAACTTGGGTACCAAGACCCTTTTAGAATGATTTCCAAAAATGAGAGGTGAATTGGGTACCTATGTCTGAGATAATAGATAATGGAACACCGTGTAATCTGACCAACTCCCTAATGTAGAGTCTGGCATAATCCTTGGCTAAATAAGAGGTATGAACTAGAAGGAAATGGGCTGATTTGGTCATTCTATCTACGATGACCCAAACTGAATCATGCTAATAAAGAGTTCGAGGCAAACCCATCACGAAGTTCATGTTCACTTCTTCCCACTTCCAAGTAGGAATGATGAAATCCTGGATAGGACCACTAGGCTTCTGATGCTCTATCTTAACCTGCTGACATATAGAGCACTTAGCCATAAACTCTGCAATATCTCTCTTTATCCCACTCCACCAATAGACTTCCCGTAAGTCGTGGTACATTTTTATGGCCCCTGGATGAATAGAGTAGCACGCACCATACGCTTCTACAATAATTCACTGCCTTAAGTCATCTACAGTTGGAACACACAGATGACCCTGACAACACAGAACACCATCCCCCACTTGGGAAAAAACCTCTACTTTTTTATCCTGAACTGACTCTTTCAACTTGACAAGGCTGGGATCTATATCTTGAATTTCTTTCACCTCAGAAACTAGAGATGATTCTGAACTACTCTGAACCCATATATCGCCCTCTGAAGAATCGACTAAGCGAACGCCCAGTCTCACAAGCTGATAGACTTCCTGAGATAACTTCTTCTTACTGTCCTCAACATGAGCAACACTACCCATGGACAATCTACTGAGAGCATCAACCACTATGTTGGCCTTGCCCGGATGATAAAGGACACTCATGTCATAATTTTTCAAAAGCTCTAACCACCTTCTCTGAAGAAAATTGAAATCTTTCTAAGAAAAGACATACTAAAGACTCTTATGATCTGTGAACATATCTACATGAACACCGTATAGGTAATGCCTCCAAATCTTTAAGGCAAATACTACTACAACTAACTCAAGATCATGAGTAGGGTAATTCTTCTCATGGAGCTTAAGTTGTCTAGAGGCATATGCTACGACCTTACCATGCTGTATGAGGACACAACCTAAACCTACTCTGGATGCATCACAATACACTATGAACCCATCTGAACTATCTGAAAGAGCTAGAACTGAAGCTGAGGTAAGTCGAGTCTTCAACTCCTGAAAACTCTTCTCATAAGGATCTGACTACTGAAACTTGACTTTCTTCTGAGTCAATATGGACATAGGGGATGTAATAGAAGAAAATTAATCAACAAAACATCTATAATAACCAGTCAAACCCAGGAAACTCATCATATCTAATGAAGATACAGGGCAAGGCCAGTTTCTTACTGCTTTGGTCTTTTGAGGATCTACTCTAACGTCATCACCGAAAATAATATGACTAAGGAATGCTACTGACCTTCGCCAAAATTAGCACTTACTGAATTTGGTGAATAGCTGATGATATCTGAGAGTCTGAAGTACTTTTCTGAGATGGTCTGCATAATCTCGCTCACTGCGGGAATAAACCAGAATATCATCTATGAAGACTATGACGAACATGTCCAAGTACTGCTTGAACACACGGTTTATCAAGTCCATAAAAGTTGTTGGGGTATTAGTTTGACCAAAGGACATGACTAGAAATCGAAGTGACCATACCGAGTACAGAAAGCTATTTTTGAAATATTATATTCTCTAAGTTTGAGCTGATGATAGCTGGATATGAGGTCTATCTTAGAGAAATAGCTAGCACCCTGAATTTGGTCAACAAGTCATCGATTCTGGGAAGAGGATACTTGTTCTTGACCGTGACCTTATTAACTTGATGATAATCAATGTACATTCTGAGAGAACTATCTTTCTTGCACACAAATAAGACTGGTGTACACTACGGGGAAATGTTGGGTCTGATAAATCCCTTATCTAAGAAATCCTTCAACTACTCTTTCAGTTCTTTGAGTTCTGCTGGTGCCATTCTGTATGGCAGAATAGAAATAGGCTGAGTATCTGGAAAAAGATCAATACCAAAGTCTATTTCCCTTTCAGGAGAAATTCCTGGAAGATCTTCAGGAAAGACATATGAATATTCGTTCACAACTGGGATTGATTCAAGATTAGGAATTTTGGAACTGGTGTCCTTAACTTGAATAAGATGATAGACACATTCGTTAGATATCGTTTTTCATGCCCGATCGTAGAAAATAAGTTGACCTCTGAAAGTGGATACACTACCCTTCCACTCTAGGATAGATTAATTCGGAAACTAGAACTGGACTATTTTGTTTTTGTAGTCAACTGTGGCATAGCAGGAATGAAGATAATCCATGCTGAGAATGATATCAAAATCAATCATCTCTAATTCGACTAAGTCTTCTGAAGTGACTTTCTGAAATATCATAACCGGGCAGTTCCTGTATACCCGTTGGGCTATGATTGTTTTACCTACTGGGGTAGAGACTGAAAAGGGCTCTACTAGAATTTTGGGACTGACTCCAAAATTGAGTACTAGATAAGGAGTGACAAAAGACAAGAAGCTCCTAGATCTAGCAAAGCGTAAACATGCACATGAAAGATCTGTAACGTATTGGTAACCATATCAGGATAATTTTCCTAATCTTGTCGGGACTGAAAAGCATAGAGACGATCACTAGTAGCACTGGAGGTGGCACCTTGCTGATTTGGGTGACGGACTGAGCTGAAGAGTGATTCTATTGACCCTGAGGACCTAGATGAGGACAGTCTCTAACTCTATGTCCCGACTTGCCATATTCAAAACAAATACTACTGCCATCTATGCAAATACCCTGATAGTGCTTGCCACAAGTCTGGCAAAGAGGATAGGTGCGGGCACTGCTAATACTACCCTGGGACTTAAAGCCTGGCGCTCTATCTTTGTTACCCTCTCTGAACTTAGGAAATAGAGCACTGGCTGAAGAAGGAGCTAGAATTGATGACTTAGGACAAAACTGAGAACGGTTTCCTCCTTCTGACTTAGGCTGAGTAAAGTTGAAACTTTCTAACCTTGCTCTCTTATTCTGCCTCTTCCTCATCCTAACATTCTACTCCTCTATCTACTGGGCATGAGTCATGAGCCTAGATAAAGTTATGTCACTATTCAGCATGGCAGATCTGCACTCATTAACCACACTATCGTTCACCCCTGAAACAAACTTACTCGTCCTTGCCATGTTATCTGCAACCACATAGGGGGCATATCTGGCTAATTGAGTAAACTTAAGAGAATACTCTTTCACTGTCATATTGCCCTACTTGAGGTTGATGAATTCTTGCACCTTAGCTACTATAAGCTCCAAGGGAAAGAATCTATCAAGGAACACTGAAGCAAACTCCTCTCACTTAACTAACCCTGCATTGTCTGGCCTCTCTGACTTCCACTGCTTGAACCAAGTATGAGCCATATCCTGCAATTGATATGCAGCTAGCTCAGCACTCTCACTAGACGTAACCCCCATTATGTTTGTAACCTTCTGCACCTGATCTAGGAATTCCTGAGGGTCCTCATCTGACTTAGACCTGAGAAAGGATGGAGGATTCATTTGGGTAAAATCCTGAATACTGGTTGCAGCTAAATTGGCCACTGGATTGTTCGGAATGATAGCTGGTCATTTATTTTGAGCAACAACTAACTAAGCAAGAGTAGTGAATACAACTCGAAACTTGTAAGGACAACATACAAGTGACCCTAATATAACAGGTAACTCTAATGAGAATCGTGGGAACCCTTATATAGCAGGTTAAGCCACCTCATCTACCCCCATATAGCAGGCTAAGATGTCTCAACCTATGCTGGCTATATAGTTTTGGAACGCAAGGATTGCTTCTAAGAATCACACCCTCATATAACAGGTGAGTTCCCACCCTTGGGTTCGCTCGGTGTTAATTTCTACTCCTATCTGAATAGACGCTGAACATGATTTTTTGAAAATAAACATGGACTGAGTTACTGACTTTCATTAACTGATGGAATACTATTGATATCTGACAACTGACTGAGTTTATGAGATCATGGATATTTTCTGAGTCATAAAACTGTCTGAAGTTTAAGGATCATAGCTTGACTGAGAGTATCGTGAACATGAAATGGCTCTAGGCACACAGCTAATATTTTGGGTACAAGTACTCTCAGGACTCGATAGAAGGAAACTGACAAAGCAAGACTTGCTTGAATACATAATAATCACCATAATGCATTTACTGAAGCATTTCATGAAACATGTGATAGGCATAAGCTTTTACATAAATGGGGATTTCATGACAACATGCTAGTTAGGAACTTTTCCTTTATTTAGGCATTAAATCAAACATATTGTAGGCACGGTACATGTAAACATCATTGTACAACAATTAAATATCATGGTCATATTCTAATTTCATCATTCAAGGGTTTAGTCATAGGTTTGCATGAATCTATATCTATAATAATTAAACTCACATAGAAATTATCACCTAACATGGAGTAGAATTTAATTTCTCATTTATCAACGTGAACAAGAACAGCCCAATCATGAAATCATAAAGAAAATCCATAACTTGAAGTTGGAAAAGGGATTATTGGACTTCATGGACGAAAGGAGTCCATAATGAATACTATGCATACCTGGGTTAAGATTCTTGATGTTCTTGAACTTGAAGAATTGGAAATCCCTTAGTTCTTGAAGAAGATTGAATTTTGTTATTGGAGATTAATGTTAAAGAGAAACCCTAATATTGGTTGTGAAGTAATAATAAACCAAATGGTTGAAATCGGATATAATTGGGTATATATATAGGTGGGTGGTAAATGACCAAAATACCCTTTTAAAAAATGACTTTAATTTACTGAATTAGGACCTGCGATGTCTCGTTCGATGGTCTGTTGCTAGGGTTACGGTCCATCATTTCGACCGTCGTACGTGGACCAAGAAAAGGGATTACTACCTAAGTAGCGATGGCCTGGGTGACGGTCCATCACAAGTTCGATGGTCCGTCAATCTACCCATCGCACCTTATCCACAAGGTGGCCTCACTGTTTCCCTTGCGACGATCATGGGCGACAGTCCATCGGTAATCCGACGGTGCGTCGGCCTCACTGTCGCACCTAGGCGGTTTTTACTGCCTTTTGTATTTTTTCATAAATTTCTCCTCTGATGTCAGATTTTGATGAAATTGGTATTGTTGGAAAGCTAATTCAATTTTCCACATAACAAAATGTGAAAATCTTAGAAATGCCACATGTACAAAAGTGGATTCATCTTTCAAAGTAAGTTTCTAACATTCTTAAGATGATTTCAAGCTAGGAAAAAGTACGGGGTATTACACTTAACAACTCAAGGGTACTATCTAAGCACACACACTATTAAAACTTAGAAATAATATAATCCCATATCACCTTAGGTACACCGCTACCCAACATCAACAACATATAACCCATAACTTAGCTGGTAAGAACATCATATACTATATAGCCTCTTTCATACTTAACAACTCAAGGGTACTATCTAAGCACACACAATGTTAAAACTTAGAAATAATACAATTCCATATCACCTTGGGTATACCTATAGATCATACACACATTATCATACTTAATTTCAAAACAATAAACTTATATTCTTGCATATACTATTTCAAGCCTACTAATTCACTTTTCAAACAACTAGCCCCATAGATGCAAAATCTACTAAATCCAAATAAACATTATCCCACTTTACTGTTGTTAAACTTCTAGGTTCATTCTCCTAACTCTAGATCACATATTATTATAGGATTTTGAGAAGGGATCTGAAAGCACATGCGACTTCAGCTCAATGCACGATTTCCATGATCATGAATGAAATCTTTCATACTTTGAAAAATAAAGGCATTGGTGGGATACTTTTTGAGCCAAAATGTAATCCTATAACTGTATGTAGAGATTATCTGAGAAAACTCTATCTATAGAAATTTAAGCTTTATTGTTTCTGATACCTTAAAACTAAGGCAGAGTTGGCAAGAATAGAGCATGGTGAGAATATAAATAAGTTTCTTAGAGAACATCTCTACAGCACAATCTTAGATATGAAAGAAGGGAAATATTTCTTAAATATCCTGTAGCCTCTCGAAGAAAAGTACAGGCATCTCCATACTATTCCGCAAGACTCTACTAGACATGACTTCATAGACACCCTAGGATACTTGAACTCTGTGCTCTGATACCAAGTTTGTCACACTTCTAGACTACCCCCTGGACGTTACATAATTCTTAGAACCACAAGTGATCCTAAGCTAACCTATGATACTTGCATAACTCGTGAACAACTAAATATATTATATAAATATGGAAGAAATAAGTGGAAAAGATTTCTTTGCTAAATATGTTCCATATAATACTATTTAAAATATTTACACTTTGGTTATACAAAACAAACTGAAAGTAAATACATCAACTCTGAATGACTATCTATGAAGCCGCTACTAATACTAACTATAGGTAGCCGGGACATGACCCCTAGCTATCCCTAATCAGTACGACTGAATAAAGAATGATACTGGAACTATAGTAGAATTGAGTCCCTGAATCAAAATAACTCATCACCTGTTGATTGGAAGCTACAAACTATCTGATTATGATGTGTGGGCTACAACTGGTACCTACATTATGAAACAATGTATCCATACAGATGCATATGTGGTAAGTACTCTTGTAATGTACTAAGTGAGGGTGAATGCAATAAGTAAAATTGAATAGATACATAATCTTAAAACAGACATGTTAAGTGCGAGTAGACTCACTAAGAGATTGAAATAATCTGAAAGTTGAAGAATCTTAAAGCATGAGTAACAAATATAATTTGATAAGCTGATGAATCACTACACTTTGTTTATTAAAGCTTTCAATCACATGGTAGTATCATACTTCAAGAATATGGTTATTTGGGTATGAACCCTAATTTAAAAAAAAAAAAACTCTATTTTAAAATCATACTTTTTGGAACAAGGATGAAAGATTATCTTTGTTCATAAACCCCACATACCTTGATTAGATAAATTCTAGAAGAAAGCTTAAAATTAGTACTTAACTTCTTGAGTTCTTAAGGGAAGAAACTTAAATTTTGTTCTTAGGAAGAGGGTAAGAGTTTAAAATCATGTATTGAATGCTTGGGGTTAAAGAAGTGGAAATAATATGTTTTAAGACCCCTTAATTCATTTAAGAGTGATTAAAAACAATTTAGGGGTGTGAAAGACCCTAACTCCCTTAAACTAGGTCAAAGTGAAACAATTTTAGCACTTGGCTTTTGCTGGGTGGCGCATGAAAAAATCCAAGGCAAAAGTGTGTGACACACACCAAAATCCAAGGCCAGGTTAGGCGGTGTACACTAAAATCTAAGCCCTTTCAGTGGCTGTTGGCGTTTGCCCTGCGATGCACGGCCTTTGCAAAGGGTTCATTTGATGACTCACACCAAATTCCAACGTCCAAAAACACCCCCAACACGACCCACAACAACTATTCATGGTTTACTATCGATATAGAGGTCCTAAGGGTCATTTTTAAGGCATTTCTAGAGCGTTAAAAGCACGAGGTATTACACTTACTATTTCTCACGAAAATGGTCATAACTTTTTTCTCGGGTATCGAATTAAGTGAAATTGGTATCATTAGAAAGCTAATTTAATTTTCTATAATTTGGTAGGTCTTGAGATGTAAAATTCCACATATGTGAAAAGTTATACACATTAAAAGATGACCCTTGTAGAATCAAACACCAAAATTTGGTCGAACCAAAGGCTCTTTGCTCAACTTTGCTCTAAGTAATTCCTATGAATATTTTTCCACCTCATAAGCACTCTTCACACTAGTCTAATGATCATGACACATGTATTTAAATATAAATCATGGGATTAGAGTTTGCACACTTAGAAATGATGATTTAATTTTTAGTTAAAAAATATGGGGTGTTACAGAGACTCGAGGAGGAATTAACGATAAGTTGGAGACAGACCCTTGAGTATAAAGGATTTTGATTAAAAAGGACCAAGATGGAGTACTTGGAGTGTAAGTTTAGCGATTTGTCGTAGGAGGCTGACGTGGTCGTGAAGCTGGATGGACTCTCAGGCCATTCAGAAGAGGGAGTGTTTCAAGTATTTGAGGTTTATAAGTTGGGGTAATAGTGAAATTAACGAGGATGCCACACATTGTATTGGGGAAATATGGTTGAAATGGAGGCTCGCTTTGGGAGTTTTATGTGAAATAAGTGGCAATCTGACCGGCTATATTCTATGGAGCAGTGTTGGCCAGTTAAGAAATTCTACATCTAAAAGTTAAAAGTGCCGGAGATGACGATGTTGCGATAGATGTGCGGTCATACCATGAAAGATAGGGTGAGGAATGATATTATTCGGGAGAAGGTGAAAGTGGCTTTTGTGAATAAAAAGATGCGAAAAGTGAGGTTACGTTGGTTCAAACACGTGATAAGAAGGGGCTTTGATGCTCCAGTGCGGAGGTATGAGACACTGGCTATGGATGATTTTAGAGGGGTAGAGGTAGGCTGAAGAAATATTGAAGGGAGGTAATTAGGCATGACATAGAGCAGTTACAGCTTACGTAGGACATGACCCTTGATAGAAAGGTGTGGAGGACGTAGATTAAGCAGGGTTAGGGGTGGGAGTACGTCGGTAACAGTAGGGGAGCGTTTCTTATTTATGTCTAAAGTTTTTTGTTCGTGGTGTTGAGTGATGTCTATGATTTTGGATAGATAGTTTTTAGTATTATCTTATAGCTAACATTTATTTTGCATACTGTACAAGTTTATATGCATTTATGTTTTGTGTTTATTATATTGTTATCAGTCCTAAGCTGGGGGTCTATCGAAAACAACCTCTTTACTTCACCTGAGGTAGTGGTATGGTTTGCATAACTCTACCCTCCCCATACCCCACTATGTGAGAATACATTGGGTATGTTGTTGTTGTTATTGTTTCGTGAGTGTTTCAAGTCTTTAATTTTGAGTTTGATGTTTGAATTATTAAGTTTTCATCTTGTGTTATTCTTCGCATATTTTTGTATGTATTCATGAAAAATATTTTTCAATAATATAAAATCGATATCTGAAATGAAGAAGGTACAATTCTGCAATGCAATAGAGACTCGAAAGACTGATTAACAAATTGATAAAAAGATAACGAAAAAAGAATATTAGCTGTATCTGACTTTGGTAACAATGCTACGGAGGATGAGATTATTTATATGGAAAAAGAGAATTTTCAAGAGTTCAATCTTTTTAATTACTTAATGTTGATTAGAAATATGATTTATTCTGATGTGAGATAGTAGTACTACATATTTGACAATGGAAGCATTCTACGAATAGTGTCAAAGACCAAAGACCTACCCTTTTGATAGAAAATAATATGTTGAAGAAAAAAAAGAACAAGCAATATTTTAATTTTGTTGTATGTTTCTGAGGCAAAGTCCTTGAGTTGTGTTACTGAGAAAGGTTGTAAAGCCTCGAGTCTATACCCCAGACAATACACGGTGCTCATAATCCCGAAGGATCACAAGCTAATTCAAGACTGGTACCTGCTGCAATAACTGAATAATAATACTGTAAATATGCAGAAATTTGTCAAAAACTTGACATAAGTTTCAATACTGATTTAAAACTGAATACGGTATAACAATACCAAAAGTGAAATATTTTTCTAAAAACACTCTAGTTTGAAAAAGCCTTTAAACTGTCTGAAGTATGGAGTTGATAGGACAAGTCCCCAACTAACTCTAACTACTGAAATTGCACTGCTAAACTGAAATATTAAAGAAAATAATCATGTCCTCAAAATATGAGGACTCACCACTAACTCTGACTGCTAAAGATCTTAACTGCTAAGGGTGCTCGGAAGCCCGTGCGTCTGAACCTATGATATAAAACATCATAGTGCAAGAGAAAGTATACGTCAGTACTTTAAATGTACTGGTATGCTAAGTGAGGTAGGCTGAAATACATGAGTTCATATGCATGAACAATACTGACTGAATGACATGAATATAAATGAATGGAAGTACGTGCATGAATACGTATACTGCAACTAAGATCGTGATAACACTGGATACTGAGTACTGAATTACTGATTTACTAATATCTGAGTCTACTGATACTGTGTAACTGATAACTGAGTGACTGTATCTGACAGTCTTGATCCTGTGGAACTAAACTGAGTTCCGTACTGACCTGAGTGACTGTATCTGACATTCCTGAATCTGTAGAACTGAACTGGTTCTATTCTGAGACTGGAACTAAAACTGAGACTGTGGGAGGTAATCATCTAACTGATATACCCCTTTCTAAATAGATTGGGGTCCAACCTATGACCCTATTTGGAAGGGTATCAGTACCGTGCCACGGGTAAAGACAACTGTGAGTTAATCCTCTCTGATAGGAAGCTCTTTTGTCAACCCTCGCTGGCAGAAAAACTCGAATGAGATGTATCAACCCTCATAATATCTGGCAGGAATACGCTGGCTACGTAGTTCTGTAACACAAGGATTGCTACTAAGGGTCAAACCCTTTGCTAACAGGAATGCCCCCATCCCTGGGTTAATTCGGTGCTAAATCCTACTCCTATCTGAATAGACACTGACTGATTTCCTAATTCAAACTAGGCTTGACTGAACTGTTACTGATTATACTGTCTAACTGAACTAAACTGAGTTCACTGAGTTCCGTTGACTGACGGAATACTACTGAATTCTATTAACTGATTGAATTTACCGAGGTCTGAACTGAATACTGAACTAGACTGGACTGATACTGAGTCTACTAGGTTTTCCTGAGTCCTGTAACTGACTGAGAGTACTACTGATCGTGACATTACTGAGATTATTTTGTAACTGACACTGGCTCTAGGTAAACAGCTAAATTATCGGGTATTAAATACCCCCAGGACTCGATAGCATGAAAAGTAAAGCATCACATGATCTTGCATAGCATAAAAATGCACACTTGTTCATAATGTATCTATAGAGACATTTTATCAAATACTTGCATGGTATAACTTGCACATAAGCTAGCATGACATGATTTCTTTCCCTTATTAGTTCACATGAACAATTCATCAAGAACTTGGTGAGCATAATATATGTACTTAATAAGTGAACATCATGATTCACTTCTAATTTCACAATTTCAAGGGGTTTAACATGAATTCATACGAATCTACACACACAATAATCAATTCCACATGAAACATATAATAAATCATGAAATAGAAATCTAATTCAAATAATAATCATGAATACACTTTAATTTCAATCATGGAAATCATAAATTCCAACCACTTGAATTTTAAAAGAGTCTTTTGGACTCCAAGGGTGGAAGGAACCCTTGGATGAACACTTCACATATCTTGGTTGTTTAATTCTTGAAGAACAATGGCAAAATCTTAAGCCTTGGATTTGAAATTAAATCACCTAGGGTTTTTGTTCTTGAGAAATTTGAGAGAAAGTGAGTGTACGTTACTTAATAAGGGTTGAATCTCACGTTTTAGGGATGAATAGGGGTGAGAAAAAAGATTCAAATACCCCTATGGATACGGCTTTTTAATAACTAAAAATTGAACTGTTGACACACAGACCAACGCACCGCGCTATTGGCATCAACGTGATGGCCAATGCGCTGCATCGCTTCCCCGTCGGTTCACTGGAATTTGCACTAAGCTAAGGAAAAAATTATTTGTCGGCGCGAGGGGACGACGCAACGCGTCGAGCTAGCGTCGGCTCACTGTTTTGGTCACTCGAACATAGTCTAAACGAGGTTTGAAAAATTCAAAACTTAAACGAAAATACCTACTGACATTCCTGATCATGAATTAATCTAAAGATCGATACTTTAAGGTTATAAGAGTCATGAAATAGAGTTTCCAACTTACGAAGGACAAAATAATTCTAAGTCTAAATACTTAGCTAGAATTTTCTAAGTCTGGGACCCCTTAGCAAGCTTAAAAGACTGAGTTGAGCTTAGAATTTTGCGGGGTCTTACAAAGGCATAGGATATCAATGTGATTAATTTACATATCTTATATTTTTACTTTGGAATTTGGGAGGTAGAGGAAGACTGGCAATTGAACCTCTAGTAGTTTGATTTTAGAGGGACACAAATAAATTTCTTACCCATGGTGATTATAATATTTTATCTATGAGGAAACAAATACCTAGTGATTTTAAAATATTTTTTATTGTAACGAGCCATTAATTGGAGAAACTAAAACGACGATATCACCATGTACTGGTTCTAAGCAGTGGAATACAAAAAAAATAAGTAGCGAAAATCAGATTCTACTTTCTTAACCGTACTTATTATTTATTTATAACTTTCTATCCTATATGATTTTTGTAAATTTATTTTCATAAATGTTAGGATAGATATACATGTGATAATCTTCAAATGCTTGATTTTTATGTGATCACCAGTGCGTTATTATTCTCACATATGTGAAATCTACTATCAAGTTATCAGATGATATGAAATATTACATTATTTAGGAGTAAGTGTCTATGTCTTAAAGTTATTTTGAGTGAATATGCAATCTAGAAAACATGAGTTGGTGAGTGGAGTTTTCACTATATGTGATATGAAATAACATTTGATATGTTTAAAATGTCAAGGTGCTTTGAATGTGATTACAAGCAACATTAGAATAAGTATGTATTTAATATATATTTAAACAAAGAACATAAATTTAAAATAATATGTTTTCAACTTATAATTCTTAATGGGTATGTGATATTGTGCGATAGTTTATCAATATGTTGAGCATTAGAATTGATATAGAAGTCATCACAGAAGCAATGAAGTTCCATTTTTCATATTTGTAATGAAATATCTTGGATAAATTGATACTATGTTGGGTATCAAGATTAAACAAAATAGAGTGGGAAATGTATTGAGTTAATCTAATTACATTGAGAAAGTGCTAAATAAGTGTAGTCACTTAAACCTGAGTGGTCAGTATCATATTTGATCTTAAATCGAGTTAGCCCATAATGATGAAAGAATCATTGCCTAACTTGTGTGAACAAGTGCTATTGAAAGGGGCAGTAGTTGAATTTTAATTTTCTTTAGAGAACTAAAGATTTGAGAAATTATAAATTTCATACTATTTTATACGAATATATCAATACAAATTGGTATCGAGTATGTGCAAAAATTATATTTACCACATAATGGATACCTTGTGAGGAGGTATAATTTCTTGAAATCAAGAAAATCTTACATTAGTAGAAGCAAGCAAACTAAAGGAGTTAAGTGGTTGAGGGATTATTAAAAGAATTCATTAATTTTGAAAAATGTGAGCATAATTGTGATAGTCAAGTCACTCTACTCGAGCATATAGAGATTATATAATGGGAAGGCAGAATGCATAAGTTATTGATATGATTATGTGAGAAAGCTAATTCAAAATGAATCAACTTTTATCACATTGGTGAAGTCAAAATTTTTTGACTAATCTATTTACTAAACTTATTAAGAGAAGTTGTTGAATACATTTTCAAGTTTAATTATGTTAAAACTCCTTAATTAGGTCCACTAATAATGGCAATCTTATCAGATTCTATGAATGAATAGTTAAGGATTCAAATAATAACAACAATTATTGATACCTAGATGTTTCAGTACTTAAGCAAGAGATATACTAGTCTGATTGTCATAGATTGGAAGATTGAGTTCTAATACTCTTAATGAGGTTCAGTTCATGACAAAGACACTAAAAGAACTTCACCTATATGAACATAAAGTAGTACCGCTTTGATTGGGAGTTGAACTTGGTCTCATAAATGTTCATGAATTTTGGATAGCACACTGGCATAAAAATGTTAAACATGCTGAGTGAAAAGTAGGAATGAAATATTTATGTGTATAGTGTCGTCAATGTTATCACAAGGAATAACACGTCCAAAGCTATTATGCTACGTGAAATTTTAATTTCGCCTTATGGCATTACACTAAAGTACTGTTCAAATCGAAAGATACATTCTCTATGCGTGAGCATGACTTGATCTTTATGTCCTAATTTATATTTAAACAAGTGGAGAATTATTGAATTTTGTTTAAATTAAATTAATAATTGTAAGAGGTGTCTTTTTAGTGAGTGTATTTTGATTGAAAAGTGTCTTTTAATGAAAAGTTCTGTCTTTTCAATTTGTGCCTTTTCAACGAAAGGGTGTGCGCTTTCATCATTTGGTTTCCACCTATTTTGTTAAATCCAACCTCTTCCTATTTTTAACGTAGCTTTTATAAAGTCTTTTCTTCTCCAAAAAATTCAGGTTCTGATTTCTTGCTTTCCTGAAGAATCTATTCACTATTTGTATAGTTCAGAATTTCATAGGCTTATCATATCCATTAAAACTATTTGCATATAATCGCATAGCAGTCTCGCAGAGGAGAAAGAGCGAATATCGTTTTTAGAAAAATGTTTTGCACGTGTTTCAAACCTTTAATTTTATGTTTGTTGTTCAAATTATTAAGTTTTCATCTTTGTGTTATTCTTCGTATATTTTTGCATGTGTTCATAGAACATATATTTCAACATTCTTTATAAAATAGCCTACGAGAGATCTAATCAACATCAGAAAATACAACACGTTGGGAAGACTGTCTGTTGACATAAGAATACCAAAGTCCGTTCACTAGTCTTGTTGCAACTTTCATATGTGACAGCTTTGAAAAGTGCATAAACTGACTCAAAAATTGCACAGTAAAAACAACAGTTGGTATAGTAATAATTATAATATAACAAGCTACCAATTAATCTTTGATAAACTCCAGGATCAGCTAGTGGAAAAATCATCAGTAGTACCAACATGTGTATCAAACTATGAAATTGTAAGCTTTTGATTAACTCTCACAAGTTAGTTTTGAAATGGCATTAAAAGCTATATTTAGTTCTATGAATCAAGATGTCATCATCTCCAATAAAGAACAACTCATTAAAATATATTCCACATATCTTTAAACAAAATCACTGTGTATAAGAGCAGTAGTCAAGAGGTCAACAAGTCACTAATCGAAGAATCGATTTTAGAGAGACGTATATAATGGAGCAAAATAAACTGAAAAGGCTTGGTGTATTTCATATATAATGACTACAAAAATACAAGAAAAAATTATGTGGTAAAGGATCCACAATATCAATAAAACTAATGAATCTTACCATGTAATTAAAGATGAAAGAATCAGAAAATATATCATAATAAAATCAAGAATATCTGAAATTAATATGAAAAATATTCTATAATTTAGCATCATTAGTATAGTAAACAGTCAGTGTAATCAAAACATCACGATAACTAAAATTACTCCCTCTTCCCATTTATAGGGGTATTCTGAGTATTAAGGTCAAAATATTTAATATAAATTATAATCTTGATAGAATTTTTCACAAAATTAAATTTATATGTTTAAAAATTATACAATAATTTACACCCATCTGTGCCATTTTACCTTTGGCATTAAAATATTATTCATTATCTTATGTATTTTTTAAAAAATATAATATTTAAAAAGTGATATAAAAAAAAATATTTATATTATTTGTTAATTTCTCATAATAAATGTCAAATTAATAGTGGACAAATGTTGAAGGGAGGGAGCACAAATTAAAATTGCTAGAGTAATAATTTAAAATATTATATTTATTTAAAAAATAATGATTAAGAAGACGACGGCCGTTTGACTCCATCACATAAAACGGGAACAGGGGTTGTCGGCGTGGGAAGTGGAGTCTAATTTTAGCGCCAAGTTATAAGACAAATAGAGGGGTTAAAAACAGAAAAGTCAACTAAACATTGGGATTTGAAAATTGGAGTACAATACAATACAAACCTTAAAAGGAAGAGAAAGATTAAGGTAAGCAAAGAGGTAGATAGCAGTAGAAGGAAAAGACGGCCGGATGATGAAAGCCACTATCTTCAGTATCACTTTTCTCTTCCTTCTTCTTACAACAATAACAACAGCGACAGCTGATGATGGGTGTTCCAAATGCAAAGCATGGCTGGTTCAATCCATTCCCACTGACATGCCCAAACTCGCTCGTGTCCCTGGCGTTCTTTCTACCGGTAAGCTTCACTCACTCCAGTGCAATGAGTGTGAAAATCGTATCGGCGAAAGTAATTTTTATGGTTTCTCTTGTTTCTTAATTCTTAGTTAATTCTTCATTCTGACTATTTTCTCGAGTTGAATTCTCACAGTCACTCACCTACGGTTATTATGTCATAAAATCACTTTCTTTTTCTTTATTGATGAAAACTGGAATAAAGAATACACGTAACTTTCTGAGATACTCCTCGTCTACCTTTACTTGTCCATGTTTGACTTTGACACATAACATTAAATAAAGTTATCTAAACATTGAGAAATGAATTAGAATTTAACAAGAAGGATAAAATAGATACAAAATGATTAATTGTCTCTTGGTTTTCCAGACTGGACAAGTGAAGTTGGACAAGTGAGTATTAGTTGAGGGAATGTCTACATTTCTACATTGGGAACTTTTCCGAAACTTATGTCCACTCTTCTTCTGTTCTTCTGCTTCTTGTCTTTAGAATAAAGGGAAATGGATTTTTAATCTGATATTGGGTGTTCATTGTATAAGATTGGATCATACTGGAATAGTGAATTTGATATAAGTAGACTGTAGGTGATGCCAAATGAAAAGAAAGGAAAAAGAAAGGGAGTGGGGTTGGCTTCTTGCATAGGGTGATGACTAGTGAGCAGAAGCAAAGTGCCAATGTCTTAATACTTATAGGATAACTAGATACCTGCATCTTTTGAGTGAACGGCCTCATATATTTGCAGTAACTGGAATCAAACTTTTCCAAAATGGTGTCAATCTGTAATAGAATGCATCTAGATAACTGATGCCACAACATCCAAAATATGTAGGATGGAATTTTTAAGTACATAGATCCCACCAATTGCCACCAAAGAGTGAAATCTCCTTATGCTTCATTTAAATTTTGTTGGAATCTGGAGTTAATGACTTAAATGGTCACTCAACTTTAAATTTTATCCCAGAAAGTCATTTAACTTTGGGTTTTACTGAGAAAGTCACTCAACTTCAGATGTTCTACTCAGAAAGTCACTCAACCCATTTAATTATTTTTTAAACTAAATTTTGCTTATGTGAAAATTTTTTTAATAACAAAATTTTGGAATACAAAATATTCATTTAATCACACTTTTACCCTTTTCTTCACATCATGACCTTTACTTTACTCATTAGTTGCATGTGTTATCTTATAAGTAGTATTTTTTGTTAAAGAATGTTGCTTATTCAGTGACGTTTGAATGAGAATTTATAGACTATCTTTTATCAATTGATGAATAAAGCTGCAAATACATGAATCTATTTTGAGATACTGATTTTGTTGTCTTAGTCTAATGTGTTTGTCTATCTTGTCAATTTTCTCACATCTTACTATAATTAGACTTTAATTAGATTATACTTCATTATTTCTTCCCTAATTGTTCGGATTTAGTATGACCTGCTCAATTCATATTCAAATTCTAGTCCATATTTTGGATTAAGGGTATGTATGAAATAAAAATGGTTGAAATACATGTTACATTGAGAGAACGAGAAGTAAAATATGAGATAGAGGTGGTAAAGATAATTTGGGGGAATGAAAAAAAGGGTAAAAAAAATTATTAAATGATAATTATATTTTTCAAAATTTTGTTATTAAAGAAAATTTCACATAAGTAAAATTTAGTTTAAAAAATAATTAAATGGATTGAGTGACTTTCTGAGTAAAACATCTATGTTGGGCGACTTTCTGCTTGAAGTCCAAAGTTAAGTGACTTTTTGAAATAAAAATACAAAGTTGAGTGATCATTTAAGTCAGATATGTGCTTGTTAATTGTGTTAATTTTTCTTTGTAATTTTTTATTCGAACATCGTGTTGATGATTATTTCAGCGGATGTTCTTCAATGGCTGGCTGGTAACTCTTCAAAGAGTTTGGACATAATTGCACAATATTGGCAATTAGTACCACATCCCTCTGATCCTCGTTCAGGGGATTATGGATACTCAAAAGAGGATTTGCAGAGATTTGGCGCTAATGAAGGGTTGAAAGTCTACAAAGCATTAGAAAATGCTGCAAACCGTAAACTTCTAATTAGGTAAGTTAAAGCCTAAACAACAAAGGTGAATTGTTATCAAATATCTGCTTCTTGCTGCTATAGATTAAAATATATGTCATTAGCATTGCTTTCATAATCATGAAAAAAACATTTTTATACTGCGCCCGCCCGCCAAATCTGGCTCCCAAAGAAAAAAGATGCAAAACAAAACTAGAAATAACCAAAAAGAGGAGAAACACGTCACGAGATAACAAAAGTAACTTTTTTTAATAACAGGAGGATTGCAAAATCTTTAGCCTAAATATTCATTGTTAGACTTTGTTCAACCTGACATGCCCATCTGTTGTGCAATTTAAATTCAACTATCACTTTAGAACATTTGAGTAACTTTCATGTCAAGAGAAGACTAGATGCTTGGATGTAAAACACCATTCTACACTTGAAGAGTTTTTATACTACCTCCCCCTGCAGCTACAACTTGCTGTAAGTGCTGGATCCTATAGATCCTGCTTCATAAGCGGCTATCGCATATCTAAGTTTTTCCTTGTGGGCTTGGAGCGGGCTATCTTTCCAGTCAGAGTAATTGTTTGGTCTCTTTTGTGTTCTCCTTTGCAAGTCAAGTTGGGAAAGAGACGAAGACATGTATATCCTATCCAAAATAGGGTTGCAAGAGCATCTCTTTGACCCTATTACATATCTTCATGGTGATTATATTATGGGTAATCAATAATCATTTTATCAGATTCTAATTTGTTATATCAAAAATTGTAAAGGGACCCCGGGGCTTTGGCCTAGTGATAAGACATAGCTTGTGATGTGTGCTTAAGTGCACGTTTTCAAACACAGCCTGGTGTTTAAGTAGAGAAAGGTAGAGGGCCAGGTCCATTATCCTCCAAGTTTTGAACTGGGGCCAACTGGCCCTCGGGATTTCTCGGTTATAAAATTAATCAAAAATTGTATAGGGGAAAGCTGGAAATGAAACGTCAGCTGTCGATCTTTTCAGAAGAAATGTTAAGGTCAAATTCTAGCTTACAATACTCAGTTGACCTAAAAATAGAAATAGTTTTGTTCTGTACCAATGGATATGCTATAACCTCTTCTGTGCATGCTTCAGCCAACAGAGGAAAATATGAGGTGTTTGTTTGGTTTGTATTTGCGTATGCTGATTTCGCCAATTCCCGTGGAACTAATCATAGTTCAGGCTCTTACAGCATTCTGGAGTTTATCCCGATTTCACGGAAGAACCATCCAACTTAGCATCAGGTAGGCCAAATGTAAAGAATGTGACATTGCTGCTTAGCGACTGGTGGGGATCAGGCGTAGTTCATGCTAAAGTTTGGATCTCAGACAGTAAAGATGTTTATATTGGGTCTGCAAACAATGACTGGAAATCTCTTACTCAGGTATAACTTTGGTCCAAAATAATAAGAATTAACTTTCGCCAAGTGTTACTGACCTTTAGGCATATTTGCCAAGAGCTTTTGATTTTGCAAACATTATATCTTCCCCCTCCAAAGTTGACAGTATATGGCATAATTGAATTCTAGTACATTGCGTTCATACTTTTTTTTTTTTTTTAATTCTTGGTTTATGGAACTAGCATGGTTCTCCACTGTATTCAGGTAAAAGAAGTAGGAATATATCTCACTGGTTGCTCAGAAATAGCAGAAAAGGTTGAAATCTACTATAACAACCTTTGGAAGCTTGCCCACCTTGATGTTTCAGCTTACACAAGATCAATTTTCGATCAGCAGTGGCAGATTAATCGCAAGGTTCCATGTTGGTCCCATTTTATAAATCCTAAAGAAAGGTGCAGGTATGTGAAAAATCAAGATGCAGACACTCTTTCAAGTAACTGTCTTTTCCCCCTTTTTGCCCACATCTTGCAGCAGTTTTATAAGAATGGTGAATTCTTTTATATTCTCTTCCACATAATAATTGCGTAATAAAGCAAACAAAGGAAAATGAAAAAAAAAGTCATATTGGTGTTCAGAAGTCGATGCTTTTGGGTATCCCTACTTCTACAGTTTGAAACATCTATGTCTTTACACAATGGTAGTACAGACAACCAAACCACATTCTAAAATTAGACCCAAAGACAAATTAAGAGATGTACAAGAAAAATTCATTTGGGGAGCTGCTAAATACCTTGCTATAGTTTCTCCCGTACCTCTCTGCTGAAACCCCTCTTCCTGATGTATTTTGAAACAGAAATAGGATTGCACTCGAAACATCAGGTGCTCAAGTTTTTGAAATAAACTCGGGATCGACTTTAATGTGATCAAATTTCCTTACTAAGAAAATGAAGTGATAGAAAACTTCCTGTCCCAGGCCTTACTGTTATTAATAGGGCATTATGTTGTCTTGACAGATCACCACTTCCCAAGTACATGGAAGTTGCTCATGTCGCTGGCTACCCTGTATTGTCAGACCCGCACATGTCTCACATTTCCATAGAGACACCTGGACTCAATGATTCATTTTCCGATCGTCAACTCAGCTATCTTTCATTTGCTCCTCCAGAGGTATGTATCACTGCAACCTTTTACTAGCAACTAGTCTTTATTTTTATCTGTTCTCATATGACATTTCTCGGGGCCTTGTTTTTTTTTTGTTTCTACTTTTCATATTTTTTTCTTTTCGTATGTACACTGTGGGAAGTCAAATCCAATCATGCCTATATATTCCTTTATTCATGTAGCGAACTCTCCAGAAATGACTCATCCAAATTCTTGAGCAAATTACATTTTCTTGGAGTGCCTGCAAATGTGTATATGCTACTGAAGCAGATGTTAAATACCACCCTTTTCATCTAGCTTTCATATAAATAGTTTTTAGTTTTCGCGCTTTCGTAGCAGGACACTGTTAAATAAAATCTAAGTCTCCCACTTAATCTGGATACCCTCAACTGCTAAATGTGCCTCAGCTGCTAAAAAGAATTAATCATTACAATCATGTCCCTTTTTGAATACCGTACTTATATGGTTCCTCGATTGCAGCTCTTGTTTGGCAAGTACCAAACAGACGAACAGGCCTGGGTGGACACCATTAAATCAGTAGGAAAAGGGGGAACAGTCAGAATCAACACCATGGATTGGCTTGGTCAGTCAGGCTATATAAAAAAAGAAACAGTTTATTGGCCATCGCTTTCCTCAGCTATTTCAGAGGTAACTTGTGCTTCATCTTTTGCATGTTAATATTCGATGTCCAGCCTATAGACATATACACCCTCTTTTATGTGAGTCACACTTTCCTTTTTAGTTTGTTCCAAAAAGAATGACACACTACTAACTTTAGGAACAATTAAGCTTACACTTCTTATTTTACCCTTAATGAGAATCTTGATAACCATACAAATGGTATGTCATGTTTAAGGCCACAAGTTTCAAAAAATTTACAGCCACACAAATGCTATGGCATGTTTTGTACCTGAAGTTTCAAAAGTCTTCATTTCTTTGTTAAACTCTATGATGATTCAAACTACAACAACAACAACATACCCAGTGTAATCCCACATAGTGGGGTCTGGGGAGCGTAATGTGTACGCAGACCATACCACTATCTCAGATGAAGTAGAGAGGTTGTTTCCGATAGACCCCCAACTCAGGATAGATAACAGAATAACACAAAACAAAAAGGGATAACACACTGCTAGCTAATAAAAAAAACAAGACAACCACAAGATAATACTATAAACTATCTATTCGAAATCATAGACATCACTAAAACACCACGAACAAGAAACTCCAGATGCAGACAAAGCACTCTTCCCTACCGTTACAGACGAACTCCCAACCATTAACCCTCTACCCTAAACTGCGTCCTTCACACCTTCCGATCGAGGGTCATGTCCTCCGTAAGCTGTAACTGCTCCATATCATGCCTAATCACCTCCCTCCAAAATTTCTTCGGCCTACCTCCATCCCACCTAAAACCATCTATTCCATACGGATTGGACTGCATGGTTCCTCTGTAATTTTTGAATGGATTTAAGTGAAACTTTAGAATTAGTTACCAAGTTCAAAAAAAGAAGTGAAACTTTAGAATTAGGTATTTCCTGATACCTGATTAGTACTATTGCTTATACAGCTCAAATGAATGATGCACCTTTTCCCTAAAAGCTAAAACCAATATCTTCTGAGAATTACTCTGTACTGCAGCTAGGTTAATGTTCTCCTAATCTGATGAGACTGGCTCATTTAGTGTGACTGAATCTGATGCCAAATCATCCCCTTGCATGGTGTATTTAACCTAGGCCCTTGGTGGTCACTCCATCTATCTACCAACTCAAACTTGAGGAACCAGGATAACTGGCATCAGTAGCTGTGCTTTGGTTTGTGGAAGAACACTTAACAAATTATAGATTGGTAAACTGAATACAAAAAGAATTCTAACTAAAAAATAAGTACCTCCTAACAAATTATAGATTGGTAAACTGATTACAAAAAAAATTCTGACTAAAACATAAGTACACTCACTCCTTTGCAAAAGATGGATCCTACTACTAGGAAAGAGGGTAGGCACCAACTTATTTAGCCATCATGCTTAATGCCTTTGCTTCCCAATCCAGTTCCTCACATTCCGCTGTTTCCAGTTTTGTCCTGAATTATTGCGGGGATGCTGTTAGGCAGCAATCATTATAGCTGTTTCATCATTGTGAAAAGTCTTAAAGAATTTCTCGAGGATAGTCTCTGCTTATTAGCTATTTCTTTTTTATTTTGGCACAGCATAAATCTGCTAGTTAGTTCATAATTTCTCCTTTTCTGTTTTGGTTTACAAAATACTTGTGATGCAATATCAAGTTAAACTATGCCGGTAATATACTGTCAGGTTTGAAATCAAATATGATGATAAACCATGTAAAGGTAGTAGCATGCACATATGGTCTTTTTTATATGCTTATAACTTCTGAGAATACTTAAATAAAGTTCTTATTAAAGCTTAAGGAGTGTTTAATGAATAAAAGGAGAGGTCATGTGCAAAAGACAAATTACTTCAGAATAAAGTTGCTTAAAAAGAATAGTTTAGGAGGGGAGCTGAGGAAAAGTATACATGGAGAACTATAAAAATTGCAGCTTACTCAACTAGGTAGTGGTTATGTTCTTGGTGGCAGGACATGGGAGAAACTGGGTATGAGCTGGAGATTAGCTGGTTTTCTTGCTTCCTACTTTACTGTCCATCAGTTGGTTCAATAGGAAAAAAGCATCGTGTAGTCTCATTTCTACAACAATGATAAAGGTTAATATATAGACCATTATTATTTAATTTTAAAAAAATTGTAGACCCTTATTGAATCACCCAAAGCTTTGGTTTGGTGGTAAGAGCGCAACACGTGTGGTTAGACATATATCATGGGTTTGTACCCTGCCACAAATCAAAACACGGTATTTAAGTGGAGAGGGTGAAGGGATGGATCCTTTATCCACCAAGTTTTGCACCATGCACCACTAACACTAGGTGACTTCTCGGTTATCTCAGGACAACATGTGTTTATACTTGATTGGAGCAACCTTGAGATCCTTTCAAAGATTCAAGCTTTACCCTCATCCCCCATATGAAATTAGTTATACCTTAAAAAATTTAATGATCTCCAAATGCAGGTTGTCTTCTCCAAGAGCGCAAAGGTTCAAATACTGGTCGCAAAGTGGGCTCATTTTATAAACCACACGGATCGGTATCTGAAGTCCCTGCTTTACACCAACACCCTATGCACTTCTTCAACCTACAACCACTGTTCTGGTAAAGTTGAGATCAAGTATTACATCGTTCCAGGATACAATTCAACTGGACCTGCAGCACTTAATGGTACTGCAACTGGGAATATTTATCCTGGTTATACGCGGGTCAATCATGGTAAATATGCAGTTAGTGATGTGCGTGCACACATAAGCACCAGCAACCTGGTGTGGGACTACTTTTATACCACAGCAGGCGTTAGCTTTGGGACATATCAACCTGCCATTGTTTCACAACTTCAAGAAATCTTCAATGCTGACTGGACGTCGCCATATACAGTGCCAGTCGAACCATTGGAGGAAGGTCATGCTTGTTCAAGCTGATGAAAAAGAAAAAGAAGACAAGATTTTCCCCGCTGTTCTTCTCTGAAGGTCTTGAAGCTTTTATTTCTCTTTTTCTTTTTTTTTTTTACTCCAAGTAATAGAAATTAGCTACTTTTGGAATTTAGGTCCTTACCATTCATTTCACTGGCCATTACTTGCACAATATCTTTGACAAGTTGTTCATCAAATAAATTTAATAAATTTGGTTATGTGATGTAGTACTCAACTAATTTGTCTTCCATAAAAATCAAATATTAATGTTAAAATGCAAGCAAAATGCGATGTCAGTTAAACAATCTGAATTGTCAATCACAGAGATACTACTGGTTTCTGAATTAACATCTGCACTGCTACAGGTTTTCCTACAAGATTGTGTATTTGTGTTGGATGAAATATGCAACACTTTTATGTCTCGTGTTCTTCAAGAAATAAAATAAAATTCTATGGGGAAAAAAGAGAGTGACCTACCTTTAGGGCGTCTCTACGAACACAAGAAAATAGGAAAACATTTTCCCTACAAACACACTCTTAAGTCCAAGAGAAGGAAAATTGATCATTTAACTCGTCAATTCGTGTCACGTGAATAGGACATGGATTATACTTATAATGTTTACATAATATGAACATAAAATTTTCGATTATACCGTGACATCTAGCTTCTTAAATTGAATTCTGTTCCCTAAATTAAAGCCTGTCATCTCTCTTAATTAATTTCCTTCACGGGAATTATCAAAGATTATGTTTTATTCTGCTATTAGCAATAAGATTACACAAACTACTGTTGTAGGTGTAACCTGAGAATAGTCTAAAGGCAAGATGATGCTATTTACATAATGTAATCAAGAATAATTATTCTCAAAGGCCAGGAGGTTTGAGAAGTGGAACCAAGTTGAATACGCTGTCCAAATCCACAGGAACATTGATAGCTCGTGTAACAATTTCCGGCATCTGCGCCTTTGCCTTCCATGTGTTGAACCATGGTCCTCCCCCGACTTCTAGGCCTGCCATATTGCTTGTAACATCCAAAATGACCTACAAATTTCAACAGTATCAATGAACTAAAAGAAGCATTAACGTAAAGTAGTAGCAAACAGGGAGAACCACAAATTCCAGTATTAGTAATACAAGACATCGTTTTATAATATAAAGTTTTATGTGGGGATCAAGTTTTCTTATTCCTCAACCAAACGAGCCCCTAAAAATTAAAAAGTCCTGTGTGTTCAAATTTCAAGTGTGACATTCTTGCATCACCGGATGAGTACATTTATCTCTACTTTAACTTCCAAAAATGATAAGTATGCATCAACGAAACATGTACCTTTCCTTTACTCCCATTACTCTTCCGTTCCCACAACTGCAGTCTTAGATCACCGAAACAAGTGTCTCTGCATGCAGGAGCAAGACCCATCTCGTCTGTCGGAGCCCGCAATGTGGTTCCAGGATCTTCTGTTGTTGCTTCTAGTTCTACCTGCTCATATTACATATCCAAATCAGATATCTAATGAATCAACCACAAACACGGGTAGACCGGCTTCCAGCTAATCAACGAAATTCAGCTCTTTTGGGACTTGATTTGGGCATTAATTTTCATCTGGTAAACACAATCCAATATGCTAGTGTAGCTTCAGCACTAATGCAAGACATTGCTGAAGGAGTTATATGCTCAAAACACAAACTTACCATATGTGTCTCATTCTCCGCAGATACATGCCATTTGCCCCAGGGAGTAATTTCCCAACTAATACTAGCATTCCATGGAACGAATTCGTAGAAAATAACTCCATAGTGAATTCCTATCTGCAAGATTTGTTAAGCATAACTGCATAAGGATTAATAAATCTAGTGAAATAACATACAACAACATACCCAGTAAGGAAAAACTAGTAAAGTAGAAGCTTTCAGATACAATATGAAATGCTCCATCTCTTTTGTCGTCTGAATTCATTGCTCAATCAAGCTTAACAAAACTGCAACAACAACAACATACCCAGTATATTCCTACAAAGTGGGGTCTGGGGAGGGTAAAGTGTACGCAGTCCATACCACTACCTCAGATGAAGTAGAGAGGTTGTTTCCAATAGAAGTTCCAACAAAACTGGTAACCAATAAAAGAATGAAGGGAGGAAAATGTAAATTGTAGAAAATTAAGCTAGAGATGAGTACCAGAGCAACACTTTCAAAAGTCTCGCTCAATCCCGGAAGTCGCCTTAATCCACCACCAGAAGTCAAAGCAACATCTCCAATTGCACCTTCGAATACACTGCACTGAACCTGCAATTGAAAAGATCAGGTGCAAACTGAGATAGGAAAATACTGACTTATTACGTTTCCACCATTAAAACGTGCCTTATATGACCAGTTTCACGAAATACTGATTGTTTTCTTTTCTTACTTTCACCAGCATATTTGTCTGTTCAGCCCACCTTACCATTTTTGTTCTTTTCCTCTTCCGGAGTTTCTGGAGAATACAGGAGGTCTAAGACGCCACATTGTCTAATACTCTAATTGAATAACAAATAGTTCATTGATTCTTCCATTCTTCGGAAATTTACATCTCAGAAATCTCATGGAGCCTGAACGGCAAATATCAGATCCCTAAACTAGTGATACAAAAGAAAGGAGAGCAGACAAGATATATAAATCGTTGACAATCCTAAGACAAAGTTGGATACAAACAAGAAAAAGAAAAAGAGGCAGCCCGGTGCACTAAATCTGCGCGGTATCCGAGGAAGGGCCCCACCACAAGGGTGTATCGTGCGCAGCCTTACCTTGCATTTCTACCGGAGGCTGTTTCCAAGGCTTGAACCAGTGACCTCCTGGTCACATGGCAGCAACTTTACCAGTTACTCCAAGGCTCTCCTTCTTGGATACAAACAAGAAGACAAGAAACTGAAAATAATTCAAATTTTTCTGCAAACTGAGATGCCAAGGAGACAGGAGGTACCCAAAACCACTTTCTTGGAAAGGCACCACCCCAATTCTTTTCGGAGTAAGAAGGGGCATTTTGAAACTCAAACCGCTGACCGTCCCACTCTATCCAGCCTGGCAGAAGAAATTCATGATTAGGTTCTCCCTTTTATTCCTTTTATGTTTTATCATACACAAAACATTGCACTCAACCTTTTAGCTGATGAAGATCTGCATTTTCACTCTAATCCTAAAGAACATGAAAAGAACAAATGATTTCTAAGAGATAGTCTAAATATCAATCTTTTCTATTTTCTTTATTCAACATAGGCCAAGTACCAATCCTATAGTTCTTTGACTCTACTAGGGTCTCGAGCTATCCCTAGATACAAAACTTTAAGATGTTTTTTCAAAAGAAAGTGTTAGTTTAAGCCAGCTAATTTGCTGTTAAACATCCATAGTTAAGAATCACCCTTTCCATCACAAACCAAAAAGGTATTACTATAACTAAGAAACTCCTATTAGGCTTATCTATCACTAGACATGGTCAAAAGACCAATCTGATTACATTATAGCATATCCCCACATGGTTGTCGAGATCATAGTCCAGATCAAAAGATCATAAAGATCCAAGTTATGGTATTAAACCCTGCTAACATGGTAAAACTAAAAACTGAAGGACTTAAGGGTGTAAAATAGCGCATAGAATCATATACAATGAATAACTTCCAACTCATACAACAGAGAACTCCGTGAATGAAATACAAGAGAAGAATGCTCGATAAGCAAAAACCTTAATGAAAAGCTGGGAAAAGAATTATATATTACCTGTTGAAAGTCCAGCTGCCATGCATACTTGCCA
Source organism: Capsicum annuum (assembly GCF_002878395.1). NCBI lineage: Eukaryota > Viridiplantae > Streptophyta > Magnoliopsida > Solanales > Solanaceae > Capsicum > Capsicum annuum. The sequence goes on from NC_061118.1 coordinate 143,506,206, forward strand.
ATGTGGCTCAAATACAGGAAAAGCAGCAGGCCATCCTGCCGTGGACTTCTGCTTTGAGTTAACATCACCCCATCCATAAATGGGCTGTGTGCTGTATTCCCAGCTAGCAGTTTTCACAATTTCAGTATAATCTGTCCTGTCAAGTAAAGTCATGTCTATTGATCAACACCTATGTCTCTCACATGATGACTCTATAGGGGGGAAAAGTACAAATACAATTTTCTCTTCCCTTACTTTGAACATAAAGTATCTTATGCCCAATCAACCCTGATTACAGGATAACAAGAATCAAATATTATTCATGAACTGGTTGATAGTATCAATGTGGGAGAAGCCTAGGACTAGAGACTGTTCTTTAAAGGATGGGTGAGGAGATCCACAGGGTTTAGATAATGTTGATGCTTAAAAGGAGAAATCTGCTTGAAAGAGAGACAATAGCAATGGTTTACAGTAACAACTATAGCTAATACCATGGTAGCATACGATTCAAAGTAGCTGCAAAATCTTCCTCAAATACTTTATACCAAGTCAAGTACCTAACTCCATCCCACAATCATGCACCAGAAGAGAAGAACCAAGAGGGATGGGGAGAGGGATTATGCATTTTGTTACTGTTTCTTTCTGCTTCACCTGGACATGAAGAAATCACACAAGAGACTCACTTTCAAGTTTTACTTCAACAGACGGTCATAACTTTTTCACCTTTCTGGTATTTTTTTTTTTCAAAAGAGAGAACTGAATTGAGATGCAGTTATAAGATAAAATGATTGGTTCTCCAACTCCAAAGGTTAGGTAAATTCCATTTCTTAAAGTTCACTATTGACGACTATAATGAGAACTTCATTCTGGTCCATTAAGAGGTAAAACAAGATCCTTGCTTTGTGCAACAGTATATCTGTTCCAACCTTGATATGCTTGTGATTTAATGTTAAATACAGATCTAGGATTGTTGAATCCAGTATCAACTCCTTTTCACACTTCCTCAAGCGACAGTAACTAAAAGGAGAAAAAGTATACCAAACTCTTTACATTATGTAGACTTAAGTAGCCTAGGATAGGGACCCATCATGGGTGATGAAATACTAGTACTCAAAAACCATCACAACAATTTGAAGCAAAAACTGCTGCTGAACTTGATTTCTTCTACACTATGTTTCAAGAGATTATGCATTTTGGAAACAACACAAGAAATTCTCAAAGAAATAAATACCTCCCATCATTGCGAATAGCTCCTTGGTGCCAAAGTGGGGTAACTTGAAAACCCTCTGTAACACGGAGATTGAACTCCTACATAAGCCATTAGAAAGACAGTCAATCATATGGCATATATGGCATACTGACTGATACAACAACAACAACAAACCCAGTGTATTCCCACATAGTGAGGTCTGGGGAGGGTAAGATGTACGCAGTCCATACCTCTACCTCTAAAGAAGTAGAAAGGCTATTTCCGATAGACCCCCGGCTCGAGACACGGAATACTACACAAATACGTAAAGCATGGAACAAGTTGGCATAACATAAATATGACACCCACAAGTAATAGAAAACAGAGAAAAGTAAACAGATTCGTAATAAAGCATGAAACAAGGTATCATAACAAGAATAATACCCCCACCAAGTAATTCCCTCCACTAGCGAACCAAACTGACCCTAGTCTTCTGCCCTAATTCGCGTCCTCCAGATCTTCCTATCTAGGGTCATGTCCTCAGTGAGCTATAACTGCTCCATGTCCCGCCTAATCACCTCTCCCCAGTACTTCTTCGGCCTACCCCTACCCCGCCTAAAACCATCCAAAGCTAGCCTCTCACACCTACGAACCGGGGCATCCATGCCCCTCCTCATCACGTGTCTGAACCATCTCAATCGGACTTCCCGCATCTTATTCTCCACTGGAGTCACACCAACCTTCTCCCTGATAGTCTCATTCCGAATTCTATCCCCCTAGTCAGCCCACACATCCAACGCAACATCCGCATTTCCGCCACCTTCATTTTTTGAATGTGGGAGTTCTTAACTGGCCAACACTCCGCTCCATACAACATGGCCGGACGGACTGCCACCCTGTAGAATTTGCCTTTAAGCTTAGGCGGCACCTTCTTATCACACAACACCCCCGAAGCGAGCTTCCACTTCATCCATCCCGCCCCAATACGGTGCGAGACATCCTCGTCAATCTCACCGTTACCCTGAATCATGGCCCCGAGATACTTGAAACTATCCCTCTTACATACCACCTGTGATTCCAACTTCACTACCACCTCATTCTCCAGCCTCACGTCATTAAACTTGCATTCCAAATACTCTGTCTTGCTCCTACTCAACCTGAACCCTTTAGAATCAAGAGTTTGTCTCCACACCTCTAATTTATCATTCACACCCCCCCGCATCTCATCAATCAAAACTACATCATCTGCAAAAAGCATACACCAAGGCACCTCTCCTTGAATACGCCGCGTCAACACATCCATCACCAAAGCAAACAAAAAGGGACTAAAAGTAGATCCCTGATGCAATCCTGTCAAGACAGTGAAATGCTCTGAGTCTCCTCCCGCCGTCCTCACCTGAGTTTTAGCTCCATCATACATGTCCTTAATTGCTCTGATATATGCCACCAGGACTCCACTCACCTCCAAGCATCTCCCTCTCCCTGGGAACTTTGTCGCATGTCTTCTCCAAGTCGATAAACACCATGTGCAGGTCCTTCTTCCTTTCCCTATACTGTTCCGCCAGCCTCCGTACCAGGTGAATTGCCTCCGTCGTCGAGCGGCCAGGCATAAATCCAAACTGGTTCTCCGAAATAGACACTATCCGTCTCAGCCTCACCTCGACCACTCTCTCCCAAATCTTCATAGAGTGACTCAATAACTTAATACCCCTATAGTTATTGCAACTCTGAATACCACCCTTGTTCTTATAAAAAGGGATCATAGTACTCCACCTCCAAGCCTCGGGCATTTTCGCCGTCTTGAAAATTTTGTTAAACAATCCAGTCAACCGCCTTAAACCAGCCTCGCCAGAAAACCTCCAAAAATCCACCGATATCTCATCAGGCCCCGTCGCCCCACCCCTTCGCATCCTGCGAACAGCCTCTCTAACCTCCTCTACCTTAAAACGTCTACAATAACTAAAATCCCGACACTCCTCTGAGTGCTCCAACTCCCCTAACACAATAGCTCTATCCCCTTCGTCATTCAAGAGTCTGTGAAAATACGATTGCCATCTATTCTTAATATGGTCGTCCTCCACCAACACTGTACCGTCCTCTCCCTTAATGCACTTCACCTGGTCGAGGTCACGACCCTTCCTCTCCCTAGCCTTAGCGAATCTAAACAACTTTTTTCCCCTCCTTTCTCCTGTAACCCCGCATACAAGCTCTCAAAAGCTGCCGTCTTAGCCTCCTTCCTAGCTAACTAGTACTCTTTCCTGTTTACCCGCTTCTCTTCTTCGTCCTTACTCTAAACCAACTTAGCATACGCCCCTTTCTTGGTCTCCACTTTCTTCTTAACCTCTTCATTCCACCACCAATCCCCCCGATGATGCCCGGCCCGGCCCCTAGAAACACCCAACACCTCACTAGCATTCTCCCTGATGCACCTAGCCACCCTATCCCACATACTATCCACGTCCCCCCTACACTCCGACACCCCCATTCCCGCCAACTTCTCCCCTATCTCCCACGCATTCACTGGCGTCAAGCCGCCCCACTTAATTCTAGGTCTACACTCCTCACCCCTTCTCTTCCTATCCTTGCTTATACCCAAATCCATAACCAAGAGCCTATGCTGGATCGAAAGATTCTCACTCGGGATGACCTTACAGTCCTTACACAACACCCTATCCCCTTTCCTAAGCAACAAAAAGTCAATCTGGGTCTTGGCTATCGCGCTTCGGAAGGTGATCAGGTGATCGTCCTTCTTCGGGAAGCCCGAGTTCACCACCACCAGCCCAAAGGACCTCGCAAAATCCAATAGAGTAGCCCTCTCTTCATTTCTTTCCCCAAAACCAAAACCACCATGCACATCATCAAAGCCTCCCGATAACGCCCCGATGTGCCCATTGAAATCTCCTGCTACAACAATCTTCTCCGAGCTAGGCACGCCTCTCACCACCTCATCCAAAGCCTCCCAAAACCGCATCTTCTCCTCCCCATCCAAGCCCACTTGCGGCGCATAAGCACTACACACGTTCAGGGTAAACCCCCCAATGACCAACTTAATAGTCATCAACCTATCGCTGATCCTCTTTACCTCTACTACCTGACCTCTAAGCTCTTCATCTACTAAGATGCCAACTCCATTCCTATGCCTCTCGCTCCCAGAGTACGAAATCTTGTAACCGTCCACATCCCTAGCCTTAGACCCTACCCACTTGGTCTCTTGAACACACGCAATATTAATCCTCCTCTTTCTAAGAATTTTCACAAGCTCTATGGACTTACCCTGAAGAGTCCTTATATTTTAAGACCCAACCCTCAGCCTACCATCTTTATCCACACGTCTTCCTCTACCGCCCCTGAGGCCAAACCTTGGCCACCCTCCCACCCCCGCCCTTTCCTCTTCCCCCGCCCCACAACGGCCCCCCGCCCCAACCCCCTCGGACATGACCCTATCCAACCATCAACACCCACAGCCACTACTACAGAAAAATATAAGAAAATCTAAACAATGGTAGTAACAAAGCAGCAGCAGGAAATACAAGGCTCACACAAATTAAAAGAAATAATCAAGAAATAAAACTAAACTCAAATAGGGAGGAAAAACAAAACCGAGGTAAGGACAAAACTAACAGTAAGAAAAATAGAGCACACTAATGGCCTGACACCAAGGAAAAGACAAGGAGCAAAATAATATAAAGAAATCAAACTATATAAAGTTATGAAAGAACCAAAGTTTGGATGTCACCGGGACGCCTCCGTGCTGCTTATCCGGCACTATTGGTGTTAAAAAGTATTTGCCGGAATAAGGTCGACAGGAAAGAGGCCGCTGGTTACGTCACCGGAATGTCCCCGGAGATTCGCCGAAGCAGTGGACAATAAAATCTCCAAATTAGCTTCCGAATGTTTTCGACTGATGAAGAGAATAAAGCAGTTTCGGAATCTTAACAGGTACCAAATCTCGACTATCAACCAAATCGAACACGAAAATATCCCAAACAAAAGATTAATTTGAACGAACACGAAGATCCAATGAACAGCCCAAAGTAGAAATCGGCATACTGACTGATAGAGTTAAGAAATACTTAATGTCCATATTTATTCTTACAGGAAATGTCACCGGTGCGTGAATAACCAAATAATTCTTTTCGATATTACACCAATGATAGCTGAAGTTGATACAAGCCAAATGGCCTCCGAGTTGCTAGAGAGGATGTTTACGGGTCAAATGACACTTGAAGACTTCTTTGATGGCTATCAAAAGGCGTCCATTGGATGATTATGATGATCAAGGAGACTCAAGGGACGTTAGAGAGGCCAATGGAAGACAAAATAGGGCTAGAAAGCCCCCGGAAGAGGAAATTTGCCCCATCCGCTTTGGAGATGCGCCCAACCCGCTCTAGATCCGCTAGAGCAGGTCAAAACAGCCCACTACACCCTCGGGATGCGCCCTATGTGCTCAAGCATGTGCCTAATGGGCTTCTATGTGTTTGTCTTTCCTAAATGGGTCACTTTTGGGCCCATATGATGTAATAACTTAGCCTAGATTATAAATAGGACTTCTCTTTCATTTAGTAGGTAGCTTTTGATGAATTATGAATGTAAACTCTATTGAGAGTGTGAGGCAAGCTTGGATTAGCTTGTGTTGATACTTTGTTTAGAAACGTGGGTTGCTTGGGAATCAATTCCCTTGAGGTCTACGTAGGAGTTAGGTGCCCGTGGTAATATTAAGGAAGGTCGTTGGATTTGATACATCTTTCGGTTGTCCTTTTTCTTATCATTTGTGTCTATCTATCTTTCTATCCCTTTTAGCTTTTACGTGTTTATCTCGTTTTCGCGGGCTTTCCGCTTTCGTATTTTGGTTTGTATTATTTGGCATCAGAGCCGAGCTTGATTTCGTTCCCACGAAGTCAATCTTGGGTTTGTTATCTCAAAAAAAAAGTGTGTCAAAAACGTTTTTAAGAAAAACCTCCAAAATTTTTAATTGTTGATCCTTGTTGTTTCTACACTAGATTTGTTCCATCTATTTAGTTGGAACTTGGTCATTTAGTGTGTTTGGAAATGCATTTGGAAGAACCCACCATTGTTGTCTTGAAATTTAAAGAAATTGGTTCTTAGATCTACAATTTTTTTATTGAAATTTGAGGTTGAAGAAGTTGAAAAGGTGTTTCCAACGTTGAAAGAAGCTTAGGGTTAAAAGATGGTGTCATTTGAAGAAGTTTGAAAAATCCACCATTTTTACGGTTTTGAAGGTTGAAGGAAATACAAGTGGATTTGAAAATATAAAAGTTTTGGTGATGTTTTGAAGTGGATTTGAAAATATAAAAGTTTTGGTGATGTTTTGAAGGCTAATGATGCATGTAATGTGTTCCTTATGTTGACGAGAGCCTAAGGTTAAAATTTTGTGGAATTCCGGGCCAAAACGAAGAAGTTGTGCATTTTGGATTTTCAAAATTATTCTTGGTGCTCTTGAGAAGATTCATATCTTCAAGTTGAATCTTCATCAAAAAGTTGTTGTTTGATCCAAAAAGGATAAAGAAAAAGTGTGCAAAAAGTGTTAGTACAAAAGCACCTTTGAAGATCCAAAAATATTGCAAGAGAAGAGGACAAAAAGGAACCACAACAAGTACATTTTGGCCCCTTGTGCAAGCATTTCGGTTGATCTGCCTTGGAGGTTCCATGGAAGTGCGCCCAGCCTGCTAAAGAAGGTCAAGGGCATCCCAAAACAGAGCTTATTCGTTGGGGATGCCCCCCATATGCGCTAGGTTTGCTCCCGAACTGCTTCAGCTTGTTCCAAGCGCAGATCACCCTTTTCAACACATTTTTTGCAAGGTTCCATCAATCTAACTTCATTTCTTGATTCTTAACTTAATATTTTGATTCTTAAACACTAGTTAACAACTAATAATTGATCTATTGGTTGATTAATTGTTTCTAGAGTCTGATTCTTTCTTGTCCATTCTTGTGTGCTTTTCCCTTTTGTTTTCATCGAACCTTCTTGATTCAAGTACGTTAGTTGTTTTTGTGTTTTTTTTATTTTCAATTTCAAACAAGAATCTATTCCGACCTCAAGCCACAATTGGTACCAAGCATTCTCATTGGAGTATAAGCGACCTATCAACGCTTGTGACGCCAATTGAGTGACAAACAAAGGTGTGAAACTTGAGAGCTTGTAAGGTTGATTTCTTAACCTTAACTTATTTGTTGTCTTTGTTTTTGTTTAGTATTTCTTTGTTGGGTACTATGGCATCGGGAAAGATAAATTTGACTATCATGGCAGCTATATTGAGTGTGAAACAAGATATTAATGCTATGGATAGCCGGTTGGGATCTCTTGAAGGAAGCATAGAAGGCATGGAAAACTCTCTTTCAAAGAAGTTGGATAACATGATAGAGCATCCAAGCTTTCCTAAATCCACCTTTCCCAATCCACCAAATTTTCAAGCTCCCTTAAGTGGGGACATGCTCCAAATGAACTTTAAGGTAACCAAGCAACTCTTGCACTCTAGTGAATGAGGCTAGTAGCCAACTAAGTGCGAATGATAGCTTATCTTTAGGTGAGCCTAATGTCTCTTTACTTCATGATGATAATGTACAACTTGAAATTGTGGATACACTAGTTGATCCTAATGATGAAAAAATTGACTCTTTTAGCAAGATCGATTTGTGTCCACCTAGTGTTGAAGCCATTATGACGAATTATAGTACATTGTCTTGTGGAAGTCATGAGGACCAATTTGTGTGTGAACCTAGCCCACCACTTAGTAATGTTTGTGAAGTGTTTAAAAGACCTCAAGTGAATGGTAATGTTGAAAATGTTGGCCGATTGAATAGGACTGACCCTCTAATTGCCTTTGTTGATGATCATGCTAGTATAGAGGGTATAAATGATTGTATTGGTGCTAATCTTTGGGGAAAGACATGTTTCCTAAATCCATGTCCATGGCCACTCTACCCTTTTGATCCCGGTGATCATTTGAAATGTGGTGGTTTTTCTCCACACCACTTGGTGTTTGGGCAAGAAGACAAGCCAACCATGAGTGAGGGTGTTGGAACTCATACCTATGACGGAAGTCATTCTTGGAGATTTCTAATCTACTTGAGAGGCCAAAGCTGTGTAAGGGAAGGGTCTCCAAAAAAGATAAGTGCTATAGAGGGGTTATGAGCTTATCGAGACTTGGAATCCATGTGAGCCTTCATGAGCGGTTAATTGATTACCATGGTTCCTCTAGCATACCCCTTTGTCCAAATCTCTTGAATGACCAAGTAGCTCTTACTTTGTGAGGGTTATACACCCTTAGTTGATCATTTTGATGCTTGGTTATATCTTAAGTATGTGCAACCTTGGGATGATGGTATGATTGGATGTGCTAACTCTAACCCTCATGCTATGAGGATATTGTTTTTGTTTGTCCTTCCTTAGGTGTTGCAAGGTTTGGATTCGAGGTCGAATCCTTTTCAAGAAGGGGAGGATGATACAAGCCAAATGGCCTCCGAGTTGCTAGAGAGGATGTTTACGGGTCAAATGACACTTGAAGACTTCTTGATGGCTATCAAAAGGCGTCCACTGGATGATTATGATGATCAAGGAGACTCAAGGGACGTTAGAGAGGCCAATGGAAGACAAAATAGGGCTAGAAAGCCCCCGAACGAGGAAATACGCCCCATCTACACCCTTAAGATGCGCCCCATATGCTCAAGCATGAGCCTAATGGGCTTCTATGTGTTTGTCTTTCCTAAATGGGTCACTTTTGGGCCCATATGATGTAATAACTCAGCCTAGATTATAAATAGGACTTCTCTTTCATTTAGTAGGTAGCTTTTGATGAATTATGAATGTAAACTCTGTTGAGAGTGTGAGGCAAGCTTGGATTAGCTTGTGTTGATATTTTGTTTAGAAACGTGGGTTGCTTGGAATCGATTCCCTTGAGGTCTACGTAGGAGTTAGGTGCTCGTGGTAATATTAAGGAAGGTCGTTGGATTTGATACATCTTTCGGTTGTCCTTTTTCGTATCATTTGTGTCTATCTATCTATCTATCTTTTTATCCCTTTTATCTTTTGTGTGTTTATCTCGTTTTTCATTATTTTTTCCTCGTTTTCGCGTGTTTTCCGCTTTCGTATTTTGGTTTGTATCAGAAGTTGATACTTTGTATTTCATTGGGAGTTTGGCGCACTGTTACTTGTTCAGGTAGTTTATTCTTCAAGTTATGCGTGAAGTGTGTGCCTCAAGTTTTAATTCCATTAGTCATACAGAGAGAAGAATATTTTCAGATAGCCTAATTATTAATTTATTATAGTAAAACAAGACGAGATTGGATTATGTAACTCCAGTTTTTTGCTTTGGTTTTTCTGCATCCAAAATGGATCTACATAACCTTTTCTTCAAGGTATAAAGACAACTCAATTCCTCGCTTTCATCATTTAGATGGCAATTGTAGTAACATTATACTTGGTCATTTGGAAGGTTCCTAGAAATTGAAGACTATTATCACAGCCATGTCAAGATCTTTAAGTTTTTTTAAGGGAGAAATCTACAGTAATAGCTTACTCAATTTAAATAGAACTGATAAGGGTAGCTTCAAGTAACTCTTACAAACACTTTGCCAATTATATGAAAGAGCCACATCATTGGTGTTCAGCCAAATAAGTTACTAAATGATTAGTGTAATCATGTGATTATTTAAGTAAGCTCAGTAAATGCAGTATCAATGTCCAAACTGTAATGTCATGAAAGTGATCTTCAAAAATATTTTACCGAAGAAAAATGACTTAAAGGTAATGGTTTAAAAAAAATGACTTGAAGTTTAACAGAGAACAGACAATAAAATGTAGAAACCTGAGGGGGAACTTCCTTATTTGGAGGCTTGGCACCATTTTGGGCAATGAAGGTGTTGCCAAGCATTAGTTCATGTCTACCTGATCATGAGATACTGTTATTTGTTAGTGCACCGGGAAAATTTTAAAACGAAAAGAATAACACAATACTAGTCTTATCCAATCTGACAAGATATGATTCTTGGTCGATCTAAAAAAATAAAACAAAAAGTGTATGCTAATGTTGAAAAGTAATTGAAGAGAATAAGTGAGAGCATTCATGAGTAAAGAATGACATTGGTGTTTGCATATCATGATGATCTTAGCAGCACTCTGGAGGCGGTCACAAAGAGAAAACTCCTGATGTGACTGATTTAAATGGCAAGGCTCTGAAAATAACTTTAATGATTTAAATGGCAAGGCTCTGAAAATAACTTTAAAGGCAATTGAAAAAAGAAGACAAAATCCATCTTCTGCTAAAAAGGATGAATGGTAAAGATCTAGTGCTTGTAAGATCTGGTACTTTCCTTGAGTTTCAATTTATCTACTGCTTTGTTTCATTGTTTCTCTGTGTACCTTTGTGTTTCCTTGCCTTTAGTTCCTCTCTCCTATTAAATTCTAGACTATCCGCCTGATTTAGTGTTTATCTTGGTAAATTCCTGATTATTTTACATATTTTTGAAGTGGCTCTTGTGAACGATAATAGACTAGGGTCATGTCCTCAATTGGGGCAAGGTGGCAAATGGGTTAAGGGAGCTTCTAGGCTGACATTACGGTCGTGAAACATAAGAACATTAACCGAGGCAAGTCCATAGAGTTGGTGAAGATTCTCAAGAAAAGGAAGATTAATCATCTTGTGAATTGGAGAGCTGTTACATCTCCAAAGGAATGGGGAGGGCTTGGAGCGAAAGATCTCCAGGTGTATAACAAAACTTTGTTAGGAAAGTGGAACAAGAGATTTGGCATGGAGCAAAATGCTTTTTGGAAA
>NC_061118.1:143517264-143529611 GCF_002878395.1 Capsicum annuum
GGATAGTGGATCGAGGACTAGAAACATTGTAACCCGGTTTGAATGTGGAGGGGTATCATGAAGGGGTGGGAGGTTTTTGTCACATATCTCGTTTAAGGTTGGAGATGGAAGCAGGATTAGTATTTGGGCACATAAGTGGTGTAGGGAGCTATGTTGCTCAGACTCTTCAAAAATGTCAGTAGGTGCGTGTCGGATTCGCCAAAAGTAGTGTATTTTTTGGAGAATCCGACACGGGTGCGGCATCAAAAGTGAAGAGTCCTCGCAACTTAGGTAGGGAGATCGAGTTGAGGGAAACTTTTCCTAGTTTATACCGACCGCATTTCTTGCCAGAGAGGTGCTATTTGTAGGTCTCATGAGGGTGCTATTCACTTGGACTTGGGATTCAGAGGAAACCTTCACGATTGGGAGATGGAAGAAGTTCACAATTTGGTAGAGCTTTTATACGGGTTAGACATATCAAACAACCTGTTGGATGCATGGAGGTGGCAGGAGAGTGGTGACGGGTTATTCACTATTAGATCTTTTTATAAGAGGTTGCTAGTGAGAGAGGAAGGTACCTTTCCTTATGATTCCATTTGGATCCTTCAGAGCACCAAGGAAAGTTTGTTTCTATGTGTGATTGGCGGGGCTAGGAGTGTGATATTAACTGCGGAGAATCTAAGAAAGAAGCAAATCATCCATACCAGTTGGTGCTTCATGTATAGAAGTGGCGGCAAAAGTGTAGATCATCTTCTTCTGCATTGTAAGGTGGCTAGTCAGTTATGGAGAGTGACCTTAGATTTTTTTAGGATGCAATGGGTCATGTCCTATACAGTGAAGGAGGCTTTGCAGAGTTGGACTCATAAAAGGGGAAGGAAAGACTGAGAGCATGGAGTGTTGCCCCCAATCATGTGGTCATTTGGAAAGAGAGGAATGGAAGGGCTTTTGAAGGGGTGGAACTTGATTTTGCAAAATTAAAGAGTAGTGTTTGTTACCTAGATTACTTTTGGTGTACTTGTGAGGTCCCAATTTGTATAAAGAATTGGACCTCTTTTGTTGAGAACCATATTTTGGTGTAGGTTTTCTTCTTTTGGTTTACCTTATCTTCAAAAAAAATATAGTTTGTGCCCAAGAGACTAAGTGGAGGTACTAAGGCTCGGGATATGGATGGATTTAAGTTGTGGTACGTTTAAGCTGTGGTACTCAGGAGGATCAAGCAATAGGAGTGGAGTAGCCATATTAGTAGATATGGAGTTAAGGGAGCAAGTGGTAGAGATTAAAAGGGTCAAACGACGGGATGATGACGATTAAGATAGTTGTTGGAGGGCTTACTTTGAAAATTGTTAGTGCTTATGCCCTGTAACGGGCTTGGGCAAGGAGGATAAGAGTCTTTTGATAGGATTTGGTAAGGGGCCCATTTGGATACGCTGAAAAAAGTGGCTTTTAAAAAGTTCTTTAAAAGTGCTTTTGAAAGTGCTGAACTTATTTTAAAAATAAGCAATTACGTGTTTGGATAAAAGTGTTGAAACTAAAAAAAAGTCATTGATGTGTTTGGTAAATAAGTGCTTTTAAGCAATTTTTTAGGGTCAAAATGTCTGAAATACCCTTAAAGTTGTTAACAATATATAGAGTTGATTATTCTTTATTTTTTATTTCTAAAATGATTCAAATTAAAATTAATATATATTTAATATATATATATATATTAAAAATATTTTCATGAATGACTATTAATTTGTGCGCTAAAAAACTTTTTTTTTGTTAAAAGAGTTTAAATCATAAAGCCAAATATATATGTTACTGATCATTATAATTACATTAATAGATAAATAGTTAGTAACAAATGATACTATTTGTTTGATAAAAAGACTCTTAATTAGAAAATATATTACTCGTTCATTGAGTAAAGACTATCACTATTAAAGCATTAGCAAATACGAATGTTGCGTCGTGAAATATAGATGGATCATTCACTAATCGTTCATGAAGTTGTATATCTTCAATGAGTATTCTCCATATATTTTGATTGGTGAGTTCCTTTTTTATTAGAGAAATTCATATGTTGTACAATAATAATTGTCCAAATTTAAAAGAATATATTAAAGAAGGAGAATAATATATAAAAATTCATATTGCATAAATTAGAAGTTTCATACAAAAGAAATACTAATATAACTACACAAGGGTAATTTTGGAATAAGGGAGAATTTTGAGGGACAAAAATGTCTTTTAATTGGTCAAAATGCAATGGCTTATAAGCCAAAAAAAATAAGTTGGGAATTGGAGCTTTTAGTTTTTGGCTTATAGAAAGCAAATTTTGGTTTTTTTAAGCAATTTTGAAACTTGTCAAACTTAAAAAAGTAAAAAATAGCTTAAAAGCTATTTTGACCAAAATATAAGCCCATCCAAACACCCACAAGGTCATGAGAAGTATTCTACACATTGGGAAGTTATTTATAGTAGGAGATTTCGACTGCCACAACTTCAAAGGGTTATGACGATGTGGATGGAGGTTTTGGATTTTTTGAAAGCGTTTGGGTTGGTGATAGCTAAACCGAGTTTCTAAGAGGAGGAGAACAGTTGGTGATCTATTGCGATCTATTGCAGTACATCGACTAAAACTTAAATAGATTACTTACTCCTAAGGAAAGGTGATAGAGGTCTGTGTAAGGATTGCAAAGTTATCACGAGTGAGAATCTTACAACCCAAAATAAGCTATTTACTAGTTATAAAAAAAAGATAGTGACGATGAATTTGGTGTTTAAGAGGAAGAGGAAGAAGAGAGTTATGTGTAACCGGCAAAGGATCAAAAGGGTTGGGTTGACTACTGCTAGTGGTCAGGACAAGGGAAGAAGTTGATGGTGTTGGGGACCTAGGGAGCAGTGGGGATGCAAGCAGAAAGGAAAACTAGCTATATTAGGAATGAAGCAAGAGAAGTGTTAGGGGCTTCGAGGGGTAACTTTAGCGAACATCACAAGGATTGGTGGTGGAATGGAGAAGTCCAAGGGGAAGAGGGAGCTCGAAGGGTTGCTTATGCGAAGTTGGACGAGAGCGAGAATGAGGAGGATAAGCATACGAGTATGAAAAGATATAAGATGGCAAAAAATGAGATAAAGTCAGTTGTGACGATGACAAATGACAACTTTCAAGCGTTTATATGCAAAATTAGAGGACAAAGGTAGGGATAAGTTGTACAGGCTAGCCAAGTTGAGAGGAGGAAGGTCGACATTTAGACCAAATGAAGTGCATCAAATACGAGTAAGACAATATATTAGCGGACGAGGCACTTTTTAAATGGAAATGCAAACATACTTCTATAAACTCCTAAACAAAGAAGGGATAATGACACCATGTTTGGTGATTTGGAGCATTCGGAGAGCCTTTCAGATTTTGGGTATTACAGGTGTATAAAGGTTGAAAAGGCCAAGGAGCTATTCGTAGGATGAGAAAGGGAAGGGCGTTCGGACTGACGAAAATTTGGTGGAATTCTGGAAGAGCACAGTCATAGGGGGTTCAAAGTGGTTGACTAAGCTGTTTAATATCATTTTTAACAAAATGCCTGAAAATGGACATTGGAGTACAATAATTTTGTTGTAAAAGAAAATGGGTGATATTCAGCTAAGTTACTCGGACTCTTCATTTTAAGTGCTATACCCTGTCGTCATGGCATGGGTGTGGGTATGAGTATTGGATCCACACCCTATCTGGCCAACCAATTATGAATTCTTTGACCAAAATCAACGGGGGAAGTCCTGACAGATTTAATGATTTTTGTAATCATAACAAAAGCTGAGGTGAAATTGAAGAAAACGGAATATCTTGTATATAGAAATTTCGTAAGTTGCTAGAACTCTCCAAAAATATTGCCGCACCCGTGTTGCATCCTTCAAAAATACACTATTTTTGAAGGATCCGACACACACCCGACGACATTTTTGAGGAGTCTGAGCAACATAGGAAATTTCTATTTTACTACTTTTCCTTTTATCTCCTTTCATGATTCTCCTCTTGATCAATATTTTCTCCCTAAGTTTTCCACATAATATCTCATAATTTATGTTGTATAACTCTATTTTAAGATATTTAAATTACTTTTAGTCGAATCTCTGCACCCGAATCTTAAAATTGAGATCGTAAAGGATCTGACTTTTAGATCCGCACCCATATCAGACACCCACACCCTAGTCCGAGCAACTTAGATATTCAAAATAACAATAGTATGGGGGGTCAAGTTGTTGATCCACACCATGGAAGTATGGAAGAGAGAGGAGGAGATGAGGCTGAGAAGGGGTGTATTTGTTTTTGAGAACCAGTTCGAATATATGCGATCATCCTACTACGAAAGTCATTCATCTTGTGAGGAGAATGGTGGAGCAGTATAAGGAGAGAAAGAGGGACTTACATATGATGTTCATTGACCTAGAGAAGACTTATGACAAAGTCCCAAAAGAGGTTCTACGGAGATGTTGCGAGATGTATTGGCGGCCTACGCTAGGGCGTTAAGGACAAATATGATGGAGCCAAGACCCGAATAAGGACAATAAAAAGAAACTCAAAACAATTTCCAATATGGATAAGGTTGCACTACGGATTAGCCCTTAGTCTAATTCTATTTGTCATGGTGATGAATGAATTGCCATGTCATATTCAATGGAACGTGTCATGGTATATGTTATTTGTGAATGACCTAGTTCTAATTGACGAGACTCACAGCAAATCTAATGCCAAGTTGTATGTGTAGAGACAGATCTTGAAGTTTAAAGGATTCAGGTTGAGCATTGAATATTTAGAGTGCAAGTTTAGTGTGTTATTTAGATTGCAAGTTTAGTGATGTAACACATGAGGTGGGAGTGGAAGAGAAGCTTGATACACAGGTCATCACCAAGAAAGAAACTTTGAAGTAACTGAGGTCTTTGATCCAAGGAACTAGAAAGATCGATGATGATCTCACACAGCATACTGGTGCGAGATGGATGAAATAGAGGCTCCCCCTCCTTCCGGAGTCTTATGCAATAAGAAAATACCACCAAAACTTAGAGACAAATTCTATAGAGTGGTGGTTAGGACGGCTGTGTTATTTGAGGCGAAGCGTTGACCAGTTAAGAACTCTCACATTCAGAAGATAAGAGTTGTGGAAATAAAGATGTGAAGGTGGATGTATTGGCATACTAGGAGAGATAAGATAAGGAATGAAGATATCCAAAACAAGGCGGTATTGGCCTCTGTGGTGGACAAGATGAGGGAAGCAAGGGTGAGATGGTTTAGACATATTAAATAAGATGCTCAGATGTCCCAATGAGGAGGGGTAGGGGTGTGCATCGGTCTATTCGGTTCGGTTTTATATATTATCGGTTCGGTTTATCGATTTTCGGTTTTTACATATGCTAAACCAATAACCAAACCAATAAAATATTTTTTATCGATTTTTAGTCCTTAACGGTTCGATTTTCGGTTTAACCGATAAGAAAATACTCATAAAATAGAAATAGTAGTAACTAACATGAAAAAAAAAAATCGAATCTTAGTTGCAACCAAAAATCCTACATAATATGTTTTAATTTACAAGAATCTTCAAGTTTGAACTAAATGTTGTTAGGAGAAATTAAGAGTTTGTATAATTGAAATAATAGGTTTGTTAATTGGTAGAAATTAAAGAGAAACTAAGAGAAATATATAATAAGTCATATATGTATATATATTCTTATTGGGTTATCGGTTTACCCAATAACCCAATAAGAAAAAATCGAACCGAACCAATAACCCAATAATTTTTTTTTATAAAACCATTAACAAACTGTTAACCCAATAACCCAATAACAATAAACCAATAACATTTTTATCGGTTCGGTTTATTGATCGGTTCGATTTTTGCACACCCCTAAGGAGGGGTCTGCAAGGTCGGCAATGTGGCTTTAAGGAAAGATAGAGATAAGCCGAAGACGTGTTGGGGAGAGGTGAAACAGGATATGATGCATCTTCAGCTTACCAAAGAAACAACATTATATAGGATGATATGGAGATCCAGGATAAAGAAAAGATGTAAGTAGGTAGGTCTTGCTTCTCCTTGCATACCAGTAACAACCATATTAGTCTCATAATTTCTTGTCCTTTTAGTTATGTTACTGCCTGATGTTTCTTTGCTTCAGTTATCACCTGCAGTTTAAGTTCCTTTTCTGGATGTTACGTAACGACTTCTTTTTTGATACAGTAAATATGTTTCATATAAGGCCGAGTTGGCCGTAAACAATGGAAAACCCCAAAAGGTAAAGAATCTACAAAATATGATTCTCTACAAAGTCCATCCATTCTTCTATACAACATGGAATTTTACGGGTGCACCAAAAGAAAATAAGAGACCGGAGGCTATTCCTCAACTGAGAAAAACTCGACTCTACCCACTCAAAAGCTCTCCTATTTCTCTGTGTTCACATAACCCTCATCAATGCAAGAGAGACTAAGTCCATGCCTTACGTCTTCTCTCCTATTCCCCCTTCTCCAACAAAACATTAAATCTTTCACAGTTTTTGGCGTTACCCAGAATCTCCAAACCACCGAGTTACGTAATGATTTCTCTATTATTTGTTATGTCTGCTTCACTTTTGTATTCGGAATTGCTTTGGTATGTGTTACTTGAGCCGAGGATTTTTTGAAAACAGCCTCTCTACCTCTATGGGGTAGGGGTAAAGTCTGCATACACTCTATCCTCCCTAGACCTCACGTATGGCGTATGGGATTACACTAGGTATGATGTTGTTGTTGTAGATTAAGGAAGCGAATAGCTTTCACTTAGGGAATCACTACTAAGCATGAGAAGAGATGAGATCATCCATTTCAATATAGGGGCTTACATGCGAGTAACAAGGACTTATTGCTAGCTCACAATAACAAGAATAATATAGAAAAAGTAAGAACATACTTCCCCAGAAGTTTGAAGACTCTTCACTATACTGACAAATATACTTGTCATCTGCACCAAGAATTTGAGCTCCCACACCAGTAAACCGAGGTCCATGTTGCAGCTCTTCAAAGGTGCTTAATTTCTTGGTAAATGAAGGACTCTCTACAGAATACATAAAGCAGAAACTCTGTCCGCACTCTGGAATTGATACCTTAAAGAACCAACCTTCAAAGAATTTTCTGGTACTTCCATCAAAATGGTACCTAAGGCATCAAAATAAAGTAAGTTGTCACAAAAATGGTACCCATATAGCTTTCTTGATTCAAAAACCAAACTTTAACTCCAAATATCTTCACCTCTCCATTTTTTCAACAGATTCTGCACATGTGTCGGCATGGAGGAAAAAATATTTTCTGATTTTCCCCTGTTCAGTTGGTCAAAATATTTTCTCGAACAAACTAAGATCCTTAAAAATGAGGAAAATGACTTCCTTAGTGGAAGTAAGTTCTACAAGTGACATCCGATATTGATTGTATCCTCCACATACTCCAACACACCTCAGCTTCACCCCATTCCCACCTCCGACCCCCACCTCTCAGAGTATTTGTTTTGATTATATACAAATGCTTTTAGAATAATATATTTTTCTTACATACCTAACACAAGAAAATAAGTAAGAATTATCTAAATGAAAATATATTCTAAGGAAACATCTTCCTTCATACCATATATTCCCATTCTTGGCGGCAACTTCTTCCCTCACTTTTCAGTTAAAATCAAACGTACAAATTAAATAGGTTGTTAAAAATCAAAAAAAAGAAAAAAATTGAGAAAATTACAGTTATACTTCAATTCTATTCAACTAAAAATCATGAATTAGTAGTTTTCCTTACCCGCTATGAGGAGTACGAAGAGGACGATTAGAAGGAGTGGGAGAGTAAACAGGTTTGACGGGCTCCTTATTATCATTCTTTGTGGTGTCATCAGCTCCTGCCACTGCTTTGATTACTACACATGCATTTCTTGATTTTGAACACCGCAGTTTCAATGAATAATTGTTCAAATTCTTGAATTTGGAGAGAGAGAAAAGATGGCCATTTGCAATTGAAGTTGCATAATCAGTGGTGGTCATGGAGATTGGAGAAATGGTGGGCAATCTATAGATGCTGTCCATTGTTAAGAGGTTTAGTCAACAGGATTAGTGGGTTCGATTTGGATTTGTTCAGTCTTTTTATGTGCATTCCTAATAAGAGGCGCAACTGTCGTCTAGGAGAATTATTTTTCGCTATTTTAGTTTTATACTAATATATGATTTGTTGAGTTTTTTTAAAAAAAAAAAAAAAAAAATTATACTTTTAAAAGCTATCCTCTCTTGATCACTCATGGATAAAGGAATAACTAATTCTAGGGTTAATTTTAGGATGAATTTATTTTATATTTAATAAAATGCATGTGAGTATTATCTTAAAATTAGTTATCCTAAAATTATAGTGTCATTTTTACCCCTTCTTAAGGGCGGATAACTAATTTCAAATCTCAAATAGTTATTTCAGGATAACTAATTTTCCAACCAAATGGCACCTTAGTGAACCCATAATTTTCAGGTTGGAGGTGAAAGATTGACTTATTAATTTTCAGTTTTACTAAATTGAAATTAAATAGAAACTTGAATTCATAATCTTTGATAGCAAAAGAGAGTGAAACGAATCTAAGGACATAGTAGGGCTTCGTTACTATATATTTGTACCAAATTCGGAGATGTTCGAATATAACAAATCTCACATTTGAAGATAGTCAAAAATAGAATGTTTTGAGAACAAAAATAATCAATATATTGTTTTTGTATTTCTTTGGATCTAACTCTTTATAATTATGTCAAAACTATTATTTTTAGATGATAAAGATAATATATTGATCAATAGAAAAGTTCCACTCTAACTTTATCGTCCTATATGTAGGGTCCAGCCTCATAAATAAAGTTTGAAAATTATTCCATGATTTTATGAAGTGTGTTTTTCTTTCCATAGGCTAACAATTTTCAAAGGTTATTATTGGCTACAAGTTGAAAATAAAAATTTAGTTGACCATTAAGTTTGTTCATGGTAACACTTTGAAACAGTTTCCTTCAATGATGCCATTGATGACATCTACTGAGATAGTTTTTTTTGCCTATAAAAGTAGTTCATTAGCTCTTTGGTTTGACACACCAAAACAGAGAGAAAAATAATATAGAGAGAATAGTGAGATATTTTGCAAATTGTGATAAAAATTAGTTTGTGAAGAAAAAATTAGAGTGAGCGATATTTTGGTAAGGTGAGAGTCAAAAGAGGGTTATTTATTTTGAGTATTGTATGTGTTACTACAGTGTAAAATTTCTTATTACAATAATGTCAGTTACTCCTCGTCGTACGTGTTTTTACCTTATTTAAAAGGGTTTTCATGTAAAATTATTGGTGTCAATTATTTTTTCATTTTATTTCCATTATTTTACTGCAAATACTTTTGTTGTCATCTCGCGTTTACCCAATAAACTAGTATCAGGACCCACAGTTTGCAATATTTGTATCTTTTTTATAAACGATGAAAGTCAATACATGTAGAATTGTAACTTTGAATGGCGTTAATTATGTCATTTATAAGGGAAAAATGAAAGATTTGTTCCATGTTAAGAATTTTATCAACCAATCTTTGATACTATAAAACTTAAAAATAAAATCGATGAAGAGTGAAACCTGTTGCACGGACAGGTTTGTAATTTTATTAGATAGTGGGTTGACGATAATGTGCTGAACAATATTTTTAGGGAGACACATGTCGATTTCTATGGGGGCATCTTGAAAGTTTGTATGCTCGAAAGACTGAAAATAATAAGATCTTCTTGATAAAATACATGTTGGGTTAAAATACCATGATGGTTCTCCTATGATAGATCACCTGAATTAATATTCAAGGGATCATAAATCAGTTATTTGCTATGAGTATTAAGTTTGATGAAGAAATTCAAGGGTTGCTTCTACTTAGTTTCTTACCAGACTCTTGGAAAACATTTAGAACTTCATTGTCAAATTCTTCTCCCGATGGCGTAATCTTTATGGATTTTAACAAGAGCAGCATTTTTAATAAAGAGATGAGACGACGTCGCAAAGTTCCTCTTCGTCAGATGTCTTGGTGACTAATACTGGGGGAGAAATAGAAATTGTGGTTCTCAAAATAGAGAATACTATAGAAGCAAATCTAGAGGCAAATTTAAAGATATTGAGTGTTATTATTGTGGGTTAAAAGGACATATGAAGAACTTTTACTGTAAGTTGAACAAGGAGAAAAAGGAAGTAGATGATAATGAAAATTGCATAGTCACCGTCACCACCGAAGATCTTATTACCATTTTTGATGTAAATCTAATAAATATTGTTGTGACGAGTCAAGCTGCGTTGTGGATTCTGGTGCCGCATCTCATGTGACATCAAGAAATAATTTTTTCTCATCTTATACTCCAAATGACTTTCGAACCTTGAGTAAGGCAATGAGATTGTATATAAGATGATTGGTACAATTTGTTTGGAAACTAGTACTGAATCTAAACTAGTTTTAAGCAATGTAAAGCATGCACCTAATGTTCGTTTGTACTTGATTTCTGCTGGCATGCTGGGTGATGAGAGATATGTTAATACCAATAATGATGGAAAATGAAAACTCATTAAGGGTTTCTTAGTTGTGTCTCGTGGTGACAAGCGTCATGGTCTATACTGAACTACAGTTTCTACTTGTACTAATATGGTGAATGCAGTCGAAAGCGTTAGCTCTTTAATATTATGTCATAGAAGGTGACATTATTCCATAAGAGGCGTAGCCACATTAGTGAGAAAGGACTTAATGCTCTGTCTAGAAAAAATTACTATCAAATCTCTGTCTAGAAAAAATCACTATCAAATTTTGAAAGTGCTAAATTAGAAAAAATGTGAACACTTCTTGGCTGGAAAACAAAATAGAGTTTCTTTCAAGACTCATCCTCTTTCATGAAAGACATAATTGCTTGGGATAATGTATCCATATTCATGTGGTCCAATGAAGATAAGGACTTTAAATGGTGCACTTTACTTTGTCACTTTATTGATGATTACTCAAAGAAACTTTGGGTCTATGTCTTGAATATTAAAGATCAAGTATAAGGTGTATTTGATCAGTTTCAGACTTTTGTTGAAAAAGAAATAGGAGAAAGCTGAAGTGTATTTGTACTGATAACGCTGGTGAATATTGTGGATCGTTTGACAAATACTGTAAGCAACAAGGTATCGGACACCAGAAGAATCCTCTTAAGACTTCTCAGCTTAATGATTTGGCGAAAAGGATGAACAACACCTTGATGAAAAAAGTTGGATGTTTGTTTTCTAAAGCAAAGTTGTCAAACTCCTTTTGGGGAAGGCTTTATTGACCTTTGCACATGTTATTAATCTATCTCTTATTGTTGTATTTCAAAGTAATGTACCAAATAAAGTATGGAATGGGAAGAATGTTTTCTATGACCATTTGAAATTATTTGGTTCTAAAGCTCTTGTGCATGTGTGCAAAAATGAGAGATCAAAATTAGATGCCAAAATAAGATAGTGCATCTTTATTGGTTATGGCCTTGATGAATTTGGTTACAGGCTATATGATCTAGTTGAGAAGAAGCTGTAAGAAGTCGTGATATTATCTTTATAGGGAATCAAACCATTAAAGATATTAACAAAGCGGAGAAACTAAAATTTTTAAGTTCTGATGGTGTGGTTAATCTTGATCAAGTTCCTCATACAAGTGTGCATGATGTTGGTGGGATTAATAATCATGACAATACCCAGAATCATGTCTCAAATTATTATGTTGATAATGACAATGACAATGATATTATTGTTGACGATACTTCTATTCAAGAAGTCCTGGACGAGTCAAATTCTCTACTTAGAAGGTCTATGAAATATCCTATTTCTTATTCTCATTATTATCCTAATGAGTATGTGTTACTCACTGATGGGGGAGAACCTGAATGTTATAATGAGGCTATGAAAAATGAGCATATGGATCAATGAATTAAATCCATGCAGGATGAGATGAAATCTCTGCATGAAACCACATTTATAAGTTGGTGAAATTATCTAAGGGCATGAGAGCTCTGAAGAATAAGTGAGTGTTCACAGTAAAATTTGAAGAACACAACTTGAAGCTCAGGTACAAAGCTAGATTGATTGTCACAGAATTTGATCAATGAAAGGATATTGACTTTGACGAAATATTTTCTCCGGTCATCAAACTAAACCTCTATTCATACAGTTCTAGATTTGACTGCTAATCTTGAACTAAAGATTGAGCAGATGGATGTGAAGATATCTTTTCTTCAAGGTGATCTCAACGAGGAGATTTATATGAAACAACCTGAGAGCTTCAAGATAAACTAAAAACACCAATAATAGTCAAAGGATTTAATAATGAAGG
>NC_061118.1:143532611-143564833 GCF_002878395.1 Capsicum annuum
CCTTCATTATTAAATCCTTTGACTATTATTGGTGTTTTTAGTTTATCCCATTTACTTTCTGGTAGGCAATTATATCTACATAAATTAGCTTCTGCTCCTGTATCTATCATAGGCGTATAATATCTACTGTAATATCCTTCTACTACTATCTTCATTAATACATATATCTTCATTTCATGTTAAGGCTCTTTTTAAGAATAACTTTTCTTGGTTATATGTTAAGGTTAATTGTGTATGTTCTATATTATATGGTTTTACTTGTTCTAACCATTTTATTCCTAATATTATATCTGCTTTTTGCATTTCTTCCTTTACTTCGAATTTTATTTTTATTTTTCTAACTCCTAATATTATTTCTTTTTCTGCTATATTTTTATTATTTATTAGACTTCTTGGTAGATCTGGGTATATATCATTGTCGGTTTTTATTTCTTCATTTTTTACTAGATATTTTGCTATATAATTTTCTTCTTGTCCTGTATTCAAAAGTATTAAATATTCTTTTTCATTTATTTTTCCCGTTATGTAATATTGGTTTAAGTTACTTATTGAATTTGTTTCATAACTTGTTCTTTTTGATGAGCTTGATGATTCTGGTTTTTCATTAGCTATTCTTTTCGTTGTACTTATTCTATCATTTACTATTTCTAAATTTTCTTCTGTATCTATGTCTCTATAGGTATAATCATTATAATCTATTGTTTTTACTATTTGTTCGAATGGGCTTTCTATTTGTATTTTGTTAATCTTATTTTTTCCTGTTATTTTATGTTTTGTTGTTAATACATATAGATTTTTACATCTTGCTGTAAATATTTTACTTCCTGGGGTTAATTCTATTCCTGATATTTTCCAATATAATACTAATGATTTATCTATATTTCTATCTGTTACTGCTACTGAATAATTTGCACTTATTATAAATTTAAATTTTTGATATATTAGATTTTCGTTTACGGCAGTTATTATGCTTTTTTCTATAGGTTTTATGATTCTATCATCTGCTAAATATAATTCTATTGGTGTATCTATTCCTTCTCTAAAACATGCTTTTATTAATATCTCTGTACCTCCAAGGTGTACATATTTTATTGGATCTCCTTTACTTTTTATATCATTTATTTCTTTATTAATTATTCTTTTTGTTACTAATGGTATACTAGCTTTTCCTTTTGCATATCTGCAGTCTATTACATGTTCTTTTTGGCATACTACATAATATTCATCTTTTTTCCTAGTAAAAATATTTTTTATTGTTGGTATTTTAAATATTTTCTCTACACTTAAATCTAATTCTTTTCCTTTGATTTCATCAAATATGTTACTATCAAATATTATTTTTTGTTCCGTTCCTTCATCATTTAAATATTCTTCCTTTGTTATTATTTTTATATCTTCTTCAGTCATTTGATTCATCTATTTCGCTATCTATTTCATTATCTGTTTCGTTTTCTGAAATTTCATATATACTATCCTCACTTTCTAATTCATAATCTATATAATCTATCTGCATGTATTCTGTATTATCTATTTTTATTTATGATATTTGTTTATTTTTTGGATTTTTAGGTAATTTACAATCTCTAGCTAAATGTCCTAACTTTCCACAATTATAACAAGTACATTCTTTTATAAATTTCTTTTTTCTATATGGTCTTTTATGTTTATAATTTTTTACATAATATCTTTTTCTTGGTTTCTTATATTTATATTTTGATTTTTTATATTTCTTATATTTCTTATGTCTTTTTCTTTTCTTATAATATCTTTCTTCGCATCCAAATTGGGGTGCTATTTTATTTTTGCAACAAGCTAAATTTTTTATTAATGTTTTTTCCATTTTTAATTCTTCTCTATATTTTTCACATAAGTTTCTATACCATTGTTGTAAATATTTTATTCTTGCTCCTAACGTATCTAGTATTTTTGCTTCTTCCCAACTTTTTATTATTTTCGAACTAAATGGCTCGGGTAATTTATTAAAATATAATTTTCTTATTTCTTTACTTTCTTCTATACTATATGCTCCTTTGTAATAATATTCTTTAAATGCGCAAGTATATTCATCTATATAACACATATTACATATTGCTAATTTTAACATTAAATTTCTATAATCAGACTAAAGAAAGTGAAAAGTCAAAGACTGTATATTTGCACAGTTTTTCTGATGATGATTCTATCATCCTCATGCTATGTGTGGATGTTGATTGTGGTCAAAAATGATTTTAGGATTGACAAGTTGAAGAAACTGCTATACAAGTCGTTTACTATGAAAGACTTGGGTCATGCTAAGCAGATTTTGGGCATGAAAATTACTCATCTCAAAGATGAAAAGAAGATTTACTTGTAACAAGAGAATACATTGAACGTGTACTGAAAAATTTTAACATGAAGAATGCTATGGTTGTTAACACACCCCTTGTTGGCCATATGAAGTTGAATAAGAAAATGTGTCCGACAATAAAGGACGAGAAAGTGAGCATCGATAAAGTTTCATATTTCTCTGTTGTCGGAAGTTTAATGTATGCAATGGTGTATACTAGGTCTGATATTACTTATGTAATTGGTGTTGTCAGTAGGTTTCTTAAAAATCCAGGAAAGAAGTATTGGAAAGCAGTTGAATGGATATTGAGGTACCTAAAAGTAACCTTAGGTGATTTTTGTGTTTTGGAGTATCTGACCCAATCTTGAAAGGCTATACAAATGTTGATATGGCGGTTGACCTTGATAATAGAAAATCTACTACTGAATGCGTCACACTATCTACAACTGAATCTAAGTATATTACAGCTACTGAAGCTAGCAAGGAAATGATATGGCTCAAGCGGTTCCTTCAAGAACTTGAATTACACCAAATGGAGTATGTTGTCTATTGTGACAGTCAAAGTGCAATAGAATTTAGCAAGAACTACAGGTACCATGCAAGAACAAAACACATTTATGTGAGGTGCTACTGAATTTGTGAAGAACGAATCGTTCTATGTTAAGAAGATTCACACGAATGAAAATTCTACGGATATGCTGACGAAGATGGTGTCAGAAGATAAGTTCGAATTGTACAAAGCACTTGTCGGTATGAACTCTCTCTAAGAAGATGAGGATACCTCCTTAAGATGCATGGAACTGAAGGAGGAGATTTGTGGGGTACAGCCTCCTAAAATGAAGTTTGAAAATTATTCCATGCTTTTATGAAATGTGTTTTTCTTCCCATGGGCTAATAGTTTTCAAAGGTCATTGGCTACAAGTCAAAAATGAAGATTTAGTAGTTGGTCATTAAATGTGTTCATGATAGCACTTTAAAATCTTATCTTCAGTGATGATATCTATTGAGACAGTTTTTTGCCTATAAAAAGAGCTCATCAGCTCCTTAGTTTGACACACCAAAGCAGAGAGAAAAATAATATAAAGAGAGCAGTGAGGTATTCTATAGACTGTGATAAAAATTAATTTCTGAAGAAAAATTTAGAGTGAGTGATATTTAGTAAAGTGGGATTCAAAAGAGGGTTATTTCTTTTGAGTGTGTAGTAGTCACTTTGAGTATTGTGACTACAGTGTAAAATTCATTACTATAGTAATATTAGTTACTCTCTTCGCCCGTAGTTTTTTTCTTATTTAAAAGAGTTTTCAGGTAAAATTCTTGATGTCATTATTTTTTTTAAAATTAATTTTCATTATTTTACTGCAAATACGTTTGTTGTCATTTCGTGTTTACCCAACACAGTGTCCACCGAAAATACTACAGAGACAGAGTCGGGATTTAAGTATGTGCGTTCTGCATTTAAAGCATAGAAAATTAAAGAAAAAACTATATGTTGTTGGTGGGGTTTGAACCCAGGCGTGAGAGGAAAGAAAGGCCTTCCGTGTTGTCACACCCCTTTTTTCACCGTGAGGATCGAAGAATTTTTCTAATTAAAGTGACGGTTTTGAGTAAGAATTATTTTATTTACAGAGTTGTCACTTGAAATTGAGTTATGGTGTTCCAAGTCACCTTTTGAATCCGTAGTCAAAAGGAAATGACTCTTTATTTTGGTTTGCGAAAATAAAAGTCCGGGTAAGGAATTCTATTGATCGAGGATAAGGTATGAGGCACCCCTCGAGTCTAGTGGTTCTAGCACGGTCGCTTTAATCAACTTATACTTAGCTTAAACTATTTGATAAATAACATTTGTAGGCTCTATTTTTCTCATTTTTATTGTCTAATGTCTGTCTATATTAGCTCTTGTATTAAGTCAGTAAAGGTTAATTCTAGGACGATCTTTGCCAAGATGCATTATTGCATCCGTGAATTATTTTAAACGTTTCAAAAAGATGCGTACGCCGCATTTTTAATCGAGACCAATATATTTAGCGTGCCTACAGCTTGTCTAACGTCAAAGGTATTTGTTTGTATCTTGTAAACTTGAGACAATTTTATTTTATCTATTTTTATTCCTTTTCGCCTTTTATTTCAAATTTGCCACGAGTTTTGAATTAAACCGCAACTCATCTCACTCTCGTACAAATGTTAGTTTTTTTCTCTTTTCTTTTATCAAATATGATGAGTCTTAAATAAGTTCGCAATCCATTTCCCTCAAGCTTACACTAATTAGTTAATTAGGCCTCAAACAACTGCCTAGGCCTGAAATTTTATTATCAAGGGCTTATAATAATTAAATAATCTACCACTTAGATTACTTTCAAAATCAATAAGAAACTATACATACAAAATAATATGGCACCTAAATTTAACTGACTTATATTCATATATAACATATATCAAGAATGGGAGGGATGAAACGATTAATAAAAGAATGTAATGAAAGAATGAATATGCCATGCACAAGAACTAATTAACCACCCATTTTAAATTATAAACTATCTTTTTAAGCGTATAAAACTTAAAAGAGAAATTCACTATTTGATCTCAGTATCATGAACCTCTTTTGTCACATTACACATTATTATTCAAAATACTGATTTGACTTCTCCAACATTATTAATTCTTACACAATTAAATGCCTATAATCAACTTCAATATATATATATATATATATATATATATATATATATATATTTTTAAATATGAAAATAGGAATAATAGTAACTCTTCCTTATTACTATTTACTAGCTCAAACCAGACAACATTGATATTTTGAAACTACAACATACCTTATTCAAATTTAGTATTAGTTCATTCTTATCTCTATAATTGTATTACATGAAATGATTAAATGGAAAGAAAATTAATAATAATAATAATAATAACAATAATAATAATGCAACACGTAAACTACCATCACGGCCAAGGTTTATGGATAAACCAAGATATATTTAAAATAAATATTATTGTTCCAACTTCAAACACATATTAATTGGTCATGCAGACTCCGCATATTATTCAAGAACACCGATAATTAGACGCTTAGGCATGCAAAAATTTAGCATATGTTATTTCAATTTTTATCTAAATTAATGATACAAAAACCTTAACATACTTCATATTATAACGTTGCCGTTAAACACATACAAATTTAGAGCAATTTTTAAAATATCGAAACAAGATTTCATACAATCACAAAATTAAATCATATAAGAAGATTGACTAAGTGTTACCTTTGATAACAAAATCTCGTTTCCATAATATATCATCTAAACTACATCAAATGATTTAAATGTTACCACACTTGTAAAAATAATCCTCCACAAAAGAAAGAAGAAGCCACAAACTCAAAATTACAGACCAAACTTCAAACTCTAAATCGTTGTCTATCCGTATGCTCTATCTTTTGCGAACTTTGTACTGTTTTTTTTTCCTTACGTTTTCTCTAGATTTTCTTCCAACCTTCTTGCTTCTTCCAAGCCTTTTCCTTGTTCTCTTTTCACACTTCTTTCAGTTCTCTTGTTTCTCTCTCAATTTTTCCTTAGTCCGTGTGTTTTCCTTTTTTTTTTTTCTCTAAGTCCTCCTATGTATGTTGTCTTTGTGTTGTATATATAAAGACTAAAGAATTATTGTAATTGAGGAAGTTGAGTCAGTAGGATTACGTGGGGAGGAAGTTGAGGAAAATGTGGGGAGGTTGGGGTAGTACTAGGATAAGATTTTCTCTTTTTTTTTTTTTTTAAATTTAAAATACATAAAACAAATAAATAATAATAATAATAATAATAACAATAAAAGAATATTAACTAATTAATTTTTATATTTAAGAAAATATAATAGAAATATAACTAATCTAAAATAAAATATAATTAAGAGGATATTAAAATTACTAGTTTATTTATTGAAATCTAAATTAAAAGAAAAATATATTTTTTGAAAATTTTATTATTATTTAAAAATATAAATAAAACACATAAAACATTCCTAAAATAACTGTATTTTTTAAAAAAAATTTATGTGAAACTTACTAAAAATAAAATAAGAGCTAAAAATTATAATTTGATGCAAATAAATATTTAATGTCAAAAATAGGTTAAAGCTCGGGGAGGGTAAAAAATGATCACGTGTATACATTTTACCCCTCTTTGTTGGAAATCTCAGAGAATTTTCATACAAAGAAGTAGATAATGAGATGAATTTTGATCCTCCGATTATTTAAAAGGGTAGAATATTAAAAAAAAAAAGGATGTGACCGATTCTAATTTTGGACCGCGTATATATCCCGAGTTATAAGGGAATCGGGTCATGTATAGTTCAATGGGGAGAAATGGTGGGATGATGAGTTGAGGTCGAGTGAGGTTCCGTCGAGTCCCCAGTTCGCGACTTCTGCTTTTACATTCAAATGAAAAACAAAAATTAAAATGAAGATACAAGTGAAAGATCCTATCTATTCAACTTTTCTGGAGTCTTGACTTGAATTTTCATGACTTCTCAAGTGATGAGACAATCGTTATTTTGAGTTGAACTTGAAAAATGAAATCTTCATTTCTGTCGACTATTGGAATTATAGAGGAACTTGAAAATTGACCTATTCTTCAGACTGACACTTCTGACTTGAACTTGAAAATCTTCACCCTATTCTTTAGGCAGATTCCTGACTTGCAATTTTTCACCCTATTCATCAAGCGGGCTCCTGATTTGTAATTTCTTCACCCTATTTGTCAGGCGGGCTCCTGACTTACAATTTCTTCATCCTATTATCCAGGCGAGCTTCCTAAGCTTCAAAATTAAAAGTAATTCCTTTTCTCTTTAACATGTTCCTGAACTCAATGTAAATAGTGAATTAGAAAAATAAAGTCTCATTATTCAGGAGGGTCCAGAGCTGAAAAACAAAGTCTCACTATCCAGGAGGGTCCTAAGCTGAAAATAAAATCCCATTATCCAGGAAGGTCCTACGCAAAAAATAAAGTCCCATTATCCAGGGGGTCCTGAACTGAAAGTAAAATCCCATTATCCCGGAGGGTCCTGAGCAGAAAGTAAAGTCCCATTATCTAGAAGGGTCCTGAGCAGAAAAGAAAAGTTTTATTATCCAGGAGGGTCCTGAGCAGAAAGTAAAGTCCCATTATCCAGGAGGGTTCTGAGCAGAAAAGTAAAGTCCCATTATCTAGGAGGGTCTTGAGCTGAAAAGTAAAGTCCCATTATCCAAGAGGGCCCTAAGCTGGAAATAAAGTCCCATTATCCAGAAGAATCCTGAGCTGAAAAGTAAAATCCTATTATCCAGGAGGGTCTTGAGCTGAAAATAAAATCCCATTATCCAGGAAGGTTTCAAGCTGAAAGTAAAATCTCATTATCCAGGAGGGTCCTGAGATGAAAGTAAAGTCCCATTATCCAAGAGGGCCCTAAGCTGGAAATAAAGTCCCATTAAACACTAACAAAAATTTTGCCCTTGTTTGTACTAGAAAAATTTTACGAGTGTTACTAGATCATAACATTTTGAAAAGTAAAGTAAAAAGGGTGAATCAAGGCCTTAATAAAGAAATAAGTCTCTTGAAGTAAAACTAATGTGCATCTCCTAAGGTTAACACAGAGGACTATAACTAGAAAGTGGATCTTCTAGGAGTAAAGATTCAAATTAGGAAGTCGACACCTGACAAATGAAACTTGAATTACCCAAACAAGAAAATACTTCTCCTACGGTTAAATGGAATGACTCGACTAGAAAGTGTGTCTTCTAGGAGTGAAGATTTAAGTTAGGATGTGTGCCTCCTAACATATGAAAACTGACATACCTAGACAAGAAAGTGAGTCTCCTAGGGGTTAAATGGAATGGCTCGACTAGAAAATGCGTCTTCTAGGAGTGAAGGTTCAAGTTAGGAAGTGCGTCACCTAACATATGAATCTTAAATTACTCAGATAAGAAAGTGCATCTCCTAGGGGTTAAATGAAATAACTCGACTAGAAAGTGCATCTTCTAGGAGTAAAGATTCAAGTTAGGAAGTGCATCACCTAACAAATGAAAACTGAAATACCCAAACAAGGAAGTGCATCTCCTAGGGGTCAAATGAAAGAACTCGACTAGAAAGTGCATCTTATAGGAGTAAAGGTTCAAGTTAGGAAGTGCCTCACCTAAAAATACAACACTTGAAATACCCAGATAAGGAGCTGTGTCTCCTAGGGGTTTAAATGGAAGGATTAGACTAGAAAGTACGTCTTCTAGGGATGAAGATTCAAGTTAGGAAGTGCATCACCTAACAAATGAAAACTGACATACCCAAACAAGAAAGTGTGTCTGATAGGGGTCAAATGAAAAAACTCTACTAGAAAGTGCATTTTCTAGGAGTAAAAGTTCAGGTTAGGAAGTGTGTCACCTAAAAAAAACAACACTTGAAATATCTACAAGAAAGTGTGTCTCCTAGGGGTTAAATAGAAGGTATCGACTAGAAAGTGCGTCTTCTAGGAGTGAAGATTCAAGTTATGAAGTGTGTCACCTATAAAAATTGAAAATCCAGACAAGGAAATGTGTCTCCTAGTGTTTAAATAGAATGACTCAACTAGAAGGGGTACGTCTTCTAAGAGTAAAGGTTCAAGTTAGGAAGTGTGTCACCTAACAAACAACACTTGAAATATCTAGATATGGAAGCGCATCTCCTATGGGTTTAGGATGATGAGTTTTTATCATGATTTTAATTACCAAACCTCTTAGCAATACCGCCTCTTGCATTTGCAGAATTAGGGAATTGCACCTTTTGATATTTAAGCTTTAAAGCCCTTGATTTGAAAGTAACATGTATTTTTGTTTCATATAAAGAAATCTTGTTAATTTAAAAACACAGTGGTTGGCTTGTGGCATTTGGCTACTGAGGCGATTCCTCTTGCACTTGTCATGCTCAACTCTATTTCAGATCATTGATAGGTATCATTGACTTGACATATTTTTTACCCCAAATTCTGGCTACTGAAAGTATTTGACTCAAATCGCATTTCTCTTACATGATGCCTCTAGATTTAACTTCTAATACACCTTTTTATACTCCCATGAGTCCAATAATCTATCGGATGACAAGCATTCTTGAGTACCTTACTTTAGTTTGAAACATGTTATCTATGTGCGTCGGTCCTTTATCTTGCTTTGTGTAATTGAAGGAGTTGGTAGCAAGTTTTAAAGTCCTTTCTTACTTATCTTGACATGAATTTGAATAAAAAATATGAGAAAATGATAATAACAATTTTTCAATTGACAACAAATTCCCAAAAAAACAAAAAATAAAAATGTAGAAAGAAAAAAAAAAGACAATAGACATCCATGTTTCAAAGACGTCAGAAAAAAAATTATCTGGATGTGGTAGTCAGTTCCAGTGATTATGATATGCATATTGAATTAAATAACTTGATCTACCCATACTAATCATTTATCAATTTTTGCCAACTTATTGAATTTGAAATCGAGCTATTCTAGAACTTGTTGCCTCTAGATTACAGACCTCATTCGGCTAATGGTGCCCTAAAGGGTTTTCACCAGTGAGCCTCTCTCATTTTCATATTCTCTTAGTTTACTATTGTCTTATAGTGCCCATAAGGATTTTCACCAATAAAACACTCTCTTTTTTATTTTTCTCATCTCACTATCGCCTTACGGTGCCCGTGAGGGTTTTCACCAATAAGACTCTCATTTTCATTCTCCTCACAACTCTCTACCACCTTATGGTATCCATGAGGATTTTCACCAATAAGACTCTCATTTTTATTTTTCTCATATTTTTCTGCTGATGAAGGAAAGTCGTTCTCAAAATATGAAACGACATATGCCCATAACATACTTAGTCTTGACATTCTTAAAGATTGATTTGAAGGTCTTTTTATGGTTGTAACTTGGATTTTGAATAGGATTATAAAGAAAGAGAGACATGAGGCTCAAAATATACTTAACATAGGGTGAGACTTACAACTTTTGGAATCGAATCATAAGGAAAATAACTTTTACCCCAGTTTCTTTTAAACTAGGTAATTTGAATTTTACTTGAATAGACCGAACCCCAGAGTAGGGTTGTCTATGTATCTTGTCATAACAATAATCAGGTCAGATGTAGTTCGGACATATCATTCTTTTGCTTCTTTTTTTTTTATTTTTCTTCTTCCTTTTTACTCTATTTTTTTTTCTTTTTTCTATTTTTTTTAGTTTTCTCTTTTCGATATTCTTTTAGCTCTATTTCTATTTCTTGACACTTTCTCTTTATTTTTTTAACTCTTCAGACTCTATTTTGATTTCAAAAGAGGGGCACGAAAGAAAATAAAACTAAAGCTCAAAAGGGGTAATAAAGGATAATATAACATTTGGATAACAGAACGAAATACCATTGTCATATCTATCCTTAAAAATGCAAGTACATAACATGCAATTTGAGAGTCAAACATGATAATTATACACATACTTTCCACATTGATCCTGACTGAGCACGTGCACATGTGTCACCTCTTTTATGCTTGTAAAATATACAGGTCCACTTGTATTGTACTTTCCTCACAATAGATGATTTATATCCTTTTGGAGCCAACCTTTTTTTGCTTCTCTTGGAAGTGGAGATTATATATCCTCTGATTGATCCCATTCCAGATGCTTGAGATGAACCTTCTCATTGAATACCAAAGCATTTTTTATTCGAAAATGATTGCCTCAATATATTCAAGTAAGGTTGTAACTAAGACCTCAGATATATCAACACTTTATTTATTTTTTTATATGCTTTTTTTTAATTCTAACTTCTTGGTTCTATGTTTTCAGGATTAGATTGGTTTTAAGATCTGACTGAAAATTTAGCATACATATTATATCACTAAAACTAACATAAAATATATTGTGTAAAGAAAATAAATAAACAATGTATATTAAAAATAAAAGGTAAAAAGGGACACTACATTTTATTGAAAAGGAAAGAAAAGGAAAAGAAAGAAAAAAAGATAAAAGAGTTTGAACATAAACGACAAAGAAACAAAACAAGACAGACTCCTAACTACAATCCTGAAATAATTCAAAGAACAGAAAGAAAAATAAAATAACGTACCAAAAATCTTTCCTAGTAAGGAGATGAGTGACTTCCCAATTGTTGAGATTGACATCTTAGTAATTGGATTGCCATCAGCATGACTAGGGCTTTCACCACTGTTAGTATTCTGCACCATAATCAATTTATCTTGAATCATCCTTTCTATTTCTCTTTTCAAAGCACGACAATCTTCAGTACTTTGACCCCAAACATTAGAATGATATCCACATCGTACATTAAGATTAAAATTTCTTAAATATGGGTCAGGAGTGTAGCCAAGAATAGGAGTGATCATGCCTAATCATTTTAATTTCTAAAATAATCTGGTATATGATTTTCCAATTGGTGTGAAACTATCTCTTAACTTCTGTCTCTTTTCATTATTTGTCTTGGATAAAAAATTAAGTCTAAAGGAGCTTTGACATGTTTGTGGAGGTGGATGATGATTCTGAGGGGTTGGTGCACGCCATTACAGGTAAGAAGGGGCTCGGGCATAAGCTATGCATTATGAATAGAATACTGAGCGGATGAGCTGGAATATAATGGATTTTTTAGAGGAACATGGTATCGTAGATGGTTATATGGGTCTTAGATATAGAAGTGGGAGTGGGATTGCGCATATCGGTGATGCAGACCTCTCGGACTTTGTCGCTATCCTAGCACAACAGTAACCACATCCTTTTTTTACTTTCTTTTCTACAAAACTTTTTGAATCATTTTGAATTGCCTGCGTTGTTGCTTTCAAAGCAAATTGACTTATGATTTTTCCAGACTTAATTCTCTTTTCTACCATTTCTCTAACTTTAATGACCTCAGCAAACGTAACAGTGGAAAACAAATAATGGAAGTAGTCAGGTTTCTGTGCCTAGAGAAAAATATCAATCATCTTAAACTCCTTTATTGATGGCTTAAATCCACCAGCTTGCTCCCACCATCTAACAACATATTCTCAAAAAATTTTGGTGGTCTTTTTTCTCCTGTTGGCAAGTGTGGTATGATCTGGCACTATATCGATATTATATTGGAATTACTTGACAAAATTTCTGAGTTATGTCATCCCAAACATACCAATAAGAGATATCTTGATATCCCCGTTAGACTCTCTCCAAAGTAAGCCATCAACAGTTTTTTTTCCCCTGCTACTCTTAGTTGATTACAAAACTTTTTCAAATGAGTCAAAGGATCGTTATAACTCTCGTACTTATCAAACTTAGGTATTTTGAACCCTAAAGGCAAATGGACATTAGAAAACATACATAAATCTTTTTATGAAACACTTTTTTAGCCCTCCTAATCCTTGCATATTTCTCATATTTTACTCTAGGCTTCTCACTTTATTGTCCATCTCTTCTTGTTCCTCATTCTTAACCGTCTTCTCAATCACGACAGAGGAACCGTGCTGATGAGCGGGATAATATGAGTTTGGGGGTTTGAAAGTCAATTCATGAGAACAGAATTGATCATGATGTGGCTCACTGACAGGCTTCTATATGGTCGATTAAGGGTCTGCATTAGTTGGCATTACAGGAATGAAAAGTGAGTTATTTGTGAGAGATGAATTTTGAGGGTGCATTATAGAGGTCCCAGTTGTGCTAGACAAAATAGTGTATGTTTCGAATCCAGGTGGGTAAATTAGATTGTCATTTTGGTATTGAGTGGAACTTAGATCACTAGTATTCGAAAGTTCAGGGATTGAGAAAGATGGGATTTTCCCATTATCTAAGCTTGATACATTTCTGCTGATGCTAATTCTTGTGAAATTAACTGATTTTGATCTTTTTCGTTGTTAGACTCTATACTTTCTTTGTGGTTCATCTCGCCTTTATGTTAGACCTGATATTATATGTATGAGATGCGAGCTTAACCACAAACCAATGACCTTAATACTATTTTGACTCTGGTTATAATGAATGTGTCAAGGTTTAACATTTTCAAAAAAAATTCTTAAGAATATCAACGAACCTGATAAGGGTTGCCTACATGTCTCATCAACGTGAGAATCAGGTCTTCGTAGTTCATAAAGATCATAAAAACTAAATTTTATTTTGAAAAATTTCATTTTTTTTTAGAAAACAGTCATTAAATTTGGAGGAAAAGATACTCTCTTGTGTTTCACCAAGTTCCCTAAAGTCGGCCAATAATCAAATAGGCCTTCCAAATAAATGTCAAAGAGCATATAGGATGCACATGTTGATCATTATAAAAGAGACACATGTCTTAGATGGACCTGATCTCTGTGTCTAGTCCTGCTAAGTTAAATGCACATAATGCAGATGAAGCAAAGCCTAATAGGGATAACCATGTTTGAGTTTCAATTCTACTAGGTTTATCCTAATAGTGATAGGTGTCTAGACTAGTTTACCCGAGCGGAAACTCGAGTCGGGGAGGGACAACTTATTCGGTAGCAGTGCTACTCTGACGCTGGTCCAAACCCTGTGTAACATGTGTAATTAATAATCCTTCACCAGGTGCCTTAGCACTCCGGCTATCTCAAGAAGAAAGTAGGATGCATACTTTGCACTCCTTCTATCCTATATTTTAGAGACTCAGAAGAGGCAGTGCGCAAGAGAAGATAATTTATAATACAATTCAACAGTATCAAAGCGATAAATGAGTGACAAATAGCACATTAGGCCAGCAAATACAATATCTAAATAATTAAAGCAAGTAAAAGCCAATATTAAAATCTCAAATTTTGGTTATTCCCTTGCGGAGTCTCCAGAGATGTCACACCCCATTTTTTCGTCGTGGGGATCAAAGAATTTTTCCTATTAAAGTGATGATTTTGAGTAAGGATTATTTTATTTACAGAGTCGCCACTTGAAATTGAGTTATGGTGTTCCAAGTCACCTTTTGAATCCCTAGTCAAAAGAAAATAATTTTTTATTTTGGTTTGCAAAAATAGAAGACCGGGTAAGAAATTCTATAGACGATCGGGTAAGGAATTCTGTTGACCGAGTAGAAGGTATGAGGCACCCCTCGAGTCCTGTGGTTCTAGCACGGTCGCTTTTATCAACTTATTCTTAGCTTAAACTATTTGATAAATTACGCTTGTAGGCCCTATTTCGCTCATTTTTAATGTCTAATATCTATCTATATTAGCTCTTTTATTAAGTCGGTGAAAGTTAATTTTAGGATGATCTTTGTCAAAGTGCATTATTGCATCCTTGAATTATTTTCAAATGTATCAAAAAGATGCGTACGCTGAATTCTTAATCGAAACCAATATATTAAGCATGGCTAAAGGTTGTCTAACGTCAAAGGCATTTTTTTGTCTCTTATAAACTCGGGACGTTCTTATTTTATTCATTTTTATTCTTTTTCGCCTTTTATTTCAAATTTTCCATGAGGTTTGGATTAAACTGCAACTCATATTGCTCCCGTAAAAATATTATTTTTTTCTCTTTTCTTTTATCAAATATAATGAGTCTTGAATAAGTCCGCAATCCATTTCCCTCAGGCTTATACTAATTAGTTAATTAAGCCTCAAACAACTTCCTAGGCTTGAAATTTAATTTTTGTGGGCATATAATGATTAAATAATCTATCACTCAGGTTACTTTCAAAACCAGTAAGAAACTATACATACGGAACAATATGACTGTAACGACCCTCTTGATCGTTTTGTAAATTTTTCATCTTTTCTATTTTAGTTCTTCCTGTAGGTCGTATACATGATTTATGACTTACGGTGATGAGTAGTACCAATTTTTGAGGTGTTCGGAAGTAATTTAAGTCATTAGTTGGATTATTGTGTTTCATAAATTTAAGCTTGATCATGGCAACCTTTGGTCAAGACGACTTAGATATGGTATATTAATATTTTCAATAGGCCCGGAACGTACTTTTTGTCAATTAAATAATTGGTTTATTTTTATAGGACCCCGAATAAATTCTGAGGATACATTAGAAGTTTTAGGTAATTTAAATAATTAATTTAATTAATAATTTGATAGGTCAAAATTATAATTTATATACTTATGTGGCCAATACAATATATATTTAATTGGGTAGGATTTACCATATATGTTATAATAGAATCAGTAGTTGCAAAGGGAGGGACACGAAAATTGCAGTGGAGCAGCGTCGATTGCTTCAGGTAAAAAAAATTGAGTTGAATTTACTTAGTTTGAATTGTTCCATACTCCTAATATCTACCTACTGACAATATGAAATGAAGTGTATTCATTATGGGTGATGTGTATGATCTGCAAGCTTTTGGAACTGAGGGAATTAGTGGATAATTATGAGATAATAAGGACATTAACATGGCACGTTGATGGCAGTGGTATAGCGTGGTCTTAGGCGAGAAAATTCTATCTTAGGATGATTTTTGTAATGATTTGCTTTATAACCTTGAATGTACAAGAAGATTATAGGTTAGGCAGATTATTTGAATCAATTATTACTTAATAATGACGTTAATCAATAGAATGGATTAGATTTTCTAGGTATTAAAGTGTATTATTCTTACTGTTTTTCATAGGATTATCGATCATCCAAATTTAAAGTAATGATAAGGTAATAAGAAAATTGTTAGTGATTGAGCTATAATGAATAAAGTGATTCCATTTGATTCGTATTCTTGTGGTGATTACAACAGATTTTGATCATTCAAAGACTTTACGGAGGGGAAAATAGCTTGCTTTCGGTTTCTTCGATTGAAGTAGGTAACGGTTTAATTGGAGTTTAGACTCGATTTAATTATTTGTATGCTCTTAAATTGGATACTTGTTGATTGACATTTGACATGCTTGAAATTGATGATGTTTTGATTGTTAAGACGTGTATAAATGGTTATTGAAAATTTACTTGATGGAATTGTCCTATGACTTTAAGTGTACTTGTAAACTTGGTACATTGTATTGTATGTTGTGAGGTAGTGTAAATTTGATATTGATATTACTTGTCTATGTTGGATCAGGTACCACGCTGGTACGGATATGTATATATTAGATCGCGTACCACGTTGGATGGATATGTATATATTGGATCAGGTACCACGCCGGTACGGATATGTATATGTTGGATCGGGTACCACGTCGGTACGGATATTTATATGTTGGATCGGTTACCACGCCGGTACGGATACGTATATGTTGGATCGGGTAGCACGCCGGTGCGGATAAGTATATTTTGGATTGGGTACCACCCCGGTACGGATATGTATATGTTTGATAGGGCACCACGCCGGCACGGATATATATACGTTGGATCAGGTACCACGCCGATACGGATATGTATATGTTGGATCGGGTACCACGCCGATACGGATATATATATGTTGGATTAGGTACCACGCCGAAACGGTATATAAACATAGATTGTTCCCTGCAAGTCATGACTATTTGGGCAAAAATAAGTCCCATACATATGTGTACATATTGTGTTGATTTTGTGGATTTTTACAATATGGTTGATACTCTTGATGGCTATATGACTTGTTTGTGAGCACTGTTTGACCTGTTGTTGTATTATTGATTCATTGAATATTTGCTATGTGACGATGCTTGTCTACTTGTTATTTGATTTATGTTGTGTACATGTTATTAAATTGAGTTGGCCTATGATACCCACCAGTACTTAGCGGTTTGTACTGATACTACCCTGTACTCTTTTTTGGTTGAGTGCAGAAAGTGTTCTAGAGGCTCAAACATGACCTCACCTCTAGAGTTTGACAGCAGATCTTGATCCAAGGGTGAGAACTCCGTCTCCAGGCTTCCATGAGTCATCTTATTTGTTATTTTCCATCTTTCGGGAAATGAAACATTCTCTATTTACTTTATTTTTGAATATCTCTTTAGACACGATCTTTGTTAGTAGTTCTTGTACGATGACTTTTGGGTCTTGGAGATTTTAGTAAGTAGTTTGTTCGACTTCCGCATTAATAATGATTAGTCCTGGATTATTGTTATTATGTTGATTTTATAATAATATCATCTTAATATTAATTAAGTGATTGGGTAATGGTTCGATTTAGATGGTTCTCCCACAGAAAGATTAGTGGGGGTGCCGTGACAATAACACCTAAATTTAACTGACTTATATTCATATATAACATATTAAGTATCAAAACCAAGACATATCAAGAATGGGAGGGATGAAAACAATTAATAAAAGAATGTAATAAAAGAATGAATATGTCATGCACGAGAACTAATTAACCACCCATTTTAAATTATAAACTCTATCTTTTTAGCGTATAAAGCTTAAAAGAGAAATTCACTACTTGATCTCAATATCATGAACCTCTTTTGTTATAATTAGTTTTAATGAGTTCAAACGTTACACTAAATAGGATATTTGTTTAAATAATAAAGAAGATACAATAATTAGATTTAACATATTTTGAACATATAAAGATACTTTTTTTTAATTAAACCTAACATTTAGCAAAAAAAATAAATCTCAAAGTCAATCGAAATTTATCTGTCACCTGTAACAACAACAACAACAAACCAGTGTATTCCTACAAAGTGGGGTCTGAAAAGGGTAAAATCTACGCAGTCCATACCGTTACCTCCAAAGAAGTAGAGAGGCTGTTTCCGATAGACCCCTGGCTCGAGATAGAGATTAGTAAACAAGAGCGTAATGAAGCATCATGAATGACATAACATAAAAAGGGATAAGACATAATAAAATCAGAGCAATACGAGATAAGATAAATAAGCACAATATGAAATAAGAGATAAGAAATAGGACATCAGGAATACGACCCCTCACCTAGTAGTAACATACACTCACAAATCAGAGATACCCGGCACACCCAGACCCTCCTAACTAGGTGCTCCTACATATGAACACAGTCCTAGGATTACTAACCCGGCTATACATAATCTCTTGTAACTATTTGTTAAAACCCACGCACACATCCTAGCCTTCTACCCTTATCCGCGACCTCCACACTTTCTTATCTAGGGTCATGTCCTCAGTAAGCTAAAGCTGTTCTATGCCATGTCTAATCACTTTCCTCCAATATTTCTTTGGCCTACCTCTCCTCCTCCTGAAGTCATCTAACGTAAGCCTCTCACACCTACAAACTAGGGCATCCGTGCCTCTCCTCATCACATGCCCAAACCATCTCAACCTTCCTTCCCGCATCTTGTCCTCCACCGAAGCCACTCCTATCTTCTCCCGGACAGTCTCATTCCTAACTCTATCCCCTCTATTAAGTCCACACATCCTACGCAACATTCTCATTTCCGCCACCTTCATTTTTTGAATGTGGGAGTTCTTGACTGTCCAACACTCTGCTCCATATAGCATGGCTGGACGGACTTCTACTATGTAGAATTTGCCTTTAAGCTT
Organism: Capsicum annuum; assembly: GCF_002878395.1. Lineage (NCBI taxonomy): Eukaryota > Viridiplantae > Streptophyta > Magnoliopsida > Solanales > Solanaceae > Capsicum > Capsicum annuum. The sequence continues at coordinate 143,551,320 of NC_061118.1, forward strand.
AAGTGGCACCTTCTTATCATACAACACTCCCGAGGTGAGCTCCACTTCATCCAACCTTCTCCAATACAGTTAGAGACAGTCTCATCAATCTCGTCATTTTCCTGAATCATAGACCCAAGATACTTAAAACTATCCCTCTTACAAACATCTTGGGAATCCAACCTCACCACCACATCGTCCTCCTGCCTCAAGTCACTAAACTTGCATTCCAAATACTCCCTCTTGGACCTACTCAACCTGAACCTCTTAGATTCAAGGCTTTGCCTCCAAATCTCCAATTTTTCATTCACACCCCCCCCACATCTCATCAATCAGCACTACATCATCCGCAAACAACATACACCAAGGCACCTCTCCTTGAATACTCCATGTCAACACGTCCATCACCAATGCAAATAGAAATAGAGTAAGAGTCGAATCTTGATGCAACCCTGTCTCGACCAAAAAATGCTCTGAGTCCCCTCCCGTCGTTCTCACTCGAGTCTTCCCTCTATCGTACATGTCCTTAATAGCTCTGATGTACGTCATCGAGACCCCTCTAGCCTCTAAGCATCTCTAAAGAACCTTCCTAGGGACTTTGTCATACGTCTTCTCTAGGTCGATAAACATCATGTGCAAATCCCTCTTCCTTTCCCTATACTGATCCACCAGTCTCCTCACCAGGTGGATTGCCTCTATCGTCGAGCGACCAGGCATAAAACTAAATCGATTCTCCAAAATGGACACAATTTTCCTCAATCTCCGCTCAACCACCCTCTCCCAAATCTTTATGGTATGCTCAATAGCTTGATACCCCTATAGTTGGTGCAACTCTGAATGTCACCCTTGTTTTTATATAACGGAATCAACGTACTCTACCTTCAAGCCCCCTGCATTCTTGTCGTCTTAAAAATGTCGTTAAACAAATCAGTCAACCACCTTAAACCTGCCCCACCTATACATTTCCAAAAATCCATCGGAATCTCATCAGGCCCCACCACCCTTCCCCTCCGTATCCTACGAATAGCCTTTTTGACCTCCTCAATCTTAAAGCGTCTACAATAACTGAAATCACGTCTCTCATCCAAGTGCTCTAGCTCCCCTAACTCAATGCCTCTGTCCTCCTCCTCATTTAAAAGCCTATGAAAATACTCCTGCCATCTCTTCTTAATATGGACATCCTCCACCAAAACTCTACCATCCTCCCTTTTAATGCACTTCACTTGGTCGAGATCCCGACCCTTTCGCTCTCTAGCCTTATCAAGCCTATACAACCTCGTTTCCCCGCCTTTCTCCTCTGAACCTACATACAAGATCTCAAATGTTGTTGTCTTAGCAGTCGTAACTGCTAGCTTAGCCTCTTTTCTTGCTACTTTGTAGATCTCTCTATTCACCCGCTTCTCCTCTGCATCTTTACTCTCAATCAACTTAACATACGCCCCCTTTCTTCATCTCCACTTTCTTCTTAAATTCTTCATTCCACCACCACTTCCCTTTATACCGTCTTGCTCGACCCCTCGCAACACCCAATACTTCTCTAGTAGTCTCCGTGATGCAACTGGCAGCCCTATCCCACATAACATTCACGTTCCCCCTATACTCCCACACCCTCAATCCCGCTACTTTCTCATCTATCTCCAGCGCACTATCTGGTGTCAAGACACCCCACTTAATTCTAGGCCGACCCTCTTCGACCCTTATCTTCTTGCTCTTCTTGATAATGAAATTCATCACCAAAATCATGTGCTGGGTCAAAAGATGCTCACTCAAAATGACTTTACAGTCCTTACATAAAACTCTATCCTTCTTCCTAAGAAGTAGAAAGTCAATCTAAGTGTTGGCTAACGCGCTTCGGAAGGTAATCAGGTGATCCTCTTTCTTCTGAAAGCTCAAATTCACCACCACCAGCCCAAAGGCCCTCACAAAATCCAATAGAGCAGCTCCCTCATCATTTCTAACACCGAAAACAAAACCTTTATGCACATCTTCATAACTTCCCAGCAAAACCCTAATGTGCCCATTAAAGTCCCCCGCTATAATAATCTTCTCCAAACTAGGCATACTTCTCACCACCTCGTCCAAAGCCTCCCAAAACCTCCCTTTCACCTCCCCCTCCAAGCCTACCTGCGGTGCATAAACACTACACACATACAGTGTAAACCCCCTAATGACCAACTTAATCGTCATCAACCTATCACTGACCCTCTTAACCTCCACCACCTGCCCTCTAAGCTCCCCATCCACTAAGATCCCCATTCCATTCCGACGCTTGTCACTCTCTGAGTACCACAGTTTATACCTATCCACATCTCCTAGCCTTAGACACTACCCACTTAGTCTCCTGGACATACGCAATATTAATCTTTCTCCTCTTAAGAATCTTCACCAGCTCTATGGACTTACCCTGAAGGGTCCTTATATTCCAAGACCCTACCCTCAACCTATCTTCTTTTGCCTCTCGCCTACATCTACCACCCCTCACCGCACTAGCCCTAACACCCGACCTAAACTCCACACCCACCATGTCCCCCTCTTCACCCATACCCAAAACTGCCTCTAACCCCAACCCCCTCGAATATGACCCTGTTCCACCATCAACCCCTACAGCCACCACTTGAGAACCGACAACAAAGCCCCAAACTGACAGACAAACACAACAAAACAACAATAGAAAAGCAGGAAAATAAGAAAACAGTGGGGAAACAGCAGAAACACATAAAATACACTATCCGGCCTAGCAGCTAGAACAACACAACAAATATCTACCAATAAGCGAAAGTAGACAGTCACAACTATAATCACAAGAAACAGAACAATACAAATGAAACGGTGAATAATAACTAGTAAAAGTATATAAATATGAAAGTTGAGATGTCACCGGGGTACTTCTGCGTGCTGATGGTACCGTCAATTTTGATTTCAGAGTTGGTTGCTGAAAATTAGCATCGCCGGAAAGCGGGCAACGAAGCGTCGCTGGCTGTCGTTGGAGAGTCTTCTGGTTATTACCAAATATATGCTCTGGTGGCTGGCTGGCGTCGTACCACCTGATTTGGCCGAAACTGCACCCTTGTACCGTTGTCGTGGTTGAGCCGGTAAAAACCATAATCCCGCCGATGATAGTAGTGACTAGATGGAAAAGACGGGGAAGGGAAAGAGAGAGAAGTAGCTCAAGAGAGCTGGGGAGAAAAAGAGAGAGAAAGAGAGGCAAAGAGGGTACCCTTACCTGTTGTAGGCGTGTCTACGCTAGCGCCGACGTCGGTTGGTCAGTCGAAGAGAGAGAAAGTCCTTTGGGTGAACGTTAATGGAACGTTGGTGGAAGAGAGAGAAAGCGAGCCCCCAAGATTATCCACTCATCTACCACCTGTAAACTATAACAAAATAATACGATGATAGAGATACCAAAACAATACAATTAAACCTAACCTTTGCAAAAGAAATTTCCTCAAACTCGATCGACGTTCATCTACCACTTGTAAACTACAACAGAATAATACGATAATAGAGATATCATAACAATACAACAAAACCTACCTTTATAGATACAAAAAAAAAATTAAGGTTGAGATATCAAAACAATACAATTAAATCTAAACTTTACCTAAAAAAATTTTCAAAGACGATCGATATTTATCTACCACCTGTAAACTACAACAAAATAATATGATAATAAAAATATCAAAACAATACAACTAAACCTAACCTTTACACAGAAAATTCATAACTTAATAATTGAGTAGAAATCACAAAGTTACTCAATACTGAAAGTTTGTTATTCATGATCAATAAACCCAATGTCATAGAAAAGAAAATTTAAAACCTAGAAACAATAAAGTCATATTGTAGATTCAATAATGAAAACTACATACAAACATGAAAAGATGTTTCATTATTCTTGATCAATAAAAACAACGTAATATAAAAGAAAATTCGAAACCTGAAAATTAAACCGATACATTATATTAGAGATCCAATAACAAAACTATTTACAAACATAAAAGGATGATTTGTTAATTATGATTAATAAAATCAAAACTTAATATAAATATAAATTTAAAATCTAGAAATTATAAGGAACTCAATAATAAAGCTATGGTCAAAAAAATTTATTACCCAAATAAAGTATCTGTATAACCTAGAAAAGAATTTTAAAACTGGGGAAAAATGTAATGACTCCTAAATTAAAATATTATAACAAAAGAATAACAGTCCTTACCTAAAAAAACAAAATCTTTTTTTTCTTGGGAAAGTTCACCTACCCTTTTTTTAATTGAAAAAAAATCACGTAGTGCATTTAGTTTTTGCAAGAAATTTTTTTTTGCTTCTTCTTTTAGGAATCTTAGCTTATTTTATGTAAAATAGTGTCAATTTAAAAAAAAAATAGTTAAAACTTTACCTTTTATAGAACTTTTTTTATATAATAATTTCTTTGAAGTTGGATTTTTTTTAACAAAATATTGCCATAAATTTAAAAATTCATCTAAAAATAGAAAATTTTGTCCATTTAATTCTTTTATATATTTATTATAGTTAATATTCAATATCACATTAACATTCAAAATACTCATTTGACTTCTCGAGCGTTATTAATTCTTACACACTTAAATGCCTATTATCAACTTCAATATATTTTTAAAAAAAATATAAAAATAAGAATAGTAGTAACTCTTGCTCAAACCAGTTAACATTGATATTTTGAAACTACAACGTACCTTATTCAAATTTAGTATTTGTTCATTCTTATCTCTATATTTATATTACATGAAATGAATAAACGGAAAGAAAATTAATAATTAATAATAATAATAATAATAATGTAACACGTAAACTACCATCACTGTCAAGGTTTATGGATAAACCAAGATATATTTAAAATAAATATTATTGTTCCAATTTCAAACACATATTAATTTGTCATGCAAACTTCGCATATTATTCAAGAACACCGATAATTAGACGCTTAGGCATGCAAAATATTATCATATGTTATTTTAATTTTTATCTAAATTTAATGATACAAAAACCTTAACATACTTCATATTATAACATTGTCGTTAAACACATACTATAAATTTAGAGCAATTTTCAAAATATCGAAATAAGATTTCATACAATCACAAAATTAAATCATATAAAGAAGATTGACTAAGTGTTACCTTTGATAACAAAATCTCATTTCCATAATACATCATCTAAACTACATCAAATGATTTAAATGTTACCACTTGTAAAAATAATCCTCCACAAAAGAAAAGAAACCACAAACTCAAAATTACGGATCAAACTTCAAACTCCAAATCGTTGTTCATCCGTTTGCTCTCTTTTTTTCGAAAAAGGCTCAAAAATATCCCTGAACTATCTGAAATAGCTCAAAAATACCCCTCGTTAGATTTTTGGTTCAAAAATACCCCTCCGTTAAATATTTTGCTCAAAAATACCTCTCCCTCTAATAGAATTCGGAAAAGGATTAAAAATACCCCTGAACTATCTGAAATCGATCAAACATACCCCTCGTTAGTTTTTTGGCTCAAAAATACCCCTCCCCTTAGTGAAATTCCACCAAGCATGCCACCTAAATAAAAAAAAAAAGAAACCACGTGGCTATGCCACATTACCATCCACATGTAAAATGTTATATTTTTTAATTATATGACATTCCTTTCTTCTTTATTTTTATTTTTATTTTTTTTGCAAAACAGTTTTATTTTGAAAAAAAATATGATCAGTAAAATTAAAAAATTCTAAAAATATTTAAATATAATAAATCAGTATTTTTACTGGATTTAGTTTAACGTTTTTGGAATTTCTTGACATTGGAAAGGTACTAAATAAATTTTGTTAAAGGAGTACAAATTATTCAATTTTTTTCATTATATGATAAACTTTTCACTTAGATTATTAAAGAAAATTATATCCATATTTTTCTAATGATTAAAATATATTAAATGTCATTTACTTTTATGAAAATGAAATTTTCAAAAATTCTAAGAATACTTGATGATTAAACATAAAATTAAAAAAACTATCAACATTCATTGAGTTCAGAAAAAATAAATCAACATCACTGAATATAATCTTTTTATTTAACTCTTTCATCAAGAAGAAAGGAATGTCATATAATTAAAAAGTACTAACATTTTACATGTGGATGGTAATGTGGCATAGTCACGTGATTTTTTTTCTACGAAAAAGGCTCAAAAATACCTTGATGTATTATTCGTTGTATTACTTTCTAACGAAATTTCTTTAGAGGTAGAGGTATGGACTGCATACATCTTACCCTCCCCAGACTTCACTATGTGGGAATACACTGGCTTTGTTGTTGTTGTTGTTACTTCCTAACGAAATTCAAAATCTAATCATACTAACGGAATGAATAATAGTAGAAAGAAATTGTTTCACTTCACCAAAAAAAGTTAGTCAACTTATTATATCGACCTCTAAAATTTCTAGAACATTAAAGTTTAACACATGAAGCACCAGTGCAATAGCATAGTGAATAAATTATAAATACATTGTAGATTGTAACTATAGTTTTAATATTACCACTGAAATGGTTATAACAAAAGATAGAACAAATGTTGAGATGAAAATTGTTAGTTAAAGGCTCTAACTATGAACAGGAACTGGGGAAGAAACATATCATATCACGACTTCACCTCATAAGTCACAACTATACAAAAGAGGTGGTTTCTATGATTAGGAGTTCGAACCATATGACCTCATGATCACATGGCTACAACTTCACTGTTGCACCAGGGATTCCCTAAAAGACAAGATCGACCTAATTCCATTAGGATCATCAAAGTCGAAATATTTTTGAGCCTTTTCCGTAAAAAAAAAATCACGTGACTATGTCACATTACCATCCACATGTAAAATATTAGTATTTTTTAATTATATGCATTCCTCTCTTCTTGATGAAAGAGTTAAATAAAAAGATTATATTCAGTAATGTTGATTTATTTTTTCTAAACTCAATGAATGTTGATAGTTTTTTTAATTTTATGTTTAATCATCAAGCATTCTTAGAATTTTTGAAAATTTCACTTTCAGAAAAGTAAATGACATTTAATATATTTTAATCATTAGAAAAACATGGATATAATTTTCTTTAATAATCTAAGTGAAAAGTTTATCATATGATAAAAAAATTGAATAATTTGTACTCCTTTAACAAAATTTATTTAGTACCTTTCCAATGTCGAGAAATTTCAAAAATGTTAAACTAAATCCAGTAAAAATACTGACTTATTTTATTCAAAATTAAAAGTAACATTAGTATATAATAATTGGTATAAAATAAATTATAAGTAATATTTAAACTATCTGAGTTTGAAAGTACAACAAAAATAAAGTTATCCAAATTTCATGTATTTCATCTCTTCCAATTCCATTTTACTTGGCATATTACAAGTGGGCAATATATCTGGCCGGAAAGCCTTGATATTAACATGCCACGAAGCGTTTTAAGTGGGATCAGCTATCATGCATGACATATCAAAGTTAACCTATGAGGAAAAGACCTATTTCTTCCGGGTGGTTCATCTGCTCAAAAGTTGCAATTGTAATAAGTGCAACTGTAAATTACAAAACTCCTAGTTGGTTGTGTAAGCCACATCTAGTAAAAATTCCAAGAAATGATGATAACATGGAGTGAGCTCCTAACCGTCTTAAATTACTCTAGTGAACCTCCTAACCATCTTAAATTGCTCTCTTTCCCTAAACATATAATTGTGGAATACTTCTCAAGGTGGAGTCTGTTTGGCTGCTATACTTAACCGCATATTCAAAAGACAAAATATTGTAGTCTCAGAAAATATCTACTACACTATCTCTTGAATTAAGACATTATTGTATTTTAGTAATCTTTAAAATAAAAAATAAAAAATGAGATTTGAACTTACATAGGTGTCCTCTGTCTGTGTCTCAACCCAGACTTCTTTTCCATCTCTAATTTTCATATGCGTCTTCTTCCATACCTCTTCACGAGTGGCTGATCTACCAAGAGATGCTTCCTGTAAATGAAGATCGGCATGTGTTGAATGGATGAAATTGGTACAATGTTAGTTGCTTCCTGTTGAGTTACCTGCTGCATAGCAACGGATTAGGCCATGACCAATTTACAAATAACCTACTAATTCCGGAGATTAATTAGGTGGTGGTATTAAGTTCGATTAAAATTTAACCCACCAATTAAAGAAATATGAAGAAAAATTGTAAAAGGATTAATCTATTGACAGATTCAGCTACAAGTCCTAGCAAGTATAGTTAATTTGTAGTTAAATATTTAATTATTTCAATTTCATTATCAATATTTAGAACTTAGAAGTAAGGATGCCTTTTATTCACATATATAATGTTTTATCGCCAATTATAGACCAATACAATACATAAATTTAATGACACGTCAAAACTTTTGATCTACAACGAACTTCTATTGTCTCTAAAATAAAGTCAAGATGCTGAATAACTACTGTTATTGACAAGACCACAGTCCCAACCAGCTCAAATGCAACTACTGTTATTGACAAGACCACAGTCCCAACCAGCTCAAATGCAACAAGACGAAGTAGTCGAACTCCACTCGTTAGACCCAATTCTAAAAGAGGACAGTATAGATCGATACTTAGCTTTTTATTTGGGCTTGTTATTGGGATGAAGTAGATAAAGAGTAGCTATCAACTATCAGTACACAGTAAAGGGCTGGCAGCCCACTTTTTTTTTTTTTTAAAAAAAAACATTGCTACGGTTCAAATAAAAAAAAGTATTATTAAAAAATAATATTTAATCAAAAAGTAAAATAGAAATAAAATGATAAATTAACTTTTGATATTTTAAATTAACTTAAAGTCTTATATGAGTCTCACTTAAATTTTTTTCATAAGTATTTTTTCGAGTAAATTTGTTATATCACTTCTAATTACTTGTTATGTCGTTTAAGACATGTCGGTTAAACTGCTACAATAGTGATTTTACTATATCACCCCTAATTAATTATTATGATCATCTAAGCATTGTACCACTTAAATCATAATAATTAAAAACTTAAGTCATTTTAAAAAGATAATTGACTATTAATGCTGCAAAAGTTTGAACAAGGAGAGTAACGTTTGTTATTTGAAAATTATATAAAAATTATTATAAATTACAATAATTAAAAACTTAAAATATCTAAAAAGTTAAATTTGTTATATATTTCAAGAAAATACGTAAAAATACTATAAATTATAAATAATTAACTGCTTAAAATATTTAAAAGATATAAATTATTTGGTTAACTCTCAAAAATATATCAGTACCGCTCAAATTGGAGTAGAAAAAAGTATTATAAATCACAATAATTAATAATCTAAATTATTTTTAAAATATAATTGATTTTAATGCTACAAAAATTTGGACATTGAGAGTAACACATATTATTTAAAAATTACATATAAAATATTATAAATTACAATAGTTAACAACTTAAAATGCCTCTCAACTTATCATACATACTTACAAATTAGCATCTGTTTGGTATCAAATTTTGAGTATTTACTTTTTAACTTTAAAATACTTAAAATGTAATCGATGTTGCACGGGCCCTGCCTTCCTAGTATGTAAATACATTATTCGCTAATATTTCTTAATGATATCACTAATGTACTTACAGTTGGTATAACTGTCGATGTATAATCTAACTAGTCAATAGTATTTCTAAAAAATCACTAATACATTTTATTTAGTCTAACTATCATAAAAGTTCATAAATCGATATTATTTTAATGAATATATTAAAGGTACACGTTTATTTTACTGTAATTATTGACATATAAATTAATTAATCAATAATATTTTGTAGTGTAGATCTACTTAGTATCATTATCAAACTATAAGACGGTCAATCAATAACATTGTACAAAAATATCATTAATTCACTTCTACTTACTATAATATAAACTGTAAGCCAATTAATTACTAATACTTATTTTTTTCATTATCAAATTATAATTAATAAATCATCAATGTTTATTAAAAATGTCACTTGTACTTATTTTAATTATCACTTTCTAGGCTATTCATTTATATATATATATATATATATAAGAGAGAGAGAGAAAGCAATGTAATATAAAAGTATGAAAAGAAAAAAACAATTTAAATAAATTATCGGGGGTTTAAAAATTGATATCATTTCGGTAAATATATAATAGTTATTTATGAAATATTCAATTTTACATATTTAATTTAGTGAGAGACTTCCGTTGCTTCAGTGAAAAGAAATCATAAAATAATTATATGTGCCGCATCAAGGACTCCTTGGGTAACTTATATTTCATTTTCATTTATTTTTTATTAATACATTGTTGGTACTAACCAATAATAATAATAATAATAATATTTAATTTATTAAAAAAATATTAATTTATGTGTTATTATTTAGCGAGGGAGAGTCTCTCGCCATAGTTAATTTAATATCAGTTTTTTATTATCATCATAATTTAGTGAGGGACTCCTTTAGTGACTTATTTTTCATTTCTATTTATGCTTTGTTAATACATTGCTGGTACTAATCAAAAATAATAATAGTAATATTTTTTTTTTTGAAATATTAATTTATGTGTTATTATTGAGCGATGGAGAGTCTCTCGCTATAATTAATTTAATATCAACTTTTTATTATCATCATAATTTAGTGAGGGATTCCTTGGGTAACTTATATTTCATTTCTCTTTATTTTTTATTAATACATAATTAATAATAATATATTTTTTTTGAAATATTAGTTTATGTGTTATTATTTAGCAAGAGAGAGCCTCTAGCCATAGTTAATTTAATATCAACTTTTTATTACATCGTAGTTTAGTGAGGGACATCCCTCTTTACTTTCTCAAAAAAATTAAAAATTAAAATATTTGACTTGTGCAAGAGACAACGTTGCAAAGTCCCTTGCAATAGTTACATATAATTTGTCCCTCGCTAACCTTGGTAGCTAATAACCAAGTTTTTAGTAGTGTATAGCAACATAATACACAACTCTTTCTCCACTTTACGAACCAACCAATAAAATTCTCTATTTTTTCAGTTTCAAGCAAACCAAAATACACGAACCTTAACTTAACAACAACATACTCCTTCTCCTCCATATACGCAATTTGAAAAAAAAAATAGATGGTGATATTGGAGATTACAAAATATTGCAAAAACTTAAAATAAAAGAGAGAAAAATACACATAGTGAAAGTGTAACTGTGTTTGAAAAGAGAAACAGATACTTACGAGAATTGAAGAAACCTTTTTGAGGAATTTAGGGTTTGTTTATTGGCGAATTTAAGTGAAGAAAATTATATTACACGTAGTGAAGGTGTAATTGTGTGAAAAAGAAGGACAGAGATGATGTTTGTGAAGTTTGTTTTTGGGTAAATTGGAGAGAGGTAATATAATGGAGTGAAAATAGAAAAAAAAGAATAAAACATGCGTGTATAGAGCTAATGGACAAAAAAATGCTACTTTTGCTATAAAATGTAATTTTAAAAAAGTATTGCTATTTATTGTAAGTATGATTTTAAGTTTGTCACTTTCTGCTATTTTTTTTATAAATATAGAATTTACGTAAAAATTATTGAGTTCACCCGAATTTTCGTAGGGTATTTTAGCTCCGCCCCTATGTATAGACATATCTCACTCATCTATTCTATTATTTTATTAGCAGGATACAGATTCTTAAGCGACGAGCTTCCACCGTTTGCTTGATAATGTCCATCTAGCAATACTAGTGACGAGCCAAGGTAAGACAACTGGTCAAGTCTTTGATCCCGACATTTGTTTATGAAAACTTTATGAATGTTTTTTATCTATCTTACATGCCACATGCTAATTTCGAACGCCACTACCTACACATTATTCTTCACCAATACAATGTTAATTATTATATTTTTATCAAATAATTTATTAATACTATCTATTAAAAACACTATTCATAATTATTCAATTATAATCTAATTATGTAAATACTTTTTCATGCAATCCCATCACCTAAATTTTAACCATTCTAAGTTGTTATTCTGAAGGATATTACTAGGAGTCTGGAATAATTTTTGTACATCTAAATTAAACTAGAGACAAATATAACATTTTGGGGTATTACAAGTAGGATACATATTCTTTATCAAACACAACTCAAACATGTTAATTGTCTAAAGCCAAATTAAAAGACGATTTTAAATTTAATTTTTTTTTAGTGAAGTCTATTATTCTAGCTTTGTGAAATACAAAATTATTCATAATTTTTTTATAATCTTTTTTTTTAGTAATTTATTTTTAATTAATAATATAGCCAATTCATTTAATTTTTTGAGGTATAATAATCTAAGTATATTAAAGTTCTCTTAATATTTTTTTTCTTTTATATAAAATATTCACATTTTCTATAAATAATATTCAATATTTTTTTCTTAAAAAATGCATATAACTTATTTTTGTTGTTAGAAAGAGGGGCCTAAAACAAGTGTTCTTTTTTTAAAAAAAGAAAATTAGAGCCAACCCTTTATCTAATTTGTTTATACTTATTATGTAGCCTAAAGTGGAGTATATTTTTATGCCACGTTGAGCACGCTATTTGATTTTAAAGTGTTTCTATTTTTAATAATTTTGAGAGATGCGTAATGCTCACTCATGAATGAGTTGGAACCAGTACCCTCAACTATTGCACTAATATTTCTTCGGTGACTTGAGGAATATCAATTAGATGGATATATATGAATATCACTTTTCGTTTTAGTTTACGTGACACATTTTAATTTTAATTTAAATTTATTAAAAAAAATTGCCATATTTTTAAATCTTAAGACAATTAACTTAACAATTTTTATCTTACAATTAATAATTTATTTTTAATAAAACCACATAAATATTATAATATATTTAAGGACACAAGTTTTCAAAAACTTTATACACTGAATTTGGACCTGGGCTTACCTTAAAAGGAAAAATCAAGAATAATTTCCTAAGAAATCATTTGATTTATAGGATAAGACATAATAATTTTGGATTAAGATAAAATATAAAAGCCCAAAAATTATAGATTTGAATTTTAGCTTCTGTTTGTGGATCTCTATAACAAAGAAAGTCTCCTAGGCTAATACAGTGTCATTTGATTTAAACAGGTTCCATGCTACTCACCATTCCTCGAGACCAAGAAGGAAGTCGAACCGTACTCCGACTACTTCGAATGGAATGCTGCGGGAAAAGGGTTAGACTAATTAGTACTAAAACAAGTAAGAGCCCGTTTGGATAGACTGAAAAAAAGTGGTTGAAAAAAAGTACTTTAAAAGTGCTGAACTTATTTTAAAAATAAACAGTTAAGTGTTTGGATAAAAGTGCTGAAACTGAAAAAAAGTTGTTGATGCGTTTGGTAAATAGTGCTTTTAAGCACTTTTTTTCAATCAAAATCACTGAAATACCCTTGTAGCTGTTAATAATATATAGAGTTGATTATTATAAATTTTTATTGCTAAAATAATTTAAATTAAAATTAATATATATTTTAATATATAT
>NC_061118.1:143564933-143572756 GCF_002878395.1 Capsicum annuum
ATATATATATATATATATATATATATATATATTAAAAAAAATATTTCATGAATGATTATTAATTTGTGCGCTAAAAAAATATATTTTTAAGAGTTTTAGTGTTGAATGTTTGTGTTTGAAAAAAATAGTTATATATTAAAGAGGAGTCTTTTAGGGTAGTGAAAGAGGAGTCTTTTAGGGCAACAAGAGGACAATTTTGGAATAAGGAAAAATTATAAGGGCAAAAAAGTGATTTACTTGGTTAATAGGGGAATAGATTATAAGTTGGAAAAAAATAAGTAGCAAATACCAACTTTTTTTTATTTTTTTTTTTAAGTCAAAATCAGCTTTTTTTAAGCTATTATAAATATTGCCAAATACCATTAAAAGTAAAAAATAGCTTGTAAGTTATTTTAACCAACTTATAAGCTAATTCAAACACCCTCTAAATTTCCCTTCAATTTAGTCACTCGCGTATAGACATCAAAAAGGAACTCCCAAAACCTCAAGAAAGATTGGATCTCCTAGGCGCAAGTACTAAAACAACAACTCAAGAAAGCAATAGGCGAATGAGAATAGGCCCAGAAAACACATTATCCCTTAGACATCTAATTATATGACCACAAGCGGCCTTCAAGCCCATCCCTAAGATAAGACTTCAACAGCTCTTGGTTCTTGAACCGAATAGAAAAATGCAAGGCTAAGAGAGAGGTGGAAGGCTTACACAACTGAAAGAACAAAAGGTCGCTCTATGCCAACAACTAAAGCAAAAGCAAATTCAAACTTCGAGGATTAGAAGGTTAGCGTAATAGCTAGAGATAAAAAAAAGGCTATATCACGTCGCAGTCAAAATAATTCAGATGCTTACACTGAATGAAATGTTCTTAACACTTTTGGCTCTTATATATCCATAGTTTCAAAAAAAATATCGTGAATTTCTACTAAGAACGTAATAAAAGTTTTCAAAATATGGATTAAAAAATCACTTATAAGTCAGGGTTGAAAAATGGGGGGTCGCTCCCCACAACAAAAAGTGGAACTCCACTTAGTTAAGACTGCATGAAACAAAGTGTGAATCACATATTTATTGACGGAATACATAAACTGTCCTAAACCTAGTTTAGATATTCCACTTATATATCCTAATAACTTAGCATCTTAGCCCCTTTTTACCTGAACACTCTAAGACGAGGTTCATTGAGATACGTAGATACATTTCTTGTTTAGTGACAATGCCTATAAATTAACATTGATTTGGATACTTCCCAAGTGTCAATAAAGGAAAAATAAATTCCTTTTCTTTCTCAAAATAAAGACAATTCCATTTTTACTTTCATTCATAGTTCATGTGAGCATGGATTTATTTTGGGTTGCTAAATAAAATATTAAAACCAATTTATAGGATTGTCTATGTATTTAGCAAATATATGTGGATGAGGCACGGAATAGTGTTAATGGAGTGGCTAACATCTTTTTCTTATTAGGTTGTTGATGTAGAGACTTTATAAACAAGTCTAGTTTTATTATAGCTCTTTTAAAATATCAAATTTCATATTTTTTTCAATACCCATTTATTCGGGATACAATTTTGTGCAATCTAGCGATGCCGCTATTTTAAGAAAAGAATCAATGAACAAATTACATAACAAGTTCCAATAGCGGAAGTAATTAGAACGGATAACACAATCGATATATACGCTGCAATCAATTGGCAAATTAATTAAAGCCTAAATAAATAGAAAAAAATGAGAGAACAGTTAAATCAATAACATGATTCAAATTTCAAACCCAAGCATCTCAAATTTAATTTGCATTTAATCTTATAAATGTGGGAAAAAACACCGTTAATTACCCAAATTTTTCACTGGAAAAAAGTGAACTAACAATGCTTAAATTAAGTTTTTGTTATACTCAAAACATTAAGAAATAAAAAATCAAAACCTATCTAATTAATTAAGATCGATCAAATTCTGCGTCTTCACCTTTATCTTGGTCATCATATTTCCCACAAAAGGCTTGGAAGCTAATTTGAGACCAATTTGTATCAAAGTACATAGCACTAAAACAAAAGTAAGTTGAATATTAGCATTCAAGATTTCAAAATACCATGAAACTAGTGCAACGGCATCATATAAATCGATCAAGACAATAGAGAAGAGAACGACAACAAATGTGAGTAATAGGCAAATCAAGATGATGAAGACAGCAAGAAGGAGAATACATGAGATGATTGAACCATAAACAAGTACAAGAAGAATTAACTCAATATTTCGTATCATTTGTTACGTGGCAACAATATTTAGAATGAAGATATTGTGGTAAGTAGTACTATATATATAATCATTTTGCTTGTTAGACTTGCAGTAGAATGAAGTGAGTTTTACTCATTCTTTCAAAAATTATCCCCATCAAGGCATATAATCACAGATAGTCTCAATAGAGTATAAAAGAAAAAAAGGTATCGTAGCACAAAAATAGGTCCATAAGTTTCTTTTTCTTTTACATTAACTATATATATTCGTTTAAAGCTCTGTCGTCTGATTTTGATTAAAAAAGAAAGTTCCCACTTACGTGTTTCAAACTTTGCCAGAATATTTGTTTCAAGATCAAAAAACCAATTGACTCTACTAACTCAGATTTGCCTCAGAGTTCAGAGGCGGATCTAACCTTGTACGCTACCGAATTCATTTGAATTCAATACTTTCGACGTGGAACATAAATTTATGTAACCAAAAGTTTGAAATTTGCAAATGATATAGTATATATAAACCCATAACTTTATCAATATAATGAGTTCAATGCTAAAAACCGTAAAGATAGAACCCATAAAATTTAAATCGTGGATCCACCTCCACTAGAAGTCCCATTAACGGGAAGCACCACGGGAATTTTCACAATTCTCAAATTCGAATCTCAGATGTCTAATTAAGTGTCAATGAATCATATCCATAGCACGGCATTTTTTTTAGGAAAAGGAAAAGTTCAAGAAGGAAAATGCATAGAGTATATTTATGCAAGGAAAAATTAAATAAACTGGAAGAAGAGAACTAGCATGATAAAGAAAAGACTGTCAATATAGCTAAAGACGACTGCCTAGTGTATTATATTAACTACTCCATAAAAAATGGAGGAAAATAGTACGTACATTAGGCAAGTCATCCTTGGCTAATTGACAAAGGCTTTTATTTTCATGTAAGATCTCTCTTCCAAATTTCTACATACTACTATACTATATGTGTGTGTTTTTTAATGAATGTAATATATAATTGGCTTCTGTATTTATAGCTATGAAATTCAATGCATTTAAGTTGCACAGTTTGCCTCATCCATAAAATTCTTATGCCTTAGCCCCAATCTAATCGTCAATATATTGTTCATTTTATTCTCTTTGGAGGAATATGTTCATTTGGTCTGGAGAAAACTGATTAAATAGTATTTTTTTTTCTTCTTCTTGATATAGCTGTCAACTAGATTGGAATATTAATGATGTTAAAAGAATTGAAGTTTGACATTCTATTATTATGTATGGCAAGGTCATGATGAGACGATTGGCTTGGAATCAAATAAACAGATTGCCATTTGACCTTCAAAAGCAGTCAATATATATAGATGCTTCTGGATATAGAGAACCACATACTATTATTACTGTTTGTTTGGCCAATCGGTTTATTTTTAAAAGTGATTTTTATCAGAAGTGACTTGTGAATGTAATATTATATACGATATCATTTAACCATGTAAATTGTGAGTATTTGAAAAAAAAATAGTTTATGTTTTCATAGTGAAAAATATTGTTTTTGAAAAATGGTGTTGTGTTTTCACCATAATATAAATTAAAGTTGTTTTTAATTTTTTAAAAGTAATTATAAGTGAAAAAAATGAAAATAACTGTGACACTAGCTGGAAAGATAGTTTAGTTTGTTTAGCAAATAGACAAACACTGCATTTATTTATACTATCTTCTATAGGAATCTTTTGTGTGGGGAACAATAGACAAAGTATCTTAAAAGGAACATCGCCAAGTCTCTTATGCCATAGTTATATTAGTTGCATTTGTGACTATAACAATAAAATTTTTGCTGAGGAACCACATCCTGCTCTTCTATGTCCTGATAGTCTTTGTTTCAATACGAAATATAGATGATCTCTTTATCTACCAATCTCCTTCACCTTTAATTTCCATTCCAGAGATTCCGGAACACACAAAAGCTAGGAAAAAATATAGCTGAACATTTAGGTTGTCTAGTAGCTTTTAAAACTGACAGTAATATTCACTAAAATATCTATGTTTTAAGTACTTTATCGCCTCATCTTGAGTATAGTTGTGTCTGTTATATGTTATTGAGACATTTTGAGCTTATTCTGGGTACGTGTGTAGTAAGTGCTTTGGATCGAAATGAGCCGTATAAATTGGAAAGAGAAGGGACGTGCTCGCATAACGGTCAAGTCAGCGAGCCAAGACATCTAGAACTGATGCAAAACATCGAAGTCTTGCAAAAAGTGTCCTCCTAAGCGTGCAAAGCTGAAAAATTCACCGAAAAGCACACGCCAAGGTGCAACCAATGCATGTCCACAATCCTGCGTTTTCAGTTTTTTTACTCGAATTTAGGTTGATTTGGAAGAATTCCTACTCACCTAAATGATACAAATACCCATAAAATATCTTTGCTAAGGCATTTTTGACCTAAGGAGGTGGGAGATGACCTTTTGGAGGCAAGAACAACATAATGAGCGGAAGCGACTGAAATTCGACTTAGGATTTCAATTTTTTTCATTCTTGTACTTGTTTCTTATGAAACTTTATGCTATGTTCTTTAACATTATATCCACTGTAGAGTTTTGATGGAATCTTTTGTAGGATGAATTCTTATTACGTTTTAATATGATAAGCCTTTAGATTTTCTACTTGTTCAATTACATTTTTTATTTTGGTTGATTGATTGGCCATGAATTAGTTGTATCTATTTATTATGTTTTGATTGAGAGAGAATTTAGGTAGTTGTGGAACGTCAACGTCACTCCTTAGGCATATGAGAGATCAATACTACGGGTTTAAAGATGGGTTTAGAGATAACAATATATTGATGAGATTTTAGTGAGCAATAAGAAAGTGCAACTAGCATAATTTGAGAGAATACGTCTAGTAAATTATCATAATTACTTGAGAGAGAATTGTGTTAAATAGAGTCCTCAAAATCTAATACTAGCGAGATTATAGCTAACATACCAAGAAGGATTTCAATAATTGAAAACTAGGAGTGTACAGATCAAATCGTCAAATCAAATCGAACTGACGAATCAAACCAAACCGAGAAAAAAAACCGACTTATGGTTTGGTTTGATTGGTTTGGCATTAGAAAAATAAAATCGACCATTCTTAGTTTGGTTTGGTGTTAACAAAAAAAAGTCAAACTGTACCTGAACCAACACACACACACACACACACACACACACATATATATATATATATATATATATATATATATAATATTCGAACATTTTTATACATAAAATATTAATTATAATCTACTTTTTAAATAATTTTTTAACTAGTTTTAGTAATTTTCAATAATTTGAAAGTAGATGTAGATATATATTTAGATCTGGGAGATATATATTTAGATCTGGGCCTTTAAGTTGTAATATTTGTCCATTAATTGCTAATTAAATAATCGAAAACTTAATATAAACTTAGTAAAACCTAAACTTTTCACTCTTCATCTCACCTTTTAGTTTCAAGAGAGTTTTCCGCTCCACATTTTATCATAATTATGGTTTTTCATTAGCACATAAGTGAAAATATATTTTATCTAGTCTTGAATCACAATATAATTGTAAAAACTAAAGATTATAAAAAAATCTCACTTTGTGGAAATACACTGAGTTTGTTGTTGTTGTTGTAAAGATTATAAAAAGAAAATCGAAAAAACCGAAAAACCCGAAAAAACCGACTAAAACCTAAAACGAAAAAACCAATTTTATATTAATTTAATTTGGTTTATAATTTTAATAAACCGACATGATTGATTTTTATTTTTTTTTAATAAAAACCGACCATCCTGACCTATGTACTCCTATTGAAAACAATCATAACCCCAGGCCTCCTTAATTTTGTTTTCAGCCTTATCTCCTTTAGTTGATAATTTTATTGATTTGATATTTGTTCATTAGGTAGTTAGAAACTAAAACCTTAATCTTTAAAATTTAAATAACTGTATAAACTTAGTTACGTGGCAATATTGAATAATTATAGCTGAATCTTCGTTCTCTGTGGAATTAAACTTCAGATTTAAAAATAGTGTTATATATGTACCGACCACTTATCCTTCTTATGATGAATTTTGAGTGTGGTCAAATTTCAGTAATTTATACTTAAATTATGGAAAATGAAACACATTTAGTATAGTACTATTGTCAGATATGTTATTAGATCCAGTGTGACACATCACATTTGGTACTACCGCATTTTTGGATTCACAAACTCATAAATTGATCATTTATTTAGAAGTTCATATATCTGCAACTGTGTGATTAGTAGCCTTTATGTCAATAATCCATTTAGAAGGATTATTGTTGACCTACAGGTGCTATTATTACCTGACATGTTCACTGAGTTGGCTGAAGGCATTAATAACATGCATGACTTTGGTTCTGCTTCTTCTGCATCCTACATATGTGATCATATTGTTCAAGAGTAAATCCAGGAGGCATTTTTCTCATTCTTACACCTTCCATATTTTTAGTGAATTATTCTGATTGCCCATTTAGATCCATATTATTTTATTACTGATGAACACCATGCAAGGCTTAAGAAGTACTTTGAGCCTATACTTGTTGAGATTGTCTGTTCCAATCTTAGCCATAACATTGGGAGCACCGGAATCAGTTCTTCCTTGCTTAGATCTGTGATCATAGTTGGACCTACAATCATAGTTGCTTCTGATGTCATTATTTTTCTTTTGGAAAAGACTCAAAAATACCCTAAACTATTTGAAATAGCTCAAAAATGCACCTCATTAGATTTTTGGCTCAAAAATACCCCTCCGTTAAATATTTGACCCAAAATTACCCCTCCCTCTTACGGAATTCGGAAAAAGATCAAAAATACCCCTGAACTATCTGAAATGGGTCAAAAATACCCCTCTATTAAATATTTGACTCAAAAATACCCCCCCTAACAAAATTAAATTATTTCGATTGAATTAAACCCTAACTTTAACTTTTTAACCGTAATATTTTAATATTTTTTACATAAAAGTATTTTTTTAATTTTAAAAATAAAATAATGAAAAAAAGTATTTGAATTATAATATAAATTGGTTGAATTTGATTTGAAAAATAAACATACATTTATTCTAAAAAGTTATTTTCACGTTACATCTTTTTAATCTTTAAAGAAATTAACGAAATATAAAATTAACGAAATTAATAAAATATAAATTTTCACTTAAAGAAATTAACGAAATAAAAATTAAATGATGAACTTTATATAAATTAACGAAATAATCAAAATAATTTAATTTCGTTAAATACGCCTCTGTTAAATATTTGGCTCAAAAATACCCCATCCTTAATGAAATTAAATTATGTCGATTGAATTAAACCCTAACTTTAACTTTTAAATCCTAATATTTTAATTTTTTTACATAAAAGTATTTTTTCAATTTTAAAATAAGATAATGAAAAAAAGTATTTGAATTATAATATAAATTGGTTGAATTTGATTTGGAAAATAAACATACATTTATTCTAAAAAGGTATTTTCACTTTACATCTTTTTAATCTTTAAAGAAATTAACGAAATTAACGAAATATAAATTTTCACTTAAAGAAATTACCGAAAT
>NC_061118.1:143572856-143573276 GCF_002878395.1 Capsicum annuum
AAAAAAAGTATTTGAATTATAATATAAATTGGTTGAATTTGATTTGGAAAATAAACATACATTTATTCTAAAAAGGTATTTTCACTTTACATCTTTTTAATCTTTAAAGAAAGTAACGAAATTAAAATTTTCACTTAAAGAAATTACCGAAATATAAATTAAATGATGAGCTTTATATAAATTAACGAAATAATCGAAATAATTTAATTTTGTTAAATACCCTTCTGTTAAATATTTGGCTCAAAAATACTCCTTCCCTTAACGAAATTAAATTATTTCGATTGAATTAAACCCTGACTTTAACTTTTTAACCATAATACTTTAATTTTTTTTACATAAAAGTATTTTTTTAATTTTAAAAATAAGATAATGAAAAAAAGTATTTGAATTATAATATAAATTGGTTGAATTTGATTTGGA